>NC_083316.1:2496686-2796686 GCF_963455315.2 Globicephala melas | reverse complement strand
GTTGCAGACGGCTGTCTGCTCTTGTGTCCTCACATGGTGGACAGGGGTTAAGGGAGCTCTCTGGCCTCTCCTGTAAGGGCTCTAATCCCATTCACAAGGGCTCCACCTTCATGAGCTAATCAGCTCCCAAAGGCCCCAGATCCTGACAACCATGACACTGGGGGTTAGTGAATTCTGGGGGGACACTGACGCCTGGATCCTGGCTCTCATGCCATTATACGTGCGCCAAGCCCTTGCAGGGACCACCGCCTTGTAATTCTCTTCCATTTAGTCGATTAATATTGACTGCTCTGTGAGCAGCCCTTCATCAGCTGCTGAGAGTACAGTGGTGAGCCCGAAGGAAATGGGATCTGCCCATCAAGGCCTCAAACAGCCCCCAGAAGCCCCCTCAGACTGCACGTGCAGCCCACCCCCCAATTAAAAGTGGAGAGGCTGCCCCCTACTGTGGGCTGGTCTTGTGATTTCCTTCGCCCAAGATCGTGTGGCAGAGGGGCTTACGAAGACATCCAAGGCAGACTGATGAGCTGTTCCAGGCCACGGAGCGGAGAGGCAGCTGAAGACAGGGGACCAGGTCCCCCGAAGCCCCGGGCTGCAAGGGCCTCAGAGTGACCCTGGAACAAAGAACAACCCAGTTAAAGAATGATAAATTGCTGTTTAAATCTACAAGGTTTGGGGGTGGTTTGTTACACAGCAATGGATACTTAAAATCATCTTGACACATACACAGTTACAGTTTTGTACCAGAGGGACACTTCTGTTGTTTTTTTTAAGTCAATATCAGTAAAGCTGGATTAAAAGGATTAGAGGAAAATTCAGCTCATGGACCCAAGTGGTGGGAAACTCTCCCATCTAGAAGGTCCTAGAAGACTCCCAAGAGGCAGTCATCTCAGGCAGGCTTAGACTCAGGAGCTGGGCAGAAGCTCAGAGGCAGTGAGGAATTATCCAGAAACAAGGGTGACTAGGTAACGGGCAGGCCATAAAGGGTTTGTGGGCCAGGTTGCCGAGCTGGGATGGATCCTTCTGCCGCGGAGACCCCACCACTGCTGGACGCGTCTTGTGAAAGAGCACCTCCTGCCAGCCCACAGGTCCTGCCTCTGAAGCTAAGGTTTCTGAGTCTTTCGGTCGATTGTTTTAGGACAGGTTGATCTTTATTAATCCGGCACAGCACTGTGTTGTTCGCCATCGTGTATCGTAAGAGTGCGCTTTCTGCCTTCCTCTGGCCCCTTGTTGAGTTGGCAGGCAAGCCTAGCCCTGCATCTGTACATGTAGGTCCAGGACCCCTGTGATGGGGATGCTGTCCTGACATAGGAGCAGGCTGCTCTGGGAGAGGGAAGTGCACTGAGGGTGGAGTCTGGGCCACCAGGCCAATCACTCACCAGCCAGAGATGGTCAGCATCTCTGGGGTTGTAGCGACAGGCAGCATGGACATCCTCTGCAAGCTCCGAAGGACAGTGCACACCCCTGCTGTCCCCAGGCTGCTGCGGAGGGAGAGAGGACACCACTAGTCTGCGTCCTTCTCACTGATCCCTGTCCTTGCCTCAGACAGACGCCCCTCTATGTCTGAGTGTCTCTTCCTCGGGAGTCAGCGGCCCTGGGGGAGGACACCCTACTGATCACTCTCAGTCCAGGACTGGAGAGGGGGCCTGTTCTCAGGTGCTCTGCTTTTTAAAATGCTTTTAAAAATCTTCCCTTTTAGATCTTTTTCTAAAAATTTACTTTTCTTTATTTTTATAGAGTCGATTTACAATGTTGTGTTAGTTTCGTGTGTACAGCAAAATGATTCAGTTATCCATACGTATATAGCTATTCTTTTTCAGATTCTTTCCTCTTACAGGTCATTACAAAATGTTGAGTAGAGTCCCCTGTGCTATACAGCAGATCATTGTTTGTTGTCTATTTTGTGTATAGTAGTGTGTATCTGTTAATGCCAAATTTTTGATCACAGGGGAACAATAAAAGATCCAGGTGGGTCTCAATCAGCCCCTGACACAGGCTGTGACCTGAGCTGGACTGAGAGTGGCAGCTTTCCCTCTGACCCTGGGTCTGGCTGTGCTGAGAATAGGAAGTGGCTCTGCCTTCCACCCATGACTTTGTTTTACTTCAATGGAGACAAGATTTGGCAGTGTCGGGGGTCAGAATATTGCCTGGCCAGACCTCTGATCCTTTATACATTTGAAACAAATCACTTTAATTATTTGACCCAGAATATTGCTATAGCAGGTGTGTCTCTTTTTCAAGGGGAGAAAATAAAGACTCTCCCTCACAGGATAAACCCTAGTGTGCTGACTGACAAGTTATATATTACTTCATTCTTACCACCAAGCTTCTACGATCACAAACTGATCTCAGAGAAATCTCTTCTATGGGTTTGAATCATCTCACAGGTTGGCAAATGTGGTGAGTTCATAGGAAACCAGTAATGGCAACAATTCTTCAAAAAGTAAAAATACCACATTCTTTATGTTTATCCTTTAAAGTGATTTTCCCAGAAGAAACACCCTAACCAGCAATGGTCCCAGCCTTCACATGTGGATACACACATCCCATAAACATTTCATGTATGCTGTTATGGATTGAAATGCATCCCCACAAAATGCATGTGTTGAAGCGCTAATCCCCAGTGTGACTGTATTTGCAGCAAGAATGTAATGAAGGTTAAAGGAGATCATAAACGTGGGACCCTGATCCAATAGGATTAGATTCTTTATAAGAAGAGATAAAGAGAGCTCTCTCAGTCTCTCCGTCTCCCCCCACTTCTCATCCCTATACTGATCCCTATCTCTCTGACATGTGAGGACACAGTGAAAAGGTGGCCGTCTTCAAGCCAGGAAGAGAGTCCTCCCTAACCAAGAATCAAAACTGCTGGGGACCTTGATCTTGGACTTCCTGCCTCCAGAATATGTGAAAACAATTTTTTGTTATTTAAGCCACTTACTCAACAGCATATTGTTACGGCAGCCTGAGCAGACTAAGGCAGAGTTCACAAAATGCTTAGAAAGTCTCTGCACGCTGAGTGTAATTCAAGAGGAAGGACGGGTTTGTTGGCTACGATACTGTAATTATGTTATTGAAAATTCTCTCTGGTATCCACAGGCTGCTCCCTTTTGCATCTACAATGTGTTGATATGTATCCAAAGATAATAACACTTTCAAAACGTTAAAGGAAGAAATCACTATACACAAAATATTTTAAGGCAGAGCCAATTTTCTATCAGAGGTTTGTGCCCCAGACACACACTTATAGTGAGAGGTGATTTTTCTTCCTTTAAAAATAAACCTGCATTTTAATTTGAAGCAAAGTTTGGTTTAAATCGTTTTCTTTTCTTTATTTATCCTGACGGAACGTGCTCTTTTCTGCTGCAGAACACTTTTTATAATATTGACTTTTATTCAGTAGACTTTCTTTTTTTTCCCAGAGAGCAAGGCTTGATTTAATATTTTCCATTTCTGCAGCAGACACTCGGAATAAGCAGAATACTCTGCACCGTGATTGCTTTGGGGACAAAACGTCTCTAGTAGGTAATTAGACAAATGCTCTTAAACACGCAGACACACATACGGATTTTCCAGCATGATTTGTTTTTGTATATAAAAACGCACTAGCCTCAAAGCAACTCTATAGTGTTAAATCCACACCAGGTGCATACGTATAGTACAGCAAGTAGGGGAAAGCCTTCCCCAGCAGGAGGGAGCAGGGTCTTTAGGATCGCTCTTGTGTCCTAAAGGCAGGGTGATTGTGCAGCCTCTGCCTGCATTTGAACTCCTTGCTGTGTGACCTTGAGTAACTCACTTAAACTCTCTGAGCTTCTGCTTCATTTGCACATCTGGAAGATGAGACCCATCCCTCTCTTATAGGGGATGGGTCTCATGATCAAAGAGTTAAAAATGTGTCAGGTGATTCTAGCAACATCTGTAGTGAGGCAACTGCTCTCCAGGTATTAACAAGTATTGCTCTATGGTCCATGGGGCAAGAGGGCTGATCCAATCTATGGATTATTTGGGGGAGCGCATGCAGCTCTGACTGACTATTATGGGTTGAATCGTGTCCTCCAAAACTCTGGAAGGTGACTTCCTAGCTCCCAGTGTGTGACCTGATTTGGAAATAGGGTTGTTTTAGGAGTCATTAGTTATAATGGGGTCACACTAGAGTAGGGTGGCCCCTAATCCAATAGCACTGATGTTTCTATGAGAAAAGTGGTCCATGGGGAGGATGCCAGGTGAACATGAAGCAGAGATGGGGGATGTGATGCAGCTACAGGCCAAGCAACACCAAGGATCATCAGTGGCCACCAGAATCTAGGAGAGTGGCCTGGAGCAGATCCTTCCTCAGCCTCAGAAGGAACCAGCCCTGCAGACACCTTGGTCTCAGACATCCGGCCTCCAGACTGTGAGACGGTAACTTTCTGTTATTTCAGCAGCCTGGTTTGTGGTACTTTGTTATGGCAGCACCACCAGTGGACTGCCTCTAAACAAGCAGGCTGTGCCCCTCTCCCCCGGGAAAGCACATGGTTGGGGAGAGGACTCTCCATGCTGTAACTAAGCTTTCTGTGCCCACGGAGGGGATCGGGGGGTCTTCATGGGTAAGGGTGTGGTCCGGGTGGCAGAGGGGAGACATCTGTGTGCCACATGGCATCCTGACTGCTCTGATAGATTCTGGAGTCTGACTACTTACCATCCCTCCAGCCGGTCTTCTAAGCGCCAGGCTGGTCAGTCTCTCTGAGCCCCAGACAACCCTCCTGTTGCTCCATCCAGCCTCCATCTGGGAGACAACCCAAGCCTGGAGCCCTTTCATCTGTTTCCTGCCTTCCCAATCCCACCCCTCCCCAGGGTCCAGGTGGGTCCATGGGTCTGTGAAGCCTGCCACCCCTCCAGGCTCGAGCTCCCCCAGAGTCTGTGCCCCATCCCATGCCCCTCTCTTGGGAAACACTGCACCTTTGTGGTGAGTGCAGTGACACTTACCACCTACCAGCATGGGCACAGGGCCTAGTGCTGCCTGCAGGCTGAGAGCGCTGGTGACAATCAAGAAAGATGCCTGCACGGCTGTGCACCTGGGGGTCCACAGCTCCTATACTGTGAACATCAAGTGAGATAAGATGCCCAGGGCTCACTGAGTGTTAACCGATATGGTTGCTGTTCAACATGAACTGGGATGACCTGGAATAGGAGGTTCAGCCTTGGGGGCTTCTCAGTCAAGAGAGAGGGGTGCCCACTGCCAGCCTCCCTCCCCAACCTGCAGCCAGAGCAGCTGGGCTTTGAAGAGCTCACATCTTAGCCTTCTTATTCTTCTCTTTAAGAGAGGATGGCCCAGTCAAAGTCTTTGAAAATCACTGATGCAAAAGCAAAAGATAAAACAGAGTTCAGGTTTCTACATCTGCATGTTGAACTGACAATGGATTTGAGATGCAAGTTACCATCTTGTAAGGATCATTTATATCATGGATGCTACACGGAAGCACAAGTGAAAGAGGACCTTTGCCGCCAGCCTTCTCCCTCTGCCCTCTCCCCTCTGCCTTCTCCCCTCTGGGTGCCTGCTTAGTGGTCTATCTGTGGCAAAGATGCTGGGACCCGTGGGCTCCTTAACCTTCTGCGTCTGCCTGGGCTCTTAGTCACACACTGACAGTTCTCATTAAGGAACAAAGGGTGCTGGGGACAAGCGTTTGTTCTCTGTGTCCCTCCTTCCCTCCAAGGCCAAATGTAGACGCTCATATAACTGGGAGCACAGTGGGGACAGCTCAGCCATTCTCACCATGTGGTCCCGAGGTACCCCCTTTGCTGAATCATTTCCTTCAGCTCTTGCTGTCATGTCTTCCACATAAAAGCAAAATAAATTCCCTTCTCTTGCCTCCCAGGCCCAGCAACCACTGGAAGCGCTGTCTCTGCTCTGTCTGCATTCCCTGTGCAGCCAGCCCTAGACGGTCTTTCCCGCCACCCACGTGCTCCAGACAAGGCCCTGGTACTCCCATGTTACTAGGTCCACCTGTCAATTCCACAGCCTCCTTGTCCTTGGCCAGTGAGAGCATCTCGTTGCCCATCACACACTTGGTTCACTTCCCACCACAAAGACCCTGCAGCCCACTGTCCTTCTAGGCCAGATCCATCCACCTCCCAGGGACTCTGAGCGCTGAACCTTCTCCTCTGGCCTCAGTTTCATCCCTTAGTGATCTTCTTGGTGCTGAGGCTTCCCACATCCTTCAGAGGATGACAATTCCCAGATGCATCGTCTAGCCCAGCCTGTCTCCTGCGTTCCACGCATCTACAAAAACTTCTAATGAGAACTAAGAAACATTTTAGAATGATGACATTCCCAGTCGTTCCCACCAAACCTGCTTCTCTTGATGATTTTCCCTTCTCAGCTCCTCCAGCCTGAGCATCCATCAGGCCAAGGGTCGAGACCACTCTTTTGTTTTCATGCCCACATCCAACAGTTCAGTGAAACCGCTTTCCCCTTCATCCATCCCTAGTCAAACCACTTCTCAAGGCTGAAGACACGGCCTCCCAACAGCCTCCTTGCCTCCAGCCTCGCCCCTACCGGCCATTTGCAACCAAGCAGCTGAAGGGGAGCTCAAAGTGCAAGAAAGTGTCACTCTTCTTCTGGAAAACTCGCAATGGCTCCCATGTCACTTCACGTGGAAGTCCTGGACTCTCGGCCGTACCTTTTCTCCTTATCCTCCTACTTAGCACAGAGGCTTAGCACAGAGGTCTCCTTGCTCATCCCCCTGCCTCTGCCTCAGTCACTCCTCTCCCAGTCAGAGCCCACCTCCCAAACTCCAGGCCAAGGCCCCTTCTCGGGAGGGCCACCCTCATCCTGACCACTCTACTTAAAAGGGCACAGGCTTCCCGAACTCCCCATCACTCTGACCCAGTCCTAGTTGTTTTAACACATGGCACTCATAGCCTGCCCACACGCTGTTTTATCTACACTTAAATTAAGTTTAAAGTTGATGTCAATGGTCTCCCTCAGCTGTGACTTAAGCTCCTTAAGACTTGGGGTCTCTGCCTGTTCACTGATGTACTCTGAAGCACGTAACAGTCAGTGAATAAATGTTTCTGGATAAATAAATTGATAGAGTTACTATCTCAAAAGGCCAAAAGCATTACTTGTAATGCAGTTAACTTTGGGAAACCTGACGGAGGCTATGAAATCTGGAGCTCTGTTAAACCTGTGGGATGCTGCCTGTCCTGACGACAGGGTAATCCTGTGTAAGCATCCTAGGACATGACTGTGCACTAGGGAAACTCAGCCCCCGGTTTCTCCACCCTTGCCCAGAGGAGCCGCACAGAGCAGACCCCTCCCCACGTTCCCAGCTCTTCTCCTAGAAGTTGAGTGACTGAGTATCCCGGTTCATTCATGACTCATTCTGGAGACCAGCCTGATGCACACAGGACTTCTTCCCCACTCAGCCCCCTGCTGCCTCTAGAGAGGCCAGAAGAGGGCCAGCCCTCCTCTGCTACCCTGACTATGACTCTACGATGTGGACGGTGCAAGATGGAAGGAACGTGATGACCTGCAGCCTTGGGGCTCAGCGTCATCCTCCAAGCCAACTGTACCAGAAACAGAGCAGCTTTTTTAACCTATCTGATTCCTGTAAGTGCCTATCAACTGACACCGACTCAACCACAAGAAGGAAGTGTGGGGTGAGGCCCCCTAGATTTCCAAACAGGATCTTCAAAATCAATTCTACAGCGAGACCTTGGAGGAAGAATCTTTAACTCCTTTTATTTTCTCCTCTGAGTCTCCAATCCAACACTGTGATTGCCACCCACCCTGGATAAATATTTCTGGGCGGCAAAAAACAGACATTGCATATGATTTTAATCATACACATTCTCTGATGCACCCACTAGGAAAATCTTACCGAACTTTCTTTGGTTTTGTATTAATTGACTAAGTGGAACATCTATAATGCAGGGCATTTTCAAGGTCCCTAGAAAAAGATATTGGAAAAAGGTATACGTTTGTCACCTGGACATTTGCTTATGGACTGTTTCTCTCTTGAGGATAGTATAGTATTAGAGCCCAAGACTGCATGGGCTAGGTTGCTAGACTAGAGATTTTGAATGCTGAAGATGGTTTGTAAAATAATTTAAAGACGATAAGCAAAGTAAAATAAATAAATAAATAATAAATACATAACACAATCAAAACTCACCACACAATTCCAATACTTTAAACATGACTGAAATAACATATCTTGGTTAAAATTATCAGTGATTGAACTAAATATAATCTTAACATTTGAAGATCTCCATATTTTCTAGTTCAAGGTTAAACATTGGTCAATATTAAAAACCACAGTGCCCTCCTATGTGGGAATTATAGGGAGGGGCTGAGATTCCACCCCATTCTCATAACTCTAAAGTTGAGGAATGTCCTATGAATGTGAAGACTGATTAACACATAGAACACCCCTCTTTGTGCCTCCAGTCCCTTAAAGGCATTATTTGTGTGATTTTCTCCTTAACAGGAGAAAGGGACCACTTTCTTCACACCATCAGGAGGACATTCACTGAGAGCTCAGTCCTAGACCCCTGCAGATTCCGGGCCAGGGATGCAGCCCCCTAGCTCCCTCCCCACCTCCAGCCGCTCTCTGGGCTCTCAGGTTTTGACGTGTATCTCCTGCCAGGGGCCGGCCATGTTAAACAGGCTTTGACGAGAATCAGAACCCGACCACCTCTGTCTCCGAGGGCAACTCCTCGCCCGTGGGGATGGAATTTGAGGAAGACACCTCAGCTTCAAAAGGGCAGCCTTACTGTTTCCTCTCCTGACTTCCATTTAAACAAAGAAAAAGCCACCCTGTGTCTGTGTCTCTGGCAGGGGGCTCACCACTGTTTATCAAGCCTGGGCAAATCCAATTAGTGGGTGGCCCACCTCCCAACCTATTAACCTGCTCAGCGCTGAGCACGTCTGCAGGCCCTGCCAATATGTCATTTCTCCAGCGGCTGATAAGATCAGCTGGAGATGCTCAATGAGTCTCCTTTCACTTGGGCTCCCCGGCCCTGCCCTCATGGCCCGATCTTATTTTCCTACATGAAATAGGATGGCAGCTCCCAAGGCCCCGGCGGCTGCGGAATAAACGCTGATGGACCCAGCGCATGACGGGGCGGCCACTCGCTTATCGCGGGGCCCACAAAGGCAGGCGCCCGGGTGATTAGCATCCTCCCCGTGCCGTGTCAGGCCTATTTCTGTCATACCCGCAGATTGAGGCTTTCACTCAGGTTCACGAATGAGTGACACATGGCCCGACCGGGAGGACAACATTGTTATTTGAGTTAAGAAATCAATTTGTATCAAATGTACACTGTAATTTATTTGTTGGCTTTGAAGGGAAGCGAGCTGAGATAAATGGGTGCGGGCTGCTTTCTTTCCCATCCTCGGCCGAGCTGATAAAGTCCTTGTGAAGCCCCAGATAACTCCAGTCACAGCCAAAGTGACAAACATGTTTAAAGTTGCACAGTGATCTTTAAATCTCAAAAAGAACACCTTGTCGGACATGATAGAACATTTTTTACCTTTTCCCTCTATCTGTCAGAAGCTGCTGTGACACGTTGCTTTAGTATTTTTGCTGACATTTTCTTTATCAAGCACATCTGTTTGTGGTCGAAAGATGCTTATTCCTATTTTCTTCAGTCTACAGCGGACTGAGAAACTGCCAAAAGGAAGGGCGACGATGAGACGATCCGTCCCGGCATCACACTTAGACACCTGGAGGTGCCTGCGGTTTGGGGTTTTGGGTTTTGTTGTTTTAAATATTGTGTTTTAGCATCATGCTGTTCTGCTCTTCTTTCCCATCAGTATCTCCTCCTCCTCTTTCTTCTTATTCTTCCTGCTCCTCCTTTTCCTGTTCACCTTCCTCTTTACCTTTATCTCCACCTCCGTCTTCATATTTATACAGAATCTTTTTAATTTAAATTCTTCTGGTCTCAGAAGAAATCGCAGAAGGTTTTCTCTTCCCGCCTGCTGATGCTGCTATAAATTATCCTGTGATGGCCGTCTGTACACTCACTGTTTTCTTGAAATTGTACGAGTAATGCCAGAGCCCCTGTTCCAGCTCCCAGGGCACCAGCACCTTTGTGGAGCTGCTGATGAGAAAACGCCCAGCCCCGGAGCCAAGGGTGCCCTTACTTCTGCACATTTTAGCCCAATAATCTCCTTATTTATCTCTCATTTCCCTTCTTTTAAAAAAGTGGCATAAATGTAACATCTCATGCCAGCTGAAAGAACATTGATCGACTTTTAACCAGTCTTTTATGTACTTTTTGAATCTGCTTCCTGTCATGACCAGAAGAACAAATGCACGACCTTGGAGTCTGTCCATCTCTGACCTTCTGTTTGTCTGGCCTTATCTGTTCTCAGTGTTGGGCCAGAGCCCCAGGAGAATTCCATTTGTTTCAAGCTGAGGCATGGTGTTTACACCTAGTCTCAGCCCCTCTGCGGTCAGGACCCCTGGCCACGCTGACCAGGACGTCTTTCCCCTGGTTTGGGGCTCACCAGCCGTAGCACTGCTTGCCTTTTTCATGGACCTTATCTTTATTGGTTAATGCATCACTGTGGAGTCAGCAGGGTCTGTGTAATTACTGAAACTCAAGCTTGAACTTTTCTGGGCCTGTGGTATGACATTAGACTCCCTGGTTCAGGCCTTCAGTCTCCAGTCTCCCCGCCTGCCTTGCACCCATTTCTCCAGGGGCACTGGAAGAGTGGGGACAGGAAGCCATGCAGTGGAGGGCCTCCCGAGACCCAGGAAAGGGACCGTGACCTGGGGGCAGAGCTGGTCGGGAGGCTGCTGGGCCACCGTCCTCCCCTCCCTCAGCCCTCTCTCAGCCAGGCCTGGAAAGCGTCCTCTTTCCTGTGTCCCCCAGACACACTCACCCTTGACTTGGCCTCTTGACAAGCCAGTGTCAAGGGTTCCTATCTGCTGGGCTAAAATGTGTCCACAAACACTGGAAAGCGTCTTTGCCTAAAATTAATTAACTTTCAAAAAGGGATAGAACTCACTCTCCAGGAAATGTGCAGTAGCCAGAAAATAAAGTTAGAAAGTAAGTGGCAAGGAAGCCAGGCCTCTCAGTGGCTCGTGATGTTTCTCAGCCCTGCACCCGGCCGTGTGCACTACTTTGCTCTGTTTTGGTAACAGTTTTATTGTATATAATTTACAATATAATGTGTATAATTTATATACATATTATATTGTATATAATTTACACAGCGCACAGTTCACTACTGTGAAAATCAATGGCTTTTAGTATATCCAGACTGCTGCAGCCAATACCATAGTCAATTGTTCTCAATTCAAAGAGAAACCCTGTGACTTTACCTGTCACAACTTTACCCCTCACACTGCCCCTCATCCCCAGCCCCAGGCAACCACTGATCTACCTTCTGTCACTATGGATTTGCCTCTGGACATTTTGTATAAATGGAATCATAGAACGTGCGGTCTCTTGTGACTGGATCATTTCACTTTGCATCAGGTTCCCAAGGTTCATCCACGCCATAGCAGGTACCAGTGTTTCATTCCTTTTTGCAGTTGAATAATATTCCATGGTAAGATGTACCTCATCCATTTTGTTTATCCATTCCTCAATGGATGGACATTTGGGTTGCTTCCAGATTTTGGCTGTGACAGATAAGGCTTCTATGAGAGCTCATGCCCAGTTTTCTACGTGTATGTGTGTTTTCATTTCTCTTGGGTCAATAGCAGGAGTGGAATTGCTGGGCATAGGGTAACCCTATGTTTTACTTTTCAGGAACCGCCAGACTATTTTCCCAAGCAGGGACATCGGTGTACTGTTTTCACACACAATTCAAATAAACTCAGTTAGCTCCTTTCCACTGAATGGAAGATCAGAAACAGCAAATTAAGTGTAACATGAGAAACGTTGTTATGGAAAGGAACAGTGATGCTGCAGAAATGACTTCTTCCGAGTGATGGATAGGGAAGAAAAAAATCAGAAGGCAACATAAGAATTAAAAAAAAAAAAAAAAAAAAAAAGAACAAGCAGAGTCTTTGATGTGAGTTGAACAGTCTCTGTCTGTATCTGGGGTCCAGACAGGGTTACCATAGAACTGATATTTGAATAGTTTCCTGGCACCAGAAGGAAAATGTAAAATTGTACTCTGCACATTCAGCTTAAGAAGCTATCCAAGGGCATAAAATTCCATTATATGTGATACAAAGCTACAAACAATGTGATTAAGATATGAGGGCTATGATGTGAAAAATTCATTCAGAAAGTGCTTTCTTTCCATAAACATTTGTGATGTTCCTTCAAGACCATTTGTACCCACTGCCCTCCACTTGGGGCGTCACACACACCACTTGGTGATTCTGGTGACACGGTGATGACCCTGCTAAGGGTGATGACAGACACAGGGTAACTCCCTTATGAGGCAAAAGAGAGGTCTTTCCAGAATTGAAGGGACTTCTTGGACAGGCAGTAGCTTTTTCAAAACATTACTTAGATTATCTGAGTGCTAAAGAGTGTGAGTGAGAAAAAGGTTTCATTTTAAAATATACTTCGCTGGCTATCCAATTAGCTGCACTGTTTTTATGCCACGTGAGGTTGTAAATTGAGTTTCTGTTTTTCTTTTTTAAATTATATGTGAATGTTTAAGAAATTCTGTTCATCTTCTCTCTGGTTGAAGAATCATTTATTCTTTCAGTACACATGTATCGATAAACAATATTAATAGCTGAAAGGGGCTTTTCCAGCACTTACATGTTAGAATTAGTGGGATTACAAAGTTGCATTTACACTTGTTGACTGAAAACAAAAATTGCACAACCTAAAAGTTGAGAATTATGTTTTATTCAGCAGACTCTCTGAAGACCTAAACCCGGAAGACAGCCTTTCAGATGGCTCGGAGGGACTGTTCTGAAGCGGTAAGGGTGAAGCCAGGGTGTATAGGAATTTTTGCAACAAAAAACAGGTAGTTGGAAGATCAGAAGCCTACTGTGAATTAAAGAAAACCAGACATCTCAAATTAATGCGTTTAGCGCTTTTCTATATATGGGAAGATGCAAGAGTCTGGGCTTATTGAAATCATTCCTTTGATGTGTGCCTTAGCTATCTGGGGCCAGCATCCTGCTTTTCCCCATCCTGATTCCTTCAGGGTGCACAGTCCAGGGCTGCTGCAAAGGCTGATGGCTTGATGGCCGCAGCATCCTTTGTTGACTGATATGGCAGGTGACATTTTTCATCCACAAACTGGAGACCAAATTATGCTTAAATCAGAATTAAAACCCAGGGCCTTGGAACTCTGGACCCTTGCTTGGTTCAGTCAATTTCATGTTTCATGTGGGAGCATATTTTCCTTTGATATTTATGATGAAGTAAGATTTTATGATCACTTCATGATGTGATCAGTGTAAAACACACGCGCACACACACACATACATGCACACGCACGCACACATGCACACACGCACACACACACATGCATGCACACACACGCACACACACACACATGCACACACAGACACACACACACACACACACACATGCAGTTGGCACAGTTCATGATAAAAAGTGAAAAACAAAAGCCTGCCCTGCAAATCAAGACTCAGTCAGAAGAGTGGCTTCGCAGATATATGCTGAGAACTTCCTTTTGAGAAGCAAAAATATCTCAACTACCCTTATGCTCCAATCGGGAAGTCAGGCTCCACTGCTAGGCCCTCCCTCACCTCGGATTCCTGTCACTGTACTGGTGTCCCTAGCATCCAAAAACTTCCCATTTCTCCTCTGGAAGCACAGGAAGTCAAGGAATCAAAGCTGGGGAGTGTGGAGTGTCCCACCAGACCACACTCCCGGTGTCTCTGGGATCAACCCCCAGGGGCCTCCCCTGGGACACAGGACCTGTCCTGATTGTAAACCACATTCTCAGAACAAATGGACACGTGGGCAGTGAGGGAACATACTTTTCTGTGCTCCCTGGGGGAATCGTGACTATGCTTTTCCAAATGTAATTGGGAAATCAGTGGCTCTTTGAGTTACTGCTATTATTTTTCATTAACAGAAGAACAATGTTATTATTTTCAACCTGGAAAATTCATCCAGGGTTTATTGGGTTGGGCTTTGAATTCTTTGAAACCAGACCGGGCAAGCTCACATACATCTTCACCCACGGGTACAACGCTTCCTAATTAGGAGTAATGGTGTGATAATCCTCAGTTATGAAATGTGTATTTAAATGCAGTTTTATTACTTTCATGTACATTACATACTAAAGAGCAAGATATAAATCTGTATTACTATAAGGAGGTGAGTTAATGAAAAAAATACAGTAACACATAATACATTATAATTATAAAAACCCAGTAGCATATGGCGTTAATTGCTACACCCAGAGCTGAAATCATGCAAAGGCATTCCAAATTTATTGATTCCTTGTTTTGCGACCAAATTGCTTTTAGCTTGAATCTGCTGTGTTCTTGATTAGTACCCTGACATTCTGAGACATTTTTTTTGAGATATCTAAATTTCCGTCAAAATCATATATGCTACAGAAATGACAGGAAAATTTGGATGAGTAGAGTTCAAGTTATTATTCAAACAATGTTCCCAAAATAGAATGTTCCACCACAACAATTACATGGCGATAGATAGATAATATATAACACAGAGCAGCACAGACTGAATTTAAAGAGGAAGGAACATTGCAGTGTGCTCCTATTAAGATCCTAGAACAGTTTCTAGTGTTTGTTATATTTTAAAACTTAATTAAAGGGTTGGTGTTTTATCATGCACAGTAAAGAACTGACAGGCATTAATATAATACGAAATGCTTCATTCTCCAGCAGAGTTTAATTTACTGCAGCAACAAAGAGGAGAAAACGAGAAATGACACAGTTGAGCTGTTGCCACAGTGGCTCTGGCTCTGGGGACCCTTTGGAAGAGTGTTTGGAGGGAGAAACACAAGCCCAGCAGAAGCCCTGGGAGTCATATTCTTCCCAAAATTGTTTCATGCTGCAGGGTTTACGGGAGGCCGTCTGCAGGTTATATACATCCCTTCGACCACCTCGTGGAGGTGTGCAGCCCTGATCAACGCCAGCCACATGGACGTCAGAGGGCGGCATGGTCACCAAGTGGCCATCAAAGTCACCGGCACCAACTGTCTAAGGCCAAACCCAGAGATGTATATCCTGCACGTGTGTCTACCTGTAGTCCATTCATACATCTGCCTGCGAGTTCAGAAGATGCTCTGTCAAAAAATGACTTTCAATGGTGAACATCATTTGTTACAAAGAGTTTCACAAAAAGCAGACAGAGAATGGGAATGGCTGGAGCTAAGTGGATCAGCAGTAATAAGAGCATCTACATCCAAGGTGAGCTGTCCCACCTGGGGCCTCAAGGATGAAACGCTCCCCGCAGGACGGTACCTAGCCACAGCACAGACCCTGCAGCATGTGTTAACTGATGTTGTGCCTGCCAGAGCTTTGAAGGGTGATACAGAAACCCCTGTTTCCAAACACACCCTTACCGCCCACCTCCACCCTGGTTTAATCAGATTCTACTGTATTATTCGGTCATATTTATTGACAGTCTGTTAATTTTTATCTTACCTCTACTGCAGTTTGTGTCACATTGTCTTTCTCTCCAATTAGAGCATGCTCCTTGAAGGCAGGAGAGTAGATTGTATTTACAATCTTATACTCAATATCTCTTATACTTCCCTTGTCAACAGATAGGAAGGAAGGAAGGAAGGAAGGAAGGAAGCAAGGGAGAGAAGGAGAGAAGGAAGGAAAGAAGGAAAGAAGGAAGGAAGGAAGGAAGGAAGGGAAGGAGGGAGGGAAGGAGGGAAGGAGGGAAGGAAGGAAGGAAGGAGGGAAGGAAGGAAGGAAGGAGGGAGGGAAGGAGGGAAGGAGGGAAGGAAGGAAGGAAGGAAAGAGGAAGGAAGGAAGGGAGGGAAGGAAGGAAGGAAGGAGGAAGGAAGGAAGGAAGGAAAGAAGGAAGGAAGGAAGGAAGGAAGGAAGGAAGGGAGGGAAGGAGGGAAGGAAGGAAAGAAGGAAGCGAGGGAGGGAGGGAAGAAGTGGGGGAAGGAGGGAGAGAGGGAGGCAGGGAGGGAGGGAGGGAAGAAAGATAACCTCCTAAAACCCAGGAATCAGATATCTTCCATAAAGAAAACTGAATGTTTTAGCAGTTCCCAAACACAATTAAACATTGTGAAAATATAATGGACTCTATTCATATTTATATCTCTTCTATTACCTTAGCAAAAGTATCATGGTAGAAATTTAAAAAATATAGGCTCTGGAACCTTATTTACATAGTGTTTTTTTTTTCTTCCAGAAACTGAAAATAATAATGTCTGTATTTTGAAGATCATCAGAAAAAAATTTCAATCATTACAGTGTACTTGTCATAAGGACACACATTTCAAAACTGAATCTATGTAGAAATCTGTGTTTTAATATCTTAGTTCTTATGACTTTTTGGACATAAAGTTTTCATCCAGTGATCTATTTACACTAAATTTTATTCTACTCATGCTTTAATAACAATGGGTTTCAGTGAAATATGCATACGTCAGCTGTAGGTCAACACGTTTGTTTAGGAACAGATATAACCAGTGTGTCTGCTCTACAAAGCTTGAGTGTGTGATGGGGTCATGTGTCTTTTACTGGGACATTAAACAGTCCTGAGTCTCAGCCTCACTTTAAGGGGGAAGTTATTTGTCACCAGAGCCTGTAACCTTGTGACCCCTGGGCCCAGTAGGAGTGATCACGCCACCCTGGGAAGCATTGTTCAGAGCCCTGTAGGGTGCTTGCAGGTACACCCTGAAATGCCTGGCTTTGCCTACCTCACAGGACAGTTATACGGTTCAAATTAAAGAAAACGATTTCCAAGTTTCCAAAGCCCGCATCCATTACAGAAGCTCAGCCCTTCTCACCTGGACACCCCTACACCCCACACCAGCTACACGGCCCAGGTACATGTATACCTCATGCTCACCTCTTGGAAACACCCAGTCTTCAGCACCGGCTCTGTCTGGGCCACCCCTCCAGACACCACAAGGCACCTCACACATCTGCCTGCAGAGTCATTGTTACTAATTATGAAGGATGAAAGCCAGGCCTTTGAAAGTCAAATCCAATCTGGTCAAGTAGGTGCAACAAATCAAAATGAACACAGCCTGTGCTGGTGGACACCCACCTTGCTTGAGGTCTACCCAGCACCTTTTGAGCCACGATCTTATATTTGGGGAGTTTCTCACATCATACATTTGTCTCCCCAGAGTAGAGGTGTGAACATGCTTTCCCAGACTCTTCTGCAGCTAGGCTGCTGACCTATGATAGAGACTCCACAGTTAGATGTTCCACAGAGGATGCAGTTTGGAAGGGAGCTTGGTGAGGGAGGAACCGCCCAGTGGGACCACCTTTGGGGAGCAGAGGGGGGAGGTAGTTCACCATTTAGAGGGTGCATCACTGGGGTGAGTTTCATCCAGAGCCAGCAGCAGTAGACATTGTGGGCTCCCCAGGTGTCTGTCAGATACCTAAGAGTCTTAGATAAATGCTGTTTTCTGATGAAGGCCGCTGGACCAGGTTCTGTGGTTTATAATTAATTATAATTTGCAAGGTAGAAACTGGAACCAGCTGAAAGGGTGAGGATTCAGCATAATCTGTCATCTTAACCCTCTCAAATTTTCCCATTCCAACGCTCTGGGCACCATTCTGTGTTGGTCAAAGCCCCACTATTCACAGAAGATCCTGGAAACGTTGTGAACTCTACTCACCTTCTCACTTGTCAACCCACAGTTTCAGCCTTTGAGCTTGGTTTTGGGTTCCTCAACCTTGAGGCAGCCTGATAAGGAGGGAGCTGTTAGCACAGACATAGAAAGTCCCTGCTTCCCTGATGGTGCTCTGAGCCTGAATGTGAGAGGCTGAGCTCATGACGCCTTCTTTCAGCCCTCAGCACAACCCTAAGTAGCCAGCCCACTCCCCATGCCCTCATGCCCACCCTGCTGTTCTCTGTCACGGCCACTTGGTCTCCCAAACCCCTGCCTTCAGGAGCCACCTTGGTTCAGGGGCCACAGGGGTTATTTAAGTAAAAACCTTTCATTACTGCAGACCGGAAGCTGCTGAGTCCCATCCCATAACAGCAGCAGGTCTTAAATGCCTTCTAGACCCCCCAGGACAACTAACCAGCGACAAATTTCCTTTTCCTCAAGGACCAGTGATGTGCAAAACAAGCCATGTACACCTGTATTAAGATTCTGAGATACAAAAGTACAATGTCCCCCAGCCAGGAAGAGCAGAAAAGGGATTCATTCAGTGAGATTAGGGTGCCCACAGGAACGAGTCTAGCCTTGCAGGGGACGTTCTGACCACGTGCTGATAAAGGCACAGGGACCCTGTGTAGACATAAACCGTCCATCCAAGGGGCGGCGCATTGAACCCGGGCTAGTCCTTTGTGCTGAGCTTACCAGGTTAACTCAGTGAATAAAAGGGAAGAAAAGGAATAAAAAAGGTCATATTCGAGACAACGTTTCCTTCCAGGAAGGCCCATTGCCTGAGTTCCTTTCTCTGGGGAGTGAGGCCTGTGAAATAGATGAGGCATCTTAAAAGGCCAGAACAGAATGAGCTTTTGGTTTCTGAAGGGAAGGGGGTACGGAAAGGGCAGGGAAATGACTAAAATTAAAATGAAGCAGCTTTACCACCTAATTCTCCCCGGGTAGCCCTGTTCCCCAGTTGCAAGGCTGAATTAAAATCGCCCTAATGTATGCAGAGATACGTTTGCAAATTTTAGTGGGAAAACTTTGACGCTTGGAGCTGTGTCTGCTGTTGGTAATCACGCCGCATTCCAGGAATCCTGAGCCCCCCATCTGTTCCTTTTCCAAAGGGATCAAGCAGAGCTACTGTTTTCTTTCCCAGTTCATTCCTGTCCATCCATTAAGGGATCTCATGTTTTCTTTCCCCTGCAAGTCTTTCTCACTCCTCTGAGCTGCCTTTTAAAAAAGAAACATTCTGTCCTTATTATAATCCTCACACACGGAGCTTGGATTTCCTTTTTCTTTATTTCTTTTCTTTATTTTTTTGTCCTTTGGGTCTCCAGGGATTGGCTTCTCATTCTTACCCTTTCTTCCAGGGCTTTGAGGCTTTCGCTGGCCGAGAGTCAACACGTAAGAGACCGTCTTAAAAATTTGTTCACATCCATCTATGAAAGGAAAGGATGAAAACGCTGCATGAAGTGTTGCCTGTCATTGGATGGAAGGCCTGCAATTTCACCTGTTTTAAATCTGCTGTATTTGTCACCGACTCGAAAGCTGAAGATCTAGTGACTCTTCCAGGTCTTTGCTATAAACACACACAAAGGCACGTCTCTTCCACAGAGACTTTTCTCTTCCATAGAAACTTTTCTCTTTCCACTTGAAACAGAAATGAATTTTCTCTGAGAAAGTGCTGACAGCAAAAGTTGCTTTCTCAAGGCAGGAGAGTTGCTTGTCCCCAGGCTGTGAGCAGCCAGGTACACAGGGACACGCAGGCTGGGCCGCCCTGCCTGCTTTCATGCCTCCCAAGGTTTCTTGCATTTAAAGCCAACCCATCAGCACCCCTCTCTCCACCCAGGGAAGGGGAGCGGTCAGCAGGCTCCGGGCAATTAACAAGGAGACAGAGTTCTCAGGGCATCCTGAGGGAGCCCTCACATGTGTTTGTTAACAGAATAAACCTTCATGACACATCAGACTGCTACCATCCATGTTTTTCCACCTGGAAAAAAAAGTCGAAGGCAAACTAAAAACCTGTCATGCTGTGCTGCTCTATCTGATTTTCTGATTAATAGACTCCACTGAAGATCCAATTATTTCATAATATAGAGATATAGAGCATGAATATCATAATGAACACACTTTTGAGGTGATCTCCTTGTCCATGTCAAAGAAACAACCAGGTTCAGGGTTTGTTTGCTTCAATATCAAGCCTTGGTTATTACCCAGGAATGAAACTGATCTTTGTTTTAGTGTCTTCTTTAATGCCAGGGAACCCAGCTCAACTTGGAGCAGAGATACCTCCTCCTCCAGTCAAGACACGATGCAAGACTTAAACAAAACAGAGTTAACTACTAGGTAATATATACAAGAAAACGTGTAGAAAATAATCAGCACTGTGTAGCAGATAGCTGGTGTTGATGACTTCAGGCTTTGCGCTGCCTTTCCGATGGATGCTGTATTCTGCTGCCCACCTGCCAACTTGTCCCTGCCTCCAAGCATCTGCATCTCTAGGAATGGTTCCAACATTTACTCAGAGCTGAACTTTAGAGTCATCGGTGGGGTTCTTTCCTTCACGCCCCATTTCCTCCTCCGCGACAAGTCTTCTATTGTCTGCTTCCTACCTTTGCCCCAACTTTTGGGACTAGCAATTATATAACTGGGTCAGAATACAGATCCTGAACTGTGTGCTGAGTGTCCATAGGTCCATGAAGGTGGTCTCAGAAAGTCTGAGAAGATGCCTGTGATCAGTGTTGAGAGCAAGAAGGTGCCTAAGATCCTGGTGTGTCCAGGAGGCTTCTTGCAAAAATTAGATAAATAAATGAAATGTTAAAACCTCTTGGTGTAGTTTTGACAAATATTTTGAAATCCATAATGTAGATCTAAACAAAACTTCTTTAAAACTATCTAGCACTGTGTGGCTGGTATCTGCTGTTGTCTGCATTTTATAAATAGGAATCTGTTGCTCTGTTGGGCCAAGGGATTTACGACAACATCTTCCAACAGGTGTTAGAGGAGAACAGAGTTGGTGAAAATCCATGTTTAGTAAAATTCTTGTGTCTCAAGACCTCTATTAAGTCTGACTGTTCTAAAAGTCTCTAAAAGCACTAAAAAATCAAGTCACTGTATTTCTCAAGCCCTCTACCTAGTGAGGTATGTTCTTTGCATTAAATTGTTTTTAGGTTGTATAACCTGAGACTACCATTCTGCCATGAATATTTTCCATGTAGTATAATGAAAATTATAATAAATCAGTAAAGCAATGACCAAAAACAAGAAGGTATTTAATCTCTTTTCTCAAACATGATGTAAACTTTGACCTACTGGAGAGTGTTTTTTGTTATTGTTGTCCCGTTCTATTTTTGCTTTCAAAGACTTTACTGTATTCACTCCTATTTTCCAAAAATTATTGTCTGGTTCAGACTCTAAAAAATGCCACAAAACCATTTTGGTTCCCAACTTGTCAAGCCTTGGAACAAATAATTTGTCAAGAAAAGGCTTAATTATGCCTGGCTAAGGGCTGCCATGTTAAGCAGGAACAATTGCAGTGACTGAGAAGCCTCTCCTGGCACTCAGGCAACTTGTAGAGCGTGGTGGGCATGCTGGGCGTGTTTCTATCAGCACCATGTGGTTTGCATAAAGAAACGTCCACTTGCTTCCCTCCTACTGCAGCCTCCTAAGCTGGCGGCTCCTGCATCCTGTCTGCGTCCTGTTGGCATCACCCAGGCACCCGGCTGCAGGCCTGCCCCGTGAATACAGAGCTGGCCCCCACACTTGTTTCCAGCCAAGACAGGCTGACACCACCAAGAGGCGCATCTTGATGCTTGTGGGGGGGCGGCGGGTATTTCTGCTTCCAAGAGCCTCTTTTTTCGACCTGTAAATGGTCAGTGCAAAGCATCATAACTTCAGAAATCAGTAGTTCAGCCTCCTCTGTCAGTGTTGTAAAATCTGAAAAATACTGATTTTTTATTGGAAATAACTATTACAAAGACTCCAAAACAATCTATAAATGCAATAGAAACAAATAAAAATAAATAGCAAATTTGTAAGTGGAAATGTGCACTGAAAGAGAATTTCCTATCACCTTTCTGTCAGTGAACAGGTGAGGAAAGGAAAGTAGATGATAAAAAGTAGGTATATGTTTTTTTTAACTTTTTATTTTATATTGGAGTATAGTTGATAGGTATATGTTTTATTAAGGAACATCCATACTGTTCTCCATAGTGACTGTACTAGTTTACATTCCCACCAACAGTGTAGGAGGGTTCCTTTCTCTCCACACCCTCTCCGGCATTTATTGTTTGCAGATTTTTTGATGATGGTCATTCTGATTGGTGTGAGGTGATATCTCATTGTAGTTTTGATTTGCATTTCTCTAATAATTAATGATGTTGACCATCTTTTCATGTGCCTCTTGGTCATATGTATGTCTTCTTTGGAGAAGTGTCTCTTTAGGTCTTCTGCCCATTTTCTGATTGTGACTGTTCATTGCAGCACTGTTTGCAATAGCCAAGACATGGAAGCAAACTAAATGTCCATCAACAGATGAATGGATGAAGATGTGGTGCATATATACAATGGACTATTACTCAGCCATTAAAAAGTATGAAATAATGTCATTTGCAGCAACATGGATGGGCCTAGAGATTATCATACAAATGAGGTAAGTCAGGCAGAGAAAGACAAATATCATATGATATCACTTATATGAGGAATCTAAAAACAGAAAATAACGTGATACAATTGAACGTATGTACAAAAGAGAAACAGACTCACAGACTTAGAGGATAAACTTACGGTTATCAGGGGGAAGGGTGGGGGGATGAGGCTGATTGGGAGTTTGGGACTGACATGTACATGCTGCAATAATTAAAATAGAATGCTTTTCCATGAAAAAATAAAGGGTAGTTATATGAACAAAGTCACCCAACAGGAAAAAATGATGAATGGGTTGGTTTTCAGAAAAAATATTGTGGCTCATCTGATAGCAAATAACTTAATTTTAATGGTACAATTTCAAAATAAAAAACAACTATCGTTTATGGCATCATGAAAACAGAGTTCTTAGAGAAATGCTATTTATTTACCCAGAAGTAAGAACAATATTAAAATTACAAAAAATACAGTTTCTTGTTTACCCACCCAATTATTCCATAAATACCGATGTGCGCCTTTGGCGTCACTGAGTTAAGTGTTAATTCTCTCCCCATCACCTTTCCGCTGGAGTTAAAGCTATGTTTTTTTTCAGCTTTTTATATTCTGACTGTTACAACTAGAAATGATATGAGAGAAAAATCCTACTGAATATTTCTTAAAAATTGATTTTTGGTTTCTGGAAATGAATAATTTCCTAATCACCTAACTTAAAAATAAGTGTTCTGTTAAGGGTTCAATATAAATTATGACACATAATGAAACCTACAAATTATAAAACAAATCAATACTGAAATCAGTTATTGAAGCAAACATGTTGTCTGTATTTAGGGAAAACTCTGCTTTGGCTGATCCGCTGGCTGCTTTGGCACCACAAGACTCTGAGTATGGTGGGCAGGAGGGAGGATGCACGCCAGGAAGGACCTGGGCAGAGGGCTCCTTGGGTGTGGCTCCATCATCTCCTCCTAATCCACAGCATGGTCCCTCCGTCAAGCTCCGTGATTCTGGAGGTACCAGTTTCCTGTGGCTACTGTAAAAAATTACCATAAACTGGGGACTTAAATCAGCAGTTCTGGAGGCCAGTAGTCCACAATCAAGACGTCGGCATGGCTGTGCACCCCCCAGAAACTCTAGGGCACAGTCCTTGCGTGCCTCTTGCAGCTCCTCCTCTTCCTGGACTTCCGTCACATCCTTCCAATCCCTCCAATCTCTGCTTCCATGCTCACATGGCCTTATTCTGTGTGTCTGTCTTCTGTGTGTTTCTTTAAGGACACTTGCCTTTGGATTCAGGGCCCATTCAGATAATCCAGGACAATCTCTCTAACTCAGTCTTTAAATCAAGTCCATCTACAAAGACCCTTTTTCTTTAAGGTCAATTAACAGCATCAGGGATTAGGATATGGATACTTCTTTTGGGAGCCACAATTCCGTCCATGACACTGGGCAAGCCACCTGCCCACTTTACTTTCACATGTTTCTCTGTTATGCTGTCCTCACAGATAATATATCTTCAGGGGGCGATATACCTACAGAGTTGCTAGTGAAACTGGGAATTTCCAGACTTGATCAACGTCAGGTAGAAGTAGGGCTTGCATGCATCCAGCTCTAGTGGGGCTGAGCTGCCTCCGACGAATGGCTGCTATGAACAAAGCCCACTTACACAAGGCAGCTCTTTGGCCACCAAAGAACTAAGCACTCTTCCATCTGAGCTTGATGAGCCCTTCTTTCCACGTGCCCTCATAAAACAACACAGCAGCTCCATCTGCATCACCCACGATCACCACTCACCAAGTCGTCTTTACTGGCAGCTGGACCAGTTCACGTTTCTAAAAAGTCATATAGGATGCTTCTTCTTTCAGCTCCCATGATTGCCTCGTCCATCCTTCATCCTCACCGATTCCTTCTGCAAAACCATCTCCATGAAGGTTTAAATCAGTTTATGTTCTGCAATCCTCTTGCCCATGTACACTCCCTCCCCCTGCCTGGGCAGCGGGTCCCCATGGACATGGCATTGTCCTCTGAGCCCTCTCTGTCTGTGGATACCGGGCCTTGGCCCCATCCAGCACGTGGTGTCAGAAAAACGTGCAATGACTGTCTCACTATGTTTCACTATGTTTCACCCGCCCCACACGCAGCAGGGCCATCCTGCCTTTTCATCTGAGACTGGTTTTGGAGAAAAGAGTGTTTTCCCACATGAATGAAATTTCCCACGGCCTCCCTTTACTAAGTACAGATAAAAGTTAAATTAAGTTGGTAGTTGCTCTTTAATAATTCATTCCACTTAAAATTCAAAGTGCTTCTCTAAGATGTTTATGGGGCCATGAAACTCTTCCAGAGGAGTCATGAATACGTTCTGTGAAGGATTTTTTGGTTCAGACAGGCAGTCACTGGTTTTGTCATCTTTGTCAATGTCTTTTAACCACCATGGAGTACTAGAATTCTCACTGTGCAGAAGACTACCTTTGACCATGAAAATGCCTTTTAACAAATGCGGCCCTGGGGTGGGGGAGATTATTAGGGAGTTTGGGACTGACATGTACACACTGCTATATTTGGAGTGGATAACCAACAGGGACCTACTGCATAGCACAGGGAACTCTGCTCAATATTATGTAACAATCCAAATGGGAAAAGAATTTGAAAAAGAATAGATGCATGTATATGTATAACTGAATCATTTTGCTGTACACCTGAAACTAACACAACATTATTAATCAACTAACTATACTCTGATATAAAATAAAAGGTTAAAAAAAAAAAAGAATATTACCCTATGAGATCCTGGCCAAAATGAACGACAAATATCTCAAGTCGTGAAGTCGACTAATTACCAGTGGGGGGGAGGAAGTTGTTCCATGTACCCTGACCCAGTTGTAGGAAGCCTGGGTTATAGCCTGCTACTTTATCAAAGAAACATTATAATAAAGTTTATTATATGAAAAATCCAGCACACAGTGGTCTTTTTGAAAGAACAATGACACTGTACCTGTATTTATATGAAGATTTTTTTCATAGGTAATTCATACACAATTCAAATTTCATACAGCTTTTAGTTTTTCATTATTAACCCTGTACAGCTTGATTCCTTCCTAGCTATTACAGATTGCTTATGTTTCCAGTTCAGTAGTTTCTCTGAGATCCCAGAGATGCCCCTACAGAAGGAATAATAAAACTAAGTAAAATTTTATTACTGGGGAAAATGCCCATGGCTGTAAGAGTCTTTTTATAGTGGTAATGTTTGGTTTTAATATTTAATAAAGCATAAACCACCATAAAGAAACATAACATTATGTTCAATCCCTTGAAGGATGGTGAGATTTGAAATTATACATGTGAAATTTTATCTGATGTAACTAAAAAGGTTTTGGAGGGACTTCAGACTTAGATCCAGAACCCAGATGTCACCTAGCTCCAGGGAAGCCCAGCGCTTAATGATAAGTTCATCAAGCGTGTGTCCTAGAGAAACAAAGTCAAGAGTTTGCGGGTATGTAGCGTGACTCACTTTTCTAACATCTGAGCATGAAGTCAGCACGTGATTTGTTGACAAAAAATTCTAAACCACAAGTAAATGGCTTAAGTGCCTCTAAATTGAATCAGAATAAGTGATTATATTTTAAACATTGAATGACTGCGCCTGAGGTTCTTGAAAGACTGCGAAGCAAATGATGATGTTATTGTTCATACAATAAATGTTATTTCCATAATTATGCTGCAGAGCCTAATTCCACTCTCTAGATTTTTGAAACTGGTGAAAAATTCAGTTTGAAACTACTCAGAGAAAAGAGGTCAAAGGTTACTTATGTCTACTTTGAAGACATTTCCTCCTCTTGACTTTTACAGCTGTCAAATGACATAGATTTATAGCAATCAGTTTCAGAACCCCCAGGGTTCAAGTGTCATGTTTTGTTTTTTTTTTTTTTTTTCCTTTTGGTCATAATGTGTTTGGTTCTCCACGTCCAGTGGAAAACACTAACTACACTTACAAATGCCAGGCAGAGGGGTGGGAAGTGGAAGCAACTTGAAATTTTTTGAAAAGGTATCAGTAGAAATGAAGGTAGTTTTTAGAAATTTGAAAAATATGAGAAAGGAAGTTTGTAGCTAGAATACAAAACAAGAACATTTTGTTCACTAGTTAAAACTGGATCCCTCAGAAAAGAATGAATGATTTTTTATGCTTGTTTGGGATTATGTGGGCAATATATGAGTAAATATTTTATTAAGTGTGTCATCTAATTATGTGACTCTATCACATAAAAGAAAGCAGCTGCATAACCATGAGAATCTTCCAGGTATGTTTTTCAGTGTCATTCATCAGACTGACCCAAACCTACATGAACTCACAGAAAGGTCTCCAGGGAGAGTCACCAGGAGGTGTGGCCCCAGGCTGAGTTGGAGTTAAGGTTGTATAATACCTTTCCCATGATATAAAGCTATTGCCATTTTAGGGTCAGAAGTGCTTTGATTGATAGCAATGGCCAGTGTCCATGTAAACTGATTATCAGGAACTAATATATACAGATCTAGTAAGAAGATCGTTGACATTAATCATTCTGAAACAGGAACCTATAACAATGGCCTGCATAATATTTGTCCCACCACTGATCACTATAAATTTAGATCCTTAGGAAATAGATGACCTCCACCAACCATCTTCAGTCCAGGTGAGTAAACACCTGTCCCTTCCCATGTCAGCTAAATAAGACCAGTTGAGACTCCCAGACAAAGGAAAGCCAAGTCCAGCACAGTCTGGCTGGTGAGGGCCATTGTCACAGGAGGAGGGATGTGTGTGTTGGTGTGCAAACTGGGATGCTAATTAGTTCAGCAAAACAGGGGTGCTGGGAAAACTCCTTACAAGCTGTATTACGTCGTCATCGCAACCATCATTCTGATAACACACCACATTCCATCCTTTGGAACCTGGCCCTTAAAGGTGCTTAATATTTTAGAAGTTTTATGAAATTATTTTATTCCAGTGGTGTTTGACTGCTATCCTTTCAACTCTTCAGATGTTAAGTTGACTCGAATATTTATACACTATTTGATGTTTAGTAGCATAAGCAACATTAAGCTAATTTAATTGTTTTAACTGAGAAATGAAATAATCCACAAAAAGGATTATTGTTCCACATAAAGGCATTACTTTGCATTTCAAATCATATTTTCCTTGCAATGTCCTAGGTTTTATTTAAGGCAGTGACCATCAAACTTTAGTGTGGTAAGAAGGACCCAAGATGTCTGTTAAAACATCAGTGCCTTTTCCAGAGAATCTGATTCAGTAGAAGAGGCCCAAAATTTTGGATTTTTAACATGATTCCCAAGTAATTTTAATGCAGGTACTTCATGGACCACATTTTGAGGAATGCTGCTGTAAACTGTACATTGTTGTCATTTGTAAATGTCCATGAGGAAAGGGCAATAACGTCTATATGTTATTGACACTAGCAAAGATCATTTCAGAATCTTTTGTGATCACCATTGGCATTACTTGACCTTGACACAGTAACGGGAAGAGGGCACAGTGGTTAGCAAGTTATCTGCAGAGCTGTTCACTTGTGATGGGATACTAGGTCATCTCTTACCAACTAAATACCTCCGACCAGTCTTGATACAGCAGTTAAAAGTGTGCCGACCAGTGCACAGTAGTTATAAAAGAGAATCCATGCCATCGGATAAAAAGCATTGAAGCTCTCTATTTATATGAGACATTTAGCTCAGTACCTGGCACAGACCCCATGATTAAGAAACAGTTATTGTTGGGCTTCCCTGGTGGCGCCGTGGTTGAGAGTCTCCCTGCCGATTCAGGGGACACGGGTTCGTGCCCCGGTCCGGGAAGATCCCACATGCCGCGGAGCGGCTGGGCCCGTGAGCCATGGCCGCTGGGCCTGCACGTCCGGAGCCTGTGCTCTGCAGCAGGAGAAGCCAGAGCAGTGAGAGGCCCACGTACCGCAAAAAAAAAAAAAAAAAAAAAAAAGTTATTTTTATTATTTTTCACTTTAATTACTACATTTAACACATTTCAGTAGCTGGTAAATATGTCTTATTGGATGAGGCAAATTATCCAAGGAAATGGCACTGTAGACACAATCTAAGCTGATTCAACTTAATGAAATTAAGACGTAAAGACCTATATTTGGTCTTAAATTTGCTTATACCTCTTAGTGGAAAGAGCACTGTGTTCTACCTTGAACCCTGGATTTACGGTTATTTTTGTAAATCTTTTCTACAGTGCCATCATCAGTGAAATGTAAATGCATCGGTAAAGCAGGTAAAAGAATGCCCTTCTCCCAGAATTGTTGGCAGACTTCACTGATATGATGTTTCTGAATGCAGCTGGAAAAATAAAAGACAAGCTCATTGTGAAGGACAATATATTTCAATATTAATCCCACCACACTGAAGCTCACCATGGCTGAGCTTTCATAATATCCCACATGATTTAACTCTGCTGCCTTTGTCATGGGAATTTGATATTTTTTCATGGCCAGAAGAAAACCACAATTTGCTAGTTTTAAACATGCGTATAAATATACATATTCTCTGAACTTTTATTTAAGCTTCCACAGATCACCAAACAATAATCTGAATGTAAAAAAGACAAGGGTGCAAGGATCCTTGAAAGAAACTGAGCAAGAGCCAGCATTGAAAGGTTGACCCTTCGGGAACCAGCTGGTCAATGAAGTCGAAATTAAGGCTGAAACTGTGTTTAGCCCTTCCTATAATAGTTCAACAAATCCATTTAGTTATAAACATGTTTATTTGATTCTCAATCTCCCAAATGGACAAGAGCAAAATAATATGTGTATTTATATATCCAGATCAAGATAGATACCTATTAGCTAAACAGGTAGATAGATGGCGACAGAGAGATAGATGGATAGATATTGAGTCTAAAGTAATGGTACGGGGCGGGGTGGGAGTGGGGGGTAACCCAGCCCCTATCGACTGTGCTGGCTCAAAGGCAACACTTTTCTATCAGTAGTGAATTAACACACCGGCATATGGCAAATTTTATAAATGTTCATTTGTGCTCAGATATGGTGCATACTCTACCATTGTTGACTGCAGTATATACACACACAACAAGTATGTAAACCTTCTTAATAATTTTGCTCAAATCATATCTTCTCAAGATACTTTTCATACCTCAGTTGTTCATATATCTTCTAAAACTTTCTTATTTTTTGTCTGCTCATAAGAAAAGTATATCAAACTCCTTGACCGTGATAACGGAGTTCCCTACTTTTGTTTCATTTACTTCTGTCATTTTCTGGTCCACATATATTGAACTTACATTATAAAGATGTATACAGATTTAGAATTGCCATACCTGCTTTGTGTTGAAGCTTTTATCACTATAACATGCCCCTCTTTGCTCTTGTCAATGCCTTCTGCTTTATAGTTTTCCCCAAGAGCATAAAAATAATAAACTGTTAAGGAAGTATCCATCCTACAGAACTATAAATTAAGTTTTAACATGACAAATAGAAAGACACTTTGTTGAGGAGAGAAAAGCCCCAAGACAATCCATCCACACAAGGAAGAAATGCCTGACCTGAATGAAACTCTTGCTAGTCAAGGAAAAATATTTCCCCCGAAAGGAGGACAGAACATAGTTTGTAAAATACACTGTAACTATTTTGTAAAATTAGAATATAGACAAATAGGTATTTGTTAAAATTATTTGTATTTTCAAAAAAAAACCCCACATGGACTCTATAAAAATTATCAGGATAACACAATGGACTGAGATTAAAGAAAAAGCTAGAAGAAATAAAGAAAAAATAAGAAATATAAAAATTAGAGGGATAAGATGATACTAAGATCATTACAGCTCTGAATCAACACCAAGGGAAAGGGAATCAGTGTTATAAATGACAAGTTGCAGAAAGTAGAATACATTTGCAAAATGATGAAAATTTTCAAAGAGAAGTAAGACATGTGAAGAGCAGAAACAAAGATCAATATATTTATAAAATTTATTCCTAAAGAGACTAAAAAAAGAGAACGAAAGAACCAACTTAAAATGATAATCTAGAAGAAAACTTTCCTTAACTAAAAAAAAAGATGAGCATTTGCATTTCATTTACCAGAGTGAGAAAAACACCCAAAAGCACAGTCAGATGAAAATATTGACTTTTACAAATGCAAATTCAAACAAAATTATTTTAGTATTTCAAAGACAATGTGAGGAAAATTACGATGATTATTATGTCCAACTTGCTTCCTTAGCTCACCTAGACAAAATTCTAATCACACCTGAAATGTACAACAGGAAGTAATTGCAAGTAACAGACTGAAGTTCCTGTATATCATAATTGGAAAATAATATGGAGGTTATTAAAAGTGAACCAACTGATTATACAAATCTCAAAATACAGAGGCTTCATATACCAGGATATAATCACAAGTTTTATATCTTTTTGATACCCATTGTGTGTATATACCACATTTTCTGTATGCATTCATCAATCATTGGACATTTAAGTTGTTTTTATGTCTTGGCTATTGTGAATAATACTACAATGAACATGGGGTGCAGATATCTCTTTGAGATACTGATTTCATTTCCTTTAGACATATACCCAGAAGTGGAATTGCTGGGTCATATGGCAGTTCCATTTTTAATTTTTTGAGGAAATTCCATACTATTTTCCATAGTGCCTGCACCAATTTACATTCTTACCAACAGTGCACAAGTGTTCCCTTTTCTCTACATCCCCATCAACACATATTATCTTTGTTTTGATTTTGTTCTGTTTTGTTTTGTAATAGCCATCTTAACTGGTGATTTGCATTTCCCTGATGATTAGTGATGTCAAGCCTTTTCATATACCTGTTGGCCATTTGTACATGTCCTTTGGAGGAATATCAAATATTGTATGATTCCACTTGCATGAAAAATCTAAAATAGTCAAGCTCATAGAAGCAGAGAATGGTTACCAGGGGCTGAGGGAGGGGAAAATGGGGAAGTATTAGTCAAGGTACAAAGTTTCAGTTATGCTAGAGGAATAAGTCCTAGAGATCTAATATACAACTGAGCGTCTGCAGTTATAACACTGTATTGTATACATGCTTAAAATTTGCTAAGGGGACACATCATGTGTTAAGTGCTCTTACCACAAAAATAAATAGATGAATAGATACATACATAAATACATACATACATAAAAGTTTGGGAGGAAACTTTTGAAGGTGTGGGATAGGTTTATGGTACAGATCATGGTGATGGTTCACAGGTATAGACTGTCTCAAAACTCATCAAGTTGTGTACATTAAATATGTACAGTTTTTTTTTTCTGTCACTCATACCTCTCAATAAAGTGGTTTAAAATATTTTAAATAAAATGTTAAAAAAAGAAATTAGATATACTTTGGTTTGTAAACACAATATCTAACACTTGTATATAAACAAACTTCTGCTGAATTTTTTTTCATTTGTATCTTTCTTATACCTTGAAAAAATTGTAAAATCCTCTGTGATTTAGTGGATTTCATGTACTCTGATGGAAAACTATAATAAAACAAAATTAAGAATTAAGAAAGTTCATCTATTTCTTAACATCACTTGATATCAAATTAAATGAGATGTCACTTTTAGCCAAATTATTCATAATAAAGCATAAATATTTAATTTAAAATAAACAATATATGTAAAATTGTTAAATGTGAAACATGAAAATGTGTCTTTAAATTTTAACCATTACTACAGACTATGTGCAAATAAAAATTAGAATAAAATTTTAATGATATTCTGAACTAAAAGAATTTTTTCAATTTAAATTTTTAAAATTAAATCACTGCTTTATTATGTAACAGATGAAATGCTTTTATAAAAGAGAAAATTCCTAATGGGATTCATTAGATGTTATCGCAAAAGGAGTTTATGGATCCAAAATATTTGGGAAGCGCTGGGCTAGGAATGTTTTAGGTAAAAATTCAAGTTTTTCTCCTATTCACTTAATGGGCAAATCTCCATCACTCTTCTTGCAACTCAGTTTAGGCAACAGAAATATTGCTCTAAAGGCACCAGTGGGTCCCTAACATGGAGCAAACTCCAGGCAGGGGGTGTTGTTTGAAAGATTCCTGCAGAGGGCCGGGTGACCTCCCTCGAACCCTAGTGACTCGATCTTCTGCTGGGCCTTCTGTTCTGGCTTCAGGGGATGGGAGACTGCTGAACAGACCTGTCTCCCAAGTGAAGACATTACCTCTAAGTTGAGATAAAAGATGTCTTGAAAAATCCTCTCCTCCCAAAATGAACCCAGCCCTTGGCTTTTTGCTGTTGTCTGAAATTGTCCAGCTTTACTTCTGAGAATAGAATCTAAATACAATTCAATACGTGTGACTGTAAGTAAATCAGAGGCCCATTATCAGCACTGTCAGATGCTTCCCTGGCCTCCCGCACCCCAGGATACATCACCTGAGGAAGTGTGCAGGGCTAGGCGTGGACTCTGAGCCTCTGAGTGTGACAGTTGCCGGGTAACCAGCTGGGGAGTGGGGGTGGGAGGCCTGGAAGTGGAGATGAGGAGGCAGAAGAAAGATGGACGAAGGTATCCACGTTGCCGAGGGTAACTCAGCCTGAAATGGGTCCTACAATTAGTGCTTCCAGGCCTGTAATGTTGTGTGTGTCACAGTCAAAAAAAATTATATATTAACCTTTTTAATCAGAGGCTTTAAGGATGAAAGCTTTAGAGCTCCTCTTCAGATAACAAGTTTGTGATTTAAAGATTGATTATAATTTCACATTCCCTATCATTTTTTCGATGTCTTCATTGGTTATTTTAATTCGATTTTAGTTACTCAGTTGGGATATTGTGGGGAGGCTTTTCCCTCCAGTTTGGTGCAAGCAAGGACTAATGTTTCATGAGGACATGATTGCCCTGAAATGCTTTCCTGAAATGCATTGAGGAAGCAATTTTTTTTAAGAGGATTTCACTCATCTATTGTCTTTCATTCCTAGAATTTCATCATGTCCTGGACAGTGGGATTTATTTTGGATAATATCCCCTTGTCCATCAGTGTGTTGGTCTGTATAATTACAGCCACATGAGTGCCCCCTTACATTACTTCTTGGTGTGCTGGGTAACAACCCACCTGTGGCTGTGTGCTAAAACCAACCTCCAAATTTCTTTCCATGTGAAACCCTATGACAGAAAAGGTCCAACATTCATTCATAACTGATCAAGTAAAATGTTTACAGACTTTTCTCAAAATGGCCCCATGTTGCACATATACAAATTACTCTTACACAGGTGCGCCTATTAATCTACTTTACAGCAAAGTCCATTCTGACCTTGGCATGTAGGTGCAGGACTTGGGCTTGTCTTAATGCTGAGGTCCAAGTCCAAGTTCCCACTGTGCAGGGGAGAGGGGCTACCTGGCAAACCCTCCACTTCTTCCAGACAACGGAGCAGCAATAGAGGATGGACAGATACCAATTCATCAGTCTCCAGTCCAAGCCCACACTTCATCGCCTGCTCAGCAACGATGCAGGAGGCCCTACTAACATTCCTCATTTTCCCTCTGGCACAGTGCTAACTTTATTAGTAGAAGGTGCAGCAAGGACATTGCAGGAGGAAGGGGCTTATCTCCCCAGTTCCAGGGTGTTCTAGCTCTGCGCAGCCCAGCGGCAGACACCAGATTCTTGCTGTGGGTGTGGCCAGCCGCTCAGGGGCATCCCGTGGACACCGAGTGGGCAGCCAGGAGTTCTGAGGCTCAGCACTTCCGAGCCAATGGCTCCCCTGACACCCACAGGGTCCTGCTAAGCCCCCTAAACATCCCACTCAGCAAACATCCTGTCCAATTCCTCGAGCTACAGCCACACATTCTCCCACCAGGTCTGGACCCCACCCTCTTCCAGACTCACCAAATCCCCCCGTGCTCCATCTTCAGCCCTAGAGCTGGGTCCACCCCCATATCTCTCCATATCTTCCAGCCTCTCACTGTCGCGGCCTCTCCCATTGCGGAGCACAGGCTCCGGACGCGCAGGCTCAGCGGCCATGGCTCACAGGCCCAGCTTTTCCGCAGCATGTGGGATCTTCCCGGACCGGGGCACGAACCCGTGTCCCCTGCATCGGCAGGCGGACTCTCAACCACTGCGCCACCAGGGAAGCCCCCATTCTCTATTCTTAAAGTTCTCTATTTCCCTTTCTAGCCAATCCAGCATTGAGGCCAACACTCTAATATAGCTAATAATTTTTGATACTGCATTTTTCTTTTCCAGTCTCTGTGTGGTTTCTGCCCCATCACTGGACCCTGACTGCTGCAGGGCCTCCAGAGCCCATGTTGGTGTTTGTCTGCAATATCAATCCTCAATTTTTTCCACCATTGAGTTAAACCTCAACGGCCACAACGTGCATCATTTACTGCCAAACATAAGGGGAGCACCTCTGCCAGTGAGCGTCCTAAGCCTCCACACTTACATTTAATGGACAGTAGGAATGTATTGCTGTTCTCTCTCCGCTTTGATAAAATAGGAGAAATCTTAACTATTGAAAAAAAAATCTAATGGAAAAAAAATGGCCATTCATTATTTTCTCAGAAGAGCTATGAATTTTAAAGGTCAACTGCCAGGAGGTTTCTTTACTGCTGTCTTATGGATCCCAGGAAATTTTAGTTAATATACTTTCTCTAAAACCCAGACTGAATGTAAACACCAATACACCTCTCTATGAAGATGTAAGAAAAAAACAGATGCTGTAGAGAAAAAAATAAAATAAAATGATGTTCAGCATGTAAGTTTTCCCTCTGGGACAAAACTTCATAACTTCATTCAAAAATCAGCACCACTGAAGTTTTAAAAGGTCACATGACCCGGGAGGGGCTGTGCTAAGCAAGTAGTAAAGAAAATGCTTAGTCACTTTCAAGCTTTCCCCGAATACTGCATTGGAAAAGGAAAAAAATAACCACAAAAACTTTAAAGAACGTAAAAATCCGGACAGAACTGAGTGTTTTAAAAGAAAAGAGAAACCCTGATGTGATTAAAGGGAGATCTTTCCATGTGAACAAAATCAACTAGAATGGGAAATCACAATCAGGGAGTCAGGACCTCCATCTTAATAGGACATTTCTTGGCCAAAGGATTCTGGCCAAGTCACATCTCCGTCTGCCCGGCGTGCAGTGAATTAACCACAGACTCGACCCCTTGCTGAGAGCGGCCCCTGCAAACACCACCCACCCCCATATTATTAACTAGTTGCTCAGCGTCCATGGGACTCCATGTGTCCCAGTTCGTTCAGGACACTGTCTCCTTAACTGGAAATGCCAGCTCCCCTGGTCCTCTCACTTCTATCTGAGGTTTGGAGGCAGTTTGTCCCAGGACCCAGGCAGGGGGAGATAGAAAATGAGAAGCAGACTTCATTGAACTTGAATGGAAACCAACTAACAGTCACCGTCGCCGAAGACTGGGCTAGAATATGAACTTCGGAAAAGATGTTAGACAACCCATTTCACGAGCCCTGCATGGGGCACTTCTTAAGCTTAGAACCGTCCCTTAGAATTTTACACTCACATGATGTGATCTACATGCTTTTCTTCAACTCGAACATCAAAAGCCATTATGTTCATTTCACATTTGGGTCAAGGAGGTCATTGTTTTGTTCCAAGAGTTGGAGGAAGACAAAGAAAGCACCCCTTGGACCCAGCGCCCCATTTTGCCATTTTCTCTCTTCTGCATATCAGGACAAGAGCCACACAGCAAAACACACTGGCTGATCATCTCCTGCTCTGTTTGGAATTCCCTGGACAGACAGTTCTGGTTTAGCCGGGCTATGATGTGCTCATGTCCAGACTCTCCCAGTCGGGCTCCCACAGGGTGATCTATGTACATTCAGGGCTTCCCTGGGATTCACTGGGAGCTCCAACCACCGACCATTTATTATCCTGAAGCCGTCTTTTGGATGCATTATGCTGTGAGCTACCAAGGAAGAGCCCTCCGTTTCTATGAGCGAGCCGGGACCGGTTCCCATTGTCAGAAGCTGCAGGGGGTGAAAATACTTGGCTGTTGCCTCAAGCTTTGCTTGGGAAAGTGCTCCCCATCTCAGTACAGGAAACAATGTGAGAACAGCGAGCCGTCCTCTCAGCCACAATATCTACTCAGGTTCCTAAAGAGCCAAGGCTCTTACAACCCAGATGACAGAGTAGCCGAGGAAACAGATTCCCAGGGAGCATTTATTTAGGGGAATTTCAATAGGAACCAAGGTGGCTTGTTCCAATACGTGTAATTTTCTGTGTCTGCTGTAACCCAAGCTCCCGTCTACTGAAATTGTTTCCATACACAGAGCAAGGTGCAAAGAACTGATGGGTAAGCAATTTTGTATAAGGATGAAGAAAAACTTTGTTTTCTTCAGTTTCTTAAAGGCTTAAAAACTTAAGCCTTTAAGTCATTTGAGAAAATGACTTACTCCATAGCAGTTAGACCTGTTAATCCACCTGGATGGTAGACAAGCCTGCAAGTGTGGGACCCATGGGCACGGGGTCCCATGAAAGGTACAAGGTCAAGGGATGTATGTTATGCAAGAAAGAAGGAAACAAAGACAAGCTTCAAGGAGCCAAATTCAGTTACACTGATTTTTATCAATTAATATAATTAATATCCTTTTGCCAAGTGCAGTTATGGGTAACGGAAGTTTTTAACAACCCAAAATTCATAGAAGAGTCTGTGCCCTGAGCCAAAATTAAAGTAATAAACTTTCCCCTCACATCACTGTGTATAGCTGATCTTTCTGTTGCTGCCATGACATTTATTATTTTCTCTCTGTTAAAGTGTGTATCCAATAGATATATGATTTTTAAGATTCATAAGTCTCTCTTCCTTGAGGATATGAGTGTTCAGAAAAGAGGGTTCATGCATTATTTCTCTCTATATCATCAGAGGTATTAAGCGCTTAGATATTTGTCAAATATATTTATACATTTTTAAAATGCAGTCTTTCTATTTTTTTTTCTGTTTCCATTATTGTTGTATATTTCTGCCTAAGTGAAAATTGAAAAAAGAAAGAAAGAAAACTAATTCTGAGTTTCCTACTATATTTCTTTTGGCACAGATGTGCCAGGATTTAAATTTTATTTTGATATGGAAAAAAAATTGTAGAATCATCTTTAATGCTGAATTCACATTTGATATTGTCAAAGTAATCACTTTTAACGTTTCATGATGTTATACAAGGTAACAGTTCCTATTAATCAATTTAAAAATTGGTAATTCTACAATTACTTTGGTTTGAAAAGATAAGAAACAGAATCCAACGGAAACTTAAAAATGATGAGCTAACATGTAGAGAAGACATGTCATTGCTTTCCTTCTGGTAGAATAGAGAGAGTCAAAGTTTGTATTTAATAAATCCTATGTAGAGTGAATTCAGAAAAGAATGCACTGCTTTGGGGACTTTTGAGATTTTAAGCATTATTTAAGGTAGTGAACATGAATTGGGGAATTGTCCAAAGTGGAGAAAAATGATGAGATAAAGGCACAAACACGGGAACAGGGACCCACATGCCTCTCTTTATCTGCATTGTGTCCATTTGGAAAAGTGCAGGGTGAACGAGAGAACGCCTGAAGCTTCTCACATTTCTGAGATGCGTTTTGGGGACAATGGGATCTCCTGAGCACATCTGTATGGGGTCCAGACAGGAGGGATCCTGCCCAGCTCACATCTCCCCTCCGTCCTGATCCAGGTCCTGACTATTCCTGGAGCCACATCTTCCTAAACTCGCCAGAAACTCGGGGCACAGACATTCCAAGTACAACTACGAAGACTGTTTAATTTAAACTCAATTTTGAAAGCAAATAAAGCAGATATTGCCTAAATTCTAGTATAGTCCTTACTGATTTCAAGCACATGTGAGAGACCAGATCATGGTTGTAATACAATGTATCCCTGGACCCCAGTCTGCAATCCATCCTCATTATTCACAGATTCTATATTTGGGAATTAGCCTATTCACTGAAAGTGATTTTTAACTCCCAAATCAACCTTGCAGGGCTTTTTGGTCATTTGCAGAGCTGGGTCCATGAAGAGCAGGGACACCTCTGAGCTATCCTGAGGGCACATTCCCAGGTTGGACCAGGAGACACTCTGACTTGTTTCAGCTCCAAACTCTAAACAAGGGTCTTCTCTGCTGTCTATTCAGTGCCACGTTTTAACATTTTTGTGTCAATGAACCAACGATACATGTTAAATAAGGCACATTCAAATAGAAACACACATACAACAAGGTCATGTATTAATTGATCAATGAAAATTTTGTGACCAGAGGCTCTCAGGAGCCTCCCTCTATGTTCCCCAGGAGCAGGGGGCTCAACACATACTAATTCCGTGACTTGTGGTGCATAACTATGGCCAGGAACGAGAATTAAATTATAATTTCCCTGTTTCCCTCATTTGTGTCACTTCCTCTCTGTGACATTCTCCTCTTCCCTTCTGTATCATCCTAGTGACCTGTCAGGGCCTCCAGGGTTAAAACACCTGACACATAGTAGGTGCTCAGTTAATCATGGGCTTGCTAATACTCTCATAAACTAAAACCAAAAAAAATACTATCCTACAGATTATTCCATTCTAAAAACACACAAAAAGATGAAGGTAAGCTTTTTGGGTTTTTTTGCTTGTTTGTTTTTGTTTTTTAATTTAAAATTTTATTGTAAATTTTACAATAAAAGTAAAATAAACAATATCCAAAAGTCAAAATTCTACCTACAGGTAATGGCAAGAGTAGGAAAACTGCAAAATCCAAATTTTAACAAACAAGGTTTCCAGATCAGCATCTTAACTGGAAAAATACATGAACTTTGTAAGCAAACAGATTTCAAATCAAATCACTACTCTCCTAACTAACAACTGAGTGGTATCAAACAAGGTAGCTATGCTATCTTTTTTTTTTTTAACATCTTTATTGGAATATAATTGTTTTACAATGTTTTGTTAGTTTCTGCTGTATAACAAAGTAAATCAGCTATATGTATACATATATCCCCATATCCCCTCCCTCTTTCATCTCCCTCCCACCCTCCCTGTCCCACCCCTCTAGGTGGTCACAAAGCACCGAGCTGATCTCCCTGTGCTATGTGGCTGCTTCCCATTAGCTATCTGTTTTACATTTGATAGTGTATATATGTCCATGCCACTCTCTCACTTCGTCCCAGCTTACCCTTCCCCCTCCCTGTGTCCTCAAGTCCATTCTCTACGTCTGCGTCTTTATTCCTGTCCTGCTCCTAGGTTCATCAGAACCATTTTTTTTTTGATTCCTTATATATGTGTTAGCATACATACTTGTTTTTCTCTTTCTGACTTACTCCACTCTGTATGACAGACTCTAGGTCCATCCACCTCACTACAAATAACTCAATTTTGTTTCTTTTTATGGCTGAGTAATATTCCATTGTATATATGTGTCACATCTTCTTTATCCATTCATCTGTCGATGGCCACTTATGTTGCTTCTATATCTTGGCTATTGTAAATAGTTCTGCAATGAGCATTGTGGCACATGACTCTTTTTGAATTATGGTTTTCTCAGGGTATATGCTCAGTAGTGGGATTTCTGGGTCATACGCTAGTTTTATTTTTAGTTTTTTAAGGAACCTCCATACTGTTCTCCATAGTAATTTACTTCTCCCTCGTGTTTCCCCACAGAACTGGATTTGGTCTTCAGTCTGCTGAGAAGGTTCTATGCTGGTTCAGTCCTGGGGTTTGTTTGAGCTGGTGCAGGTACCATCTGCTGACTAGGAATCTTTGAAAGATAAAATAGTGCACCCAGGTTACAGGTGTTGAAGGTGGGAAATCTACAGACACAAACTTCCATGGATTTCTGAATTATTGTCAGGTTGACTCTTTCTCATCTTAGGATTTTAAATCTTTTTTTTTTAATATACAAATAAGAAACCATTCAGAAAAGGAAGAACCAGGAAGGAAAACAGAAGATGCTTCACTCTAAACACGAAGTCAGTCCCTTCAACAATTTCAGTGGGAGGGAACATTCACACCAAGCAATCACTTGTGTCTCTAAAATAGTTTTAAAAGAATTATACTTTGTCCTTCTTGCTCACTTTTCACCCTCAGATGGCACAGGCTCAGCAGTTCCTGCAGCACTTCTGGGTTTTCCCCAAAGCAATATGAGAGGCATCACCTGAGAGAGATGACGGACACCTAGCCTGTGCAGTTCACCCCAGGAGTATAAGTTTGCTGAGAAGTGGTGAACAGTGACATGCAGGAGGGCAGCCAGACACACATGAGGCTGACACCTGATGCATCACTGTTTGACACATATGAGTACAAGACAAGCCATTAACACACTTGCCAGTCTCCCTACAGCAGCAAATTACATCGTTAGGTGACATCAACAGTGCATTTTATCCAAGTGGTTGTTCTTCCTTTACAAGGCCTTCATAGACCAAAATGTAACTGTCTTTCTCTGTTGGGGCTGCTTCAACAACAACAGTACAGTCTGTGTGGTTTGTGAGCATCAGGCATGTAATTCTCACAGCTCTGGAGGCTGGGAGAAGAGGTGAAGGTACTGGCAGGTTCCACATCTGATGAGGACCTCTCTGTGGCTCATAGAGAGCATCTTCTCGCTGTGGCCTCTCAGGGCAAGGGAGCTCTCAGAGCTTGGCTATAAAGGCACTAATCCCATTTATAGTGCCCCACCCTCATGATCTCACCACCTCCCAAGGCCCCACCTCCAAATACCATCACATTGGGAGTTAGGACTTCAACATATGAATTTAGGAGAGACACAAACATTCAGTTTTTATAGCAGCAACTTTTGGGGAGCATACCTTGAAGGAGTTTAAAGGGAGAAATGTCTCACCTTTCAGATGGGCAGTTTCCCTTGGGACTGCCTTGGCTACAAATATGTGGCCCCCTGCCCCCAACAGGGACAATTCTGAACATCTGTCTCAGCTCCAGGGTCCTCGCAAGCATCCTCTAAGACCTTTCCCTGGGCTGCACAGCAACCCAGCTTCTTTCCTGCCCAGTCTTGTTTCCTTCTCCTCTGCTGCACAGACAGGACCCCAAGAGCACCCCTAAGTACCTTCCCCACATTTAACTCCTAACTAGTGACACTATGTTCATTTCTATGGCTCTGTCCCCAACTGTAACCCCAATCCAGACACCTGGACACACAGCTGCTCTTTCTAAAATAAGAATCTGATTTTTTTTTTATAAATGTATTTATTTATTTATTTTTATTTTTGGCCATGTTGGGTCTTCGTTGCTGTGTGCGGGCTTCCTCTAGTTGCAGGTAGCAGGGGCTACTCTTCATTGCAGTGCGCAGGCTTCTCATTGTGGTGGTTTCTCTTTGTTGTGGAGCACGGTCTCTAGGCATGCGGGCTTCAGTGGTTGTGGCTCATGGGCTCAGTAGTTGTGGCACATGGGCTTATTTGCTCCACGGCATGTGGGATCTTCCCAGACCAGGGCTCAAACCCCTGTCCCCTGCAATGGCAGGCAGATTCTTAACCACTGCACCACCAGGGAAGTCCCAGAAATCTGACTTCTTATTTCTCTTTTATTCAGATAAAATCTTTTTCAGAAACACTGATCTTTCCTTAGATTTTAGGTTAGTTGGTTGCCATAAAACCTCAGTTCTATTGCAGGAACATTAAAATTATGTTTTGGGAGATTATCTAGCTCGTTCTTCTTTGTGGATGGGAGCAACATCTTTCTAGCTTTCTGTCTCCTAAGCAGAAACCAGAAGTCACAGACACAATTTAAAATGTTAAAACGAAGGGGAAGGAGTGACTTGTTCTACCAGCTATCAAGACACATCAACAAGCTACACAGATAACAACAGTGACGCTTCACAGGAGATCAGACACATGAAAGGGAAAGAAGAGCGAATTGGAGAGAACCCAGTACATCTGGAGCTGGAGTCTTCAGGAATCACCATTTTAAAGCAGTGAAGGAAAGGAAGGACCAGATAATAAATATCAGTAAAGGATGGAGGGGCAACTTGCCAAATATCATTTTAAAAGTTACATGACTGTCTTACACCATAAATAAGTCTAAATGTGTGACTAACTCCTACATCAGGAGACCAAATCTGAATAAAATGTAAACACATAACAGTTATCTTCATAATCACATAGTCTTGAAGTCACAGAAGAAAAATACAAACATCAGATTAAAGAAGTGTAATCATTTTAAAATTAAAAATTCCTCCGTGACAAGGTACCTTAATCAAAGTTAAAGTCAAGTAAAAGACTGGGGGATTAGAGATGCTTCAGATATAACAGAAGAATAGTATCTACAATATACATCAATTAAAAAAAATACCTTCCACAAGCAGGAAGGGACCACACACTGTAGGGTAATTGACAAAGTACTCTTTACAAGGAATTTGCAGAAAAATAAGATACAAATAACCACTATACACATGAAAAGAAACCCAGCCTCACCATTAAGCAAAGGAACCTAAATTAAAGTGGCAATGAGGTTATTTCCCCTCCTTATATTAGGAAAAGAGGTTCAGTCAACAAGATGGAGCATTGCCAGAAGAAATTGTGCCCATCACTGCTGCTGGGTGGACCCATGTGACACCAGGGTCACATGGGGTCTTTGTCCCCATCCCCGAGTAGAATCTCTCCTCTGTGCCGTTGCCAGGAAACAGAGCTGGGCTCTGCCCACAGATGTTGGATGGACCATGTGTCTCATCTGGCCGGTGGAACACAGGCTGGAGTGACACACCAGTTGGACCTTCCACTTGACCCTCTGTCTCCATCACAACGGACCAGGAGAAGAGCGTGCTCTGGCAGGCACAACTCCCGCATCCTGGACCCAGAAGTGGAGACCCTGAAGCAAGCCTGAGCCCAACCTGGACAGTCCAACACGACCATCTGCACACTGTGAGCACAGATATGTGTGCTGTGCACCCTGGCATTCTGCACGTGTCCGCCCCCTGAAAATACGGCAACATGATGGACTAATCAGGCCATGCTGGCAATATTCTGGCAGTTTCTATTAAAATTAAAATTGCACATTCCCTACAATCCAGCAATTCCTCTTTAGCTATATTACAGAAATACTAGCATCTGTACTATCTGAAAAAAAACAAACAAACAGAAAATGTAAAATGAATGAATAGGCAGCTATAGAAGAAAGGTAAATAGAGGTAATACATTCTTAGACAAAATAATACATGAGAAGCATGAGTTATGGATATGGGAAGATCCTTGAAAGCATAGTATTGTATACAAAAAGCAAACTGCTAAGCCATAAATATAGTGTAATACTGTTTATATTCAAAAAAAAACAAATCAATACTCTAAATTTTTCATGAATGTGCATATAAAAGCATTAAAACTGATGTGGAAAGATATGCACACATTCACAGTAGTAGGTACACATGAGGAAAGGTAGAATGAGCCATATTTGTGGGAGAAATCACAGAAAATATAAAGTATCTCTAATATTCTAATTTCTCCAAAAATAACAACATTCTCAAATTACTTATATTATAAGATATATTGTGTATATGTGGAGAAGACGGGAAATAATTATGCCCAAATACTATCACGGTTTAATTTTTTGAGGTAGAAATTTAGATGATAGATGGATGGATGGATAGATACATAGATAGGTGATAGATAGAAGGATGGATCGATGTATGGATGGATGAATGGATGGATGCATGGATGGATAGATGGATAGACGGATGGATAGAGAGAGAGAGATAGAAGGATGGATGGATGGATGGATAGATGGATAGATGGATGGATAGATAGATAGATAGATAGATAGATAGATGAATGGATGCATGGATGGATAGATGGATAGATGGATGGACAGATAGATGGATAGATAGATGATTGATGGGTAGATGATGGGTGGATTGTAATCTCTGGCATCCAGCACCCTCTAAACATTTCACCCACAACATAGCACGTCCTGAAGTAAGAAAGTGAAGAGAACTTGCACCAGCAATTCTTTTAAAAAGTAAAAAAATATGGTCCCCCTGTGGCTTGGGAACAGCATGTTTGCTTTCTGCTAGAACAATCCGGAAGAGTAAGAGAAGAGTGATGTAGGGACACCTGCTGGAAAAATGTTCTTGACCAAGGGGAGGACCTGGGGTCCAAGGCACAAATAGGATTGGCTCATTCACAAAGGAGGAAAAAAATGCTACTGGGAGTGAAGGACAAAGGAGACATTTTTGTTTGCTAGTATTTCATACTAATAAATACTATTTTATTATTGTTATTATTATTAGCTGAAACTATTGTTATTGTGTAATAGTATTACACATTAAATTTATACATGTTTTAATTGATTTATTATAAATTCATAATATTAATAACTATTAAATAATACAATTTAAACTATTTCTTATTTTCTAGTGTTTAATCTAGAAAAACACATTGATTAACCTTTCACCTCTAAAAGGGAGACCCTTCTTCCTCCCCAATATTTGTATTACAGCTTAAAAACAAATAACGTAACCTTCAGTCCCAAATTATGAACATTTAGCTTTGTTTTTGTACTTGTTCCTTTTTCATACTTATGTTTTTTCTCTAATTAGATTAGAAGTTTCTTGGGAAATAGAATGCAATCTCGTATCTTTTACCCTATTGTCAAAGTCAAAAATGGAAAATTTTTGAATATTTAATAAATATTTTTTCATGCTAATTACACATATATGTTCAATAGTAAGGGGGAAAAATCAATGAAATTAGCTAAATATTTTGTTATGCGTTGTAATCCTAAATTACTTAGTAATTCTTCATACATAATTTTTTAAGTCCTTCTGAGAACTTGGAAATAGATGGATTAGTAAATCTTACATGCTGTAATACTTGTGCTGTAGGGCTAACAAATGTCATATACTATTTGCACCATTTAATTCAAATTTGGACAAGTTCAGCTCAGATTCAAGTCCCTTTATATATGCAAGGCTCAATGCTTTCACAGGAAAGAGGCATTTTATAAAGACCCAATCATGATATTGAGATCCCCAAATTCACAGTCCATTGAAGACAACCCAGAAGAGAGTGCCCAGGAAGACTTCAGAGGGTCTGTTCTCACGATGTCAAAGTTTTGAAGAAAAGGACTTGAGCCATGGGGATGGGATTCAGCTCATTTTAGATGTTGGTCCTTTCAAGACATCTGGACTCTGGGGGACCAGGGAGAGACGACAGTGATCACAGGGTAGTGTTTTCCTGAACAAAACCATGTTGGAAGGATCAGAAGAAATTTTAACTTTAATTTGGATGTCAGTCATAGTCTAAATTTCCATGCACCTAAATATATGGGAAGCTTATTTTGAATGAAGTGAATGATTCCAAGATGACTGTTTTCTTCCAGAGTTATTTAACTCTATCCAATCTAGGGATGGGACGAAAATTCTAAAAATGTTTTGTCCCACTGGAAAAATAAAACATATGTTCTAATGACAGCTTGAATCCTAAAATATTTCCATTTTAATTTTTTAAAGTGTCAAGAAAAAAAAAAGACAGTGTGTTTTAATGAAATAAAAGGCAGTGAAGATCTTTTTCCCATGGTCTTACAGTAAAACTCAGTGATGAAACCATACGTGAAGCCTCTTTTCCATCCTGACTCCAGGGCTAGCAAAAGATCTGCCCTTGATCGTGAGGTTTTAGACATGAAAGACTCTGAATCTCTCCATACCCAAGAGGAGCACAGAATACTAATTTGGATCCACGTGACACACTGGGGAAGTAAATCCTTTATTTTAAACTGTCAGTAACTCATTTTTCTAGGGCTTCACATTACTAATAAATTCACCTGACAAAGTTGTATTACTGACCTCAGCAGTCCATGTGGCTATTATTTAAAAAGCCCCAGGTGTGTGTATAATACCCTACTTGCTGAGGGAACCTCTTCTCTTTTTATAATAATACATTTAATCAAATGCTGACTTCAAAGCACTTGCTATGGTGTCATTAGAGAGATACATGTGGCCTTTTTGTTTGAATATAATGAGGCTGATTGCACTTTGTCCTCCTCAACTTTCTTATATCTCAGTCTTATATCTCAAGTTAAGGACATGGAGAGAAAACAAGGAAATCATTTTGGGTTGGATTCCACAGCATTGGGCAATGCACATTCCATGGGACTACTCTGAACCTTTCTGGGTTCTTCATCCGTGGTGGAGTGTTGGTTTGGTCAGTCAAGGTAGGTTTCTAGGGTGTGGGCCGTTCTGCAAGGAACAGTCTAGAGGGTGTGGATTTGGTCTGCAGTTGAGAGAACGTAAGGAGTAAATTCTGTCTCATGAGAGCAGAACTTGACAGAGCCTCGAACCAAACTCACTATGTTCTTGGCCAAAGGTCTCCTTGACCTCCATGTTGGATAAATGCATGTCAACCAACAGTCACTCAGGATGAGAGTCCTGCCCTACCCCAACTTTCCCCACTCCCTGCCCAGTCCCACTGAGAGCAGAGACTCCTTCACACACGATCCTTCCTCCCAGCCTCCCCTCTGAGTGTAACTGCTAGAACCCTGCCTTCCTGCCTCCCTGTTATCCCTACTCAGCCCCACCTGCCCCATCCCAGAAGAGTCTTCATGGCACCCTATGGCAAGTTTAACCTTGCTCCCAAGCCCCTCTCAGCTCCTCTTGGGGCCCCAAATTAAAGCCTCTTAAAATCTGTCTTTTCTCCCATTATATTCAGCATGTATTCTGTGCTCCAGCCCAATTGGACTTAAAATAATGTCAGTCATCTCAACGCCTACTAAGAACAGGCACTTTCCCTTATGCACCATCTCATCTTATCCTCAAAACAGCCCTCGAAGGTGAGGGCACAGAGAATGAAACACTCACATAAGATTATACATGTTGTATAATCTCATCCCCCTCTCTTTTCCTGGTGAAACCTTCATCTCCCAAACTTACAGAAGTGGACAAGGAAGGCTCTCTAGACCAGTGGCCATGAGATGCCTGTAGGTGGATGAGGCCCGAGGGCCCATGACAGGGTCCTCCTAATGCCTCCCCATCCTGTCCCCAATGTTGCTTCCAGCAAACAGGCTCCATGTCTTTCTGTGCTTACATCTTCATCTTTTCCTTTGCCTTTGCCAATAATTGCAATCAGCAAGAGTGGAAAGGGAACATAAGCATTTTTATTTCTGTTTAACTTCCTCTTTACATAGACATACATAGATACACGCACCTCATATACCATATATAAGATGGTGGTACAGGCACACACATGCATGCGCACGAACACACACACACACACACACACACACACACACACACGGGAGTTTCAAGATATTTTTCCTGATGGTGGAGTGGGATCAAAAGTATGTAGGGAGCTCTAGTCTAAGCCACTTCTTTGTTGTTTTCCCTGATGACTTTCTCATTTTCGACTAAGATTCATCATATGTCCCCATGCCTTCCCTATCCCACCCAAATAAAGGTGATCACTCTTCTGTATGATTTTGCTTATTCCCCTCGTGTGGAAAGAAGCTTCATGGCCTTCCCCGCCTCTTGAGGCAGACGCTCTGCTTGCAGGATGCACAGTTCCAGTACGTCCCCAGTCTCACATCGGTGAGGTGGCCTTGAGTAGGTCCTCCTGGAATGTGGGTGGGTGGAGTGTGCCCTGCCCCAGGCTCGGCGGCAGACTCTCACACTCTCTCTGGCTGAACACAGAGGAGAGAGACCCACCCCCTAGGGCCCTGAGGGCGACAGAGCCACAGGATGCGAAGTAGTCACTGCCCACCCTCCCTCCCACTGGCCCTCACTGGACTATGTCTTGAGGAAGAAACTTACCTGCCTGTGTGACTGTGGTATTTATTGGCTCAGTTTGCTTGTCTTCACCTGCATTCTTGTTGGGCTAGAATCTTCCCCTTGGCCCTTCAGATCCACTCTGCCCACTCTCTATCCGCTCTGGAGGGACCAGCTCCTGGTCAGGTCAGGGCCGCAGAGGAGTCAGGCAGTGGCAGGGCATCAGGGATCTATTCCCAGCTGCTCATCCTGTGGGCGGCCGGGGTGCTCTCCCATATCCATCCACCCAGCAGAGAGTGGGCTTCCAGCCCAGGGGACCCCTCTCTGACCCTCACCCCCTGACACCAGCACCACATGCCCTCTGGGTCCCTGCTCACCACCCACAGCTTCGTGCAGTTACTTTGTTAAACTGGTCTCCATTTACCCAACATGTGGGCACTATGGGCCTCTTGCTGACATCCTGCCAATATGCCCACCAAAGGGAAAACCCATTCAGGATATACGCATTGCACTGGAAAAAGCTAATTCGAAAATATTCATCCACCCCTATGTTGATAGCAGCACTATTCACAATAGCCAAGACATGGAAGCAACCTAAGTGTCCATTGACAGATGAATGGAGAAAGATGAAGTGGTACATATACAATGAAATAAAACTCAGCCATAAAAAGGAATGAAATAATGCCATTTGTGACAACATGGATAGACCTAGAGATTATCATACTATGTGAAGTAAGTCAGACAAAGACAAATATCATATAATATTGCTTATATGTGGAATCTAAAATATGATGCAACGAACATATCTATGAAACAGAAACAGACTCACAGACAATAGAAAACAGACTTGTGGTTGCCAAGGGGGAGGGGACGTGGGGGAGGAATGGTTTGGGAGTTTGGGACTAGCAGATGCAAATTATTATAAATAGGATAGGTAAACAACAAGGTCCTACTGTGTAGCACAGGGAACTATATTCATAACCTGTGATAAACCATAATGGAAAAGAATATAAAAAGGATGTATATAAGTATAACTGAATCACGTTGCTGCACAGCAGAAATTAAGATAATGTTGTAAATCAACTACACTTCAGTAAAATACATTTAAAAACAGTTGTGTTCATCACATCAAACTCCTCTTCCTGCCTCCTCAACAAATACTTGCAAAATCGGAATATGTCTACATATCCTCTACAGGCGGCAATAAATTGTAACTGTGACTCTTTCTCCACTCGAGGTTAATGGTGTAGCCATTATAACCCTTTTGATGTGATAACCTGTTTTTGTTTCCCCAAATCATTGACCAACACATTGTACAAGCTCCCATGATGTTATACATCAATTATATCTCAATAAAGCTGGGGAAAAAAGTATAGTTTATTGTCATGAAGCTTCTCTAAAGCATTATCATTGGTCTTAATAAAATGTATATTAGTATTATTTTAAACTTAAGAAGCATTGGTCTTAAGTCATTTATACCATTTGATTATCACATGAAAGATATTTAAATCTCCCTTTGTTTTACAATATTCTTAGAAACAAAAAATTGACTTAATAAGAATGCCTTTGGAGCAAACATGAATCTCCATAAAAGTGTCACATGTAATTTCATTAGCAAGGGGTAAGTGGAAATCAAACTAATTTTGTTCAGTGCTTAGAAGATTAATATTTTTTCGATTATAAGTGCTCATTGTTGGAAAGTTAGAAATACCTAAACAATTATAAGACAAATACTAATTTTACTTGTAGTCTCTCTACTCAGGAAGTATTAACATTTTGAGGGATAGTCTTCTCTCTCCTTTTACATAAAATTTATATTCAAAAATGGACTTTGAACAATACTACATGTAGGTTTTTTCATTTAATATTATATCATAATCCTATTACCATGATATTAAAACTATTTAAGCTCTCCTTTTAATGACTGTATAACATACCATATTAACAATATAAGACTGCTTTATGTAACCATTACTATAGTTGTTATGTAACCATTACTATATTGTTATTATTTATCTATTTATTTATTTATATTCTGGATAATTAATTATTTATTTATTTATATTCTGTACCATGAGTACTAAACCCAAAAATAACTGAAACCCTCCACATAAAACATAGGCGCAATAAGTTAAAACAAAGATTAAACATAAATCAGAATTTGCATAATTGTACCAGGAACTATGGATGTGATAGATGATTGTTGCTGAACCCAACTTCACTTATTTCATGGATTTCAGATGGTAAACACAAATAACGTAAATGAATCATATTTTCAACTTAGTCTTTCCAAAGACGTAGAATACTGTGATTAAAAACAAAGAAAGTTTAACTCTTTAAATAGATGGTTGTTATGTCCATTAAAACTTCAGGGTCTGTCAAGATTGGTACATACCATCCAGTGGTAAACCAGCTTGATGGGGCTAAATTTGTTTCCTAGGTCTGATGAATATCAACACCAGTGAGTCACTTAGATTCACCCAACAAAAGGCCACCTCCTCCCAGGGGTAAATTGTACTTGTTCATTCATTAAATATACAATTTCTTTTTTCCTTTCTTTTTCTCTTTTTTTATTTAATTTTTTATATTTAACATTTTATATAAAGTCAACAGCTGATGAACATGAGTGGGTATGCCTTCTTTGCTATCTGAGAATACCGTGAATTCAGAAATATCAGTGAATTGAATACTACATGAATGTTGATTATACTTAATTGTATTCATTTTTTTTTGAAAATTTGTAAGCTATGTAAGGTGCTAACAAAAATGTGTGTTCAATCACACATAGAATTGGGTCTATTACTCTAGAGTGAACTCCCGTGTATCTGTAAAAATATGTCATGTAAGAGTTCAGCTTTTACTTATGTATCCACCCACTACCAAAGCGACTATAGGTTACTGTGCAGCGTGGTCGCAAGTGATTGCTGGGAACCAGGCCACCTTCAGGACCAGGGATATGGAAGCAAGGTTGTTGCCTCTCTCCCCAGGCATGATCTGGCTTATTATGTGGCCTCAGAAAAGGCACTTAACCTCCTGTGTCTCACCCTCATCAGCCTGTGGAGCTGGTGGTGATAAGGGCCAGACTCTTGTTGCACCAAGACATGATTTGGATTTCAGAGTTAGCACGTGGGAACCTTTGATAAAAAGCAGCGTGCAAACACAATGTTGAACGCTGTCTGAGAAACGGCATTGCTGTAATCCTGAGAGCTTGTAATTGCAGGATTCTGGGGTAGCTAAATGCCACCATTCTGTGCTTATTTTTTTTAATTCCAAGTGTTTATTTCCATTTTTTTAATTATTTTTTATTGGAGTATAGTTGATTTACAACGTTGTGCTAGTTTCTGCTGTACAGCAGAGTGAATCAGTTATGCATATACATATATCCATCCTTTTTTAGATCTATTCTCATATAGGTCATTACAGAGTATTTCCTGTGCTATACAGTAAGACCTTATTAGTTATTTGTTTTATATATAATACTGTGTATATGTTAATCCCAATCTTCCAATTTATCCCTCTTCTCCCTTCTCCTTTGGTAACCATAAGTTTGTTTGCTATGTCTGTGAGTCTGTTTCTGTTTTGTAAATAAGTTCATTTTTATCTAGTTTTTTAGATTCCACATATAAGCGATATCATATGATATTTGTCTTTCTCTGTCTGACTTACTTCACTCAGTATGACAATCTCTAGGTCCATCCATGTTGCTGCAAATGACATTATTTTATTATTTTTTATGGCTGAGTAATATTCCATTGTATATATGTAACACTACTTTATCCATTCCTCTGTCGCTGAACATTTAGTTTGATTCTATGTCTTGGCTGTTTTAAATAGTGCTGCTATGAACACTTGGGTGCATGGATCTTTTGAATTATGGTTTTCTCTGGATATATGCCCAGAGGAAAAAAAAAATAGTAGCTCTATTTTTAGTTTTTTAAGGAACCTCCATACCGTTCTCCATAGTGGCTGCACCAATTTACTTGGTTAAAAGATCTAGTACTGATGACATGATCTACTGTTTCTTTTTTTTTAATTGAATTATAGTTGATCTACAATGTTGTGTTAGTTTCAGGTATGCAGCTAAGTGATTCAGTTATATACATATATATATATATATATATATATATATATATCCTTTTTCAGGTTATTTTCCTTTATAGGTTATTACAAAATATTGAATACAGTTCCCTGTGCTATATGGTAGATCCTTGTTGTTTATCTATTTTATATATAGTGGTGTGTATCTGTTAATCCCATACTCCTAATTTATCCCTCCCTCCCCACTTTTCCCTTTGGTAACCATAAGATTGTTTTCTATTCCTGTGGGTCTGTTTATGTTTTGTAAATAAGTTCTTTTTTTTTTTTTTTAGATTCCACATATCCACATATAAGTGATATCATATGATCTTTGTCTTTGTCTGACTTACTTCACTTAGTATCATAATCTCTAGGTCCATCCATGCTGATTTATTGTTACTTCTTTTTTTTATTTTTTTTATTTTTTTTGCAGTAGGCGGGCCTCTCACTTGACCACGTACAATTCAGTAAAATATTTAATTTAAACTTTTACACAGTCAGGTAGGCTTGCAAAATTTCTAAAACTGAGTAACTATCTTGATAATGTATCTTCTGTCTTACATATAAAGCCAAGCATTTTTATACTCTCTCAGTACATCAAAACTACCACGTTGATTCTTTGTAACAATTTTGGGGAATAGACCAAGATTATTTCCAAATTTGAGATGAATAAAAATAAGGTATAACTAATGATGTGTAAACTTATTCCCCAAATTTAATGTAATGACAAGAAGGAATTCTGGATTTTCTTCATACGTAATTCAGTATGGTTTCCACCAAACCCATTAACTTAGGCGCTAGATTACACAACTTGAATTCCAAGTATGCTTTTCAGTACTGCAGTCTTATTTATCAGCCATGGTTGTGCCAGAGTATTCTTGTTAATCGATTCTCTTACTCACATAGAGGGGTACCAATGATTTTTAAAAGAATAACAGCACATATAAACACACTCAATAAAAAATATGCTACATCTATAACAAATTCAGTTTCTAACTTTATTGCAGAATTTATCTCTTCATTTTGATGACATGAAATGACTGAAAATCCAACTTGTAATCATAAAATGTCATTGTAGATGTAAAGAAATAAAAGATTGTGTGTGTATGTGTAGAGAGTCAAAAAAGAGAAATCTGTCTCTAATGTTCAAAAGCCATTTGTCCCTCATCTTCTTCCCTGCCTGAGTCATAATTAATGATGCCATCTTCACTCTCCAGCTGTGGATACAATGCCTTCATCAATATCCTGAGGAAACCTCCATAAGTTTCTACACAAACAATATTTTCACAGATTTCTTAAGTCAGTTGAGCAGCAGATTTAAGAAAATGATATTCCGTTGCCCGACCTTTCTTGAGGTTAACAAGAATACCAAACCAGCATTTCCAGCAGGTGTATTGATGCTTGCAGTGATTTTGTATTTTTCTACCGACAGGTGATTACTTATTATTAATGTATTTTATAATCTCTCTATTTAGAGAAATAAGATATCAACTTGACTTTTGCAGCTGACAGAGTGAGACAGCTCCTTATCATCAGCTTTAATTCTGCCATCTACGAGTTTTGGTAAAGTGCGAGAGAAATGTGGAATATAATGTATAACAAGAATATAACAGCATACTGACTGAATTCATTAAAAATTATTTTGCATAGACCTCTCATACCTAGTGTTCCAACTATTGATACATTGTAGGGAAATGCTATTGTTTTTAAATGTTTAAAGAAAATCAGAAGAGTTTGTTTAAAAATAAGAGTAACAGGGCTTCCCTGGTGGCGCAGTGGTTGAGAGTCCGCCTGCCGATGCAGGGGACACGGGTTCGTGCCCCGGTCCGGGAAGATCCCACATGCCGCGGAGCGTCTGGGCCCGTGAGCCATGGCTGCTGAGCCTGCGCGTCCGGAGCCTGTGCTCCACAACGGGAGAGGCCACAACAGTGAGAGGCCCGCGTACAGAAAAAAAAAAAAAAAAATTCTCAGAAAACATTCATTTTTCAATCCCGACATCAGTTGAAACAGTTTTCTCCTAAGGGAGTCCCATCAAATTGGGTCATACTCCCTAGTTTCTGTCTAATGGGAAATGCATTTTCTGCCCCAAGATTTGTACAGATCTCCTCTGGTTTCCGACCTTGATGAAGGCTCAATTTCACTCTTGCCTGGACTCACCTCTCTGCCCCATGCTGCCCCGCTAGCCCCTTACCTGGGCTACCCCTGAACACCCTCCTGCAGTGCCTCCTTGAGCTTGGCAACGTCACTCGGGTCTGGAGATGGAGGGGTATCGATGCAATCGTCACCCCACATTGGGGTTGACATTTCTTTGAGAGCCTCCACCTCCTTCTGTGATGCTGAGCCTTTCCGTGCCAGTCACCTTTCCTTTCTTCTTTTCTCTTTCCTATTCCAAATCTCCATTTAATTCCTATGGGTGAAGTTTTGTTATCTCTTTGCTTTTCTTCTTCTCACCAAGTATCCCATCAGGATACAGTGCTAAAAAATGGCCGTGGGCTTGGAAGGGAAATTCTACGGCTCCCTTGAGGAACAGGGAGGGCTGTGATCAGTTGTAATTTTAGACAACATTTAAAAGTTATCAATTTTCTATTAGTTTCATACCAGAAAATACAAACTTTTCTAATTTTTTTAATTGATTGATTTTTCCTTAACCTTGGGGAGAGCTTTAGCTAATTATTAAAGTTGGAACATAATTAAACAACTACAAAAATCATTTATTTTCTTTACATGTGGAAAATAGAATTGTAGTCACAAATTTATTTAGCCAAATTTAAAAGTGGAATCTTTCCAGAAATGAGGATTTTGAGGTATAGTTTATTCAATTTTGGTGGAGACATATTTATTTTAGGAGTATTTTCCTTATAAAATAAAATTTAAGTCTTCATAGTTTCGTTCTGTAGGCCCTTATTATTTCTGTTGGAATAACAAAAAATGAAAAAGCCAAATGCTCACCACTCATTTTATTTCAGTAAGCTTCACGTTGTATTCTAAGCAAAAACAAAACAAACAAAAAAAAACCAAAACTGATGTTTTAAGATAAATAATTAAATGATTTGCACTTTAAACAGTGTGTATAAAAATGTTACAAATGAATTTTGAATATCAGAATCTAGATTTTTTTCATATATTGTCCCTAAGTTAATAATTTCATTGGAAACATTCTGACTCTTGCTGTCTTTTTGTGTTGCAATACCCCCTTTCTTCACTCAGACCCTGTGCTTTTCCTTGCAACTTATCCCAAAGGCTGACCTGTATAAGACATCCTCTGTTTTCCTCTTGAGTCAACAGGGTTCAACAGAAGGCGTGATGACTTCGGCTTTTTGTTTCCTAACTGGACCCTTCTCTGTAGGATTGAGGGACTGTATCTGCCATGAGGTGTCAGGAAGTCCCTATAATGAGCTATGTGTGGGCTGTTGAGTGGACTGTGCAGAGGTGCATATCACTCTGTCCACTGCAGACCCTGTCTCCAGCTTGACCTGTCCTTCCTGGGAGACAGAGGCGGCTTCTTTCCACCTCGCCCCAGGCACCAGAATGTCACACATCCTTCCGTTATCACAAGATTAGGGTTGAAAATTCACTAAAGCAAAATCTGTCAAAAAGAAAGCTATAGAAGCAACCAAGATTACGGTGTCTCAAAAGTAGGTGATGCTGGCAAGAATCATACAAGTCAGTGTCCCCTAGGGCAAAATTGCAATTATCCTTAGAAGAGGTAAGGATTCTCCCTGTTGAATCCAGGGCCCTTCAGTTCTGTAAACTTAAGTTAATTACTTGTTCAGGATGACTTAATGATTTGACTGGTGTGATATCTTTTTTCCTCTTTTGTAGACATTTAAGACACCAGCCACTATTCGCTTATGTACAGTCATCTTTCTCTTTTATGTCTATCTATTTTGTATTTACTTTAAGGCACTCCCTGAGGAAATTACTATTGAGATTTAGTAGGGCAGAAATGTTTCACATGACAAGGTTATATGGCTATATTTCAATAACCATTGTGACCAGATAATTTTTCTGACAATTCTGCTACAGGATAGCTGGTCTATAACACAGGTCACAGCCTCATAAAATCTCAAAGGGATGTAAATATTTCTTTAAATTTCTTTTCAGAGTATACTGGATGTTTCATCCAAGGGCAGAAAGAAAGCATTTAACTGATTGTCCAAGAAAGACATACAATGAACTTCTCAGTGTGGAGCTAGTTTCTGGCTTCTTGTTAACTGTTCACTGAAAGGAAAGCTTTGTGAAACTTAACACTTTTAGGATTGCTATGCACATTTATTCAATTATTGCTTCAAAGCACTAAAAATATACTAATAAGTTGAAATACTGTGGCTTTCCAGACAATCTTTTTTTTTAAAAAAAAAAGGTTAAAATTACCTTTAATATTTCACAAATTAATAATACCATCTATGTCTACACACTTAAAGAAAAATAATTCTGGCACTAAACATTACTAAACCATGAAATTCAGAACAAGAAAACCACTTGTTGATAAAATTTGATTTAGTGGGAAAATTAACTGAAACAACACTGATTTCCAGCCATGTTTCCATTCTAACAGCGGGAAGACCACGAGCTAGTTTGACCCCTGGTGATAAAGTCCTGTGTTTCCATTTTATTTCTTTATCTGAGTACAAGACTCATTTCTAATCCAAAGGATTCCTTTAGCATAAATGATAAGTCTAACACAGCAATGTTTAGTATGAAACATATTCCTAGGTTTTTAGCAATGATTTGCTGTATGCAAAGCTTTTCTTGATTATAAGGTGGTTACAGACTAAAGGATTAGATCCAGTCATCGGAAAATGCTAAAATTAATAATAAGGAATCAAAAAACACATTTGCAGTAGCAGAACAGCAACAACAAAAGATTAGAATGACCACTGCTTGGAAAATAGAAATGTAGCTGGGAATTCCTACACAAACTTCTTGCCCTGAAAAGTCCACCCTTTCCAGGGAAAATTACAGTGTTCAATCTGGAAATGGCAGAACAAATAAACATTTCTAAGATAAATTAAACTTTTTACCAGTCTAAGATGATTTCCAGGGAAATAAGTTAGAGGAAGTGTTTTTCCTTCATTTTCTTGTTTGTTTCAAAATCATAGTTGCAGTTGCAGACTTTCTAAAGTATTAGAGAAAGCACAAAAAATGTAAAAGGACCAGATCAACAGAGACACCAAATATTGGGCCAGTTTTAAAAAAGGAAAAATAATATACAGATTATACAATGGTGAGTTTAATATACATGTGGTAAAGTTACAGATGGTGAGATATAGTTGCTTTCCTTTTCTTAAGTTATATGTTTGTTAATATATATATACACCTACTCAAGGGGTTTATCAATACCAAATAAGTTAAAACAAACCTAATTTAAAGTTTTATTTCTAATATGACAAATCATAGAAAAACCATGTAAATATTGATTTCAAAAATTAAGATGATATTCACTATAAGAAAATGGCACAAACATTTAGAATGGATAAACAACGAGGTCCTAATGTATAGCACAGGGAACTATATTCAAAATCCTGTTATAAACTATAATAGAAAAGAATATTAAAAAAAGAATGTATCTACAATATGTGTAACTGAGTCACTTTGCTGTACGGCAGAGACTGGCACAACATTGTAAATCAACTATACTTCAATTTAAAAAAAAAAGAAAAAAGAAAGTGGTCCTGTACGTAGCAGTTCCTAGGTTTCTGACTGTCTCAACGGGGATCATTTGGGATTCATCTCTTGGGTTTCTTATTTGCAAATAACAGAGACTGAATGTCCAAAATAAGCTAAGGGGCTTTACAGTAAAGATATTGGGGAGTTAGCTCAGAGATTTCACCACTGTTCAACGGGACTAGAAGGCAAGAACTACAGCCACACCCTCGTAGCAATAAATGCCTGGACCATCTGCAACCATGTGATGAGCAGCCCTCAGTTCTTTCTCAGCCCTGGTACCTCTGGTGCAGAATCATAGGAGGGGATCTCATTGGCTGATATCAGATCAGGGGACTATCACCCGGCTAGGGAAAATATGCATTCGTCACTCCCGCACCAAGACTCCTTGTCGTGGAAGGCAGATAACTACCTCCCACCACATACTATTTTGACTCTGAAAAGTTGGCAGAATATTTGCAGCAAAACCAACAAGTGTTTACTAAGAGTGGTTTATCAAAGAACTGTTCAAAGAAAACTCGGTAGGTGAAAGATTAATGTGGAAGTTAACTGGAGCCTTTTTTTGACTAAAGCACAATACTTTCATATTGTAAACATAAAATACCACTAGTTGAGCAAAATGATTACAGTGGTCCCTCGATATGCCATGGGAGATGGGCTCCAGAACCCCTATAGGTACCAAAATCTGGAGGCTCTCAAGTCTTTTATATAAAATGGCTTAGTATTTGCATATAACAGAGGCACATCCTCCCATATCTTTTACATCATCTCTAGATTATTTAAAATGTCTAATACAATGTAAATGCTACCTACATAGTTGTAAATACAATGCAAATGTTATATAAATAGCTGTCTGCAGAGGGCAAATTCAAATTTTGCTTTGGGGAACTTTATGGAATTATTTTCCCTGAATGTTTTTGATTCGCAGTTGGTTGAAACGCAGATGCGAAACCTATGCGTGTGGAAGGCCGACTGTGCTGTATCTGACCCAATTATTCTGTTCTAAGGAAATGGGCTATGAAGCTGCTGACACAGAAAGTGGATATCGTTTTCAGGAAGAAAAGGCACAGGTATCATGTATGGTGAAGACGTAAAGGGAGAAAGCTTGGAATGAGCCAATGGAAGAAAAGTAGGAGTTAAGCGGGGAAGCAGGAAGCCAGGAATGTGAAAATCTAACCTGGTCTCTATCTTACAGAGACTTCTTCACTACTTTAAATTATGTCTGACATTAAATGTGGAGCAATTTTGGAAATGTCCTCTGACCAGTTTACTAATGAGAGTTGTCTGAGAAGCATGTTCCTGCAGATAAAAGAAAAAGGCCGATGAGTGTGGGCAAGGGATCTGCTGGGAGGCGCACACAGCTAAGATTGTACCAAGAAAGAATATATTTTAAGATGATAGGAAGTGATCACTCTATACGACACTACATTCACACCAGCCTATCCCAGATGCCACATGAGCAGAGATAATTAAAAAGAAATATTCTCAGAAAGAGACAACTGATGGAAAATATGACAAAACACAGACCAATACACAGCTTGTTAAATCTCTGTCTCCATCTCTCTCTCACACACACACGTACAGTCTGGTTCTATGTACGGTAGACTGTGTGTCCGTGTTGTACATCACCCATGGCTGTTTTCTTTTTGTTTCTTTTATCTCTAAGTGTTTCCATTTAGATATGTAATGGTGACCCTTCTGTGAGTTCATAAATTCTATTTTCTTGCATATCCAGTCTGCCGCTAAACTTCACCACTGAGTCCTTTTTAATTTTAGATTCTATATTTGACCATTCTGTCTGCCTCACTTTATATTTTTTAATTCCTTCTTGATACTCCTCACCTTTTCATCCATTTTTCCATATTTTTCTCTATCATCTTTAATGTTAATTATAGCTGTTTTGAAGTCCTTGTCAGTCTGCCTACTCCAATATCTGGATCCTCTTGGGTCTACTTCTATTAGTTATTTTGTCTGCTCATGATCAAATACGTTTCCTGCTCCTTTGTCTAATGATTTCTGATCATGTGCAAACATCTGTGGATGAAACATTGTAGATGCTCCTATTTTTGTTTGTTTGCTTTGTTTTTTCCTAAGAGGAACAGTAGACTTTCTTTTGTCTTCAGTTAGATTACCAACAGATCGCCTCGATCCCCCAAGGTTAGTTTCAGGCTTTATTACAGTGAGTCTGTTTCAGTTTTGCCTTTACCCTGAAGGCATGGTACTCAGGATTGCTTATGGCGTGGTACTCAACTCCCGAGCCATAGTCTGTTTTGAAGTTGTTTTCAGTGGTTTCTCCACCCCTGGAAAGTGCCTTCTAATATCTCTCTGGGACTGGTTCTCTGCTTAGCTCTCAGCCTTCCAGCATCCGTTTGCTGCCACGTCTTCTGGAATCTTACCTACACTTGTGCAGCTTCTGAGTTAGCCACAAAAAACTCTTAAGCAGATTTTTAGAGGTTCCTCTCTGTGTTGCTTTATTTTTAGCATCCCATCCCACAAATCAGTCATTATTTCCCATCTGCGTTCTCTGTTCACACCACCCTGTGAGACTGGTACACTATCCCGGCGTTCTGTCACTTTCAGCAAGAGTTTGGAAGATGCCCTCAGAGAGAAAACTTCTCTCAAATACTGTAGTCCTGCATGGGGTGGCACTCAATGACTGACCGCAGTTGTCTCATAAAGTTTCTCTGCCTTTATGGCTGTTTATTTCCACAGAGTAAGTCTAATAACAACTTCTCTGTCGTGGCTATAGCTGAAGGTTCATGCAGTTAGATGTTAGTGATATTGATACATCAGAAGGAAAGGGTTAATAAGTGTAACACTAAAAGTGTTCTTACTTTTAGTCAACATCCACAATGCAAAAGCAAAATGGTAAATAACATAAGCAGACAACTAGTAGACGACATCCAAATAGCCAATTATCTCATGAAAGAAAAAGTACTAACATTTTAAATAATATTTCATTTTCATTTTTTCTCCCATCAAACCATCGGAGATTTTAGAGGTTATAATTTTCTTTGGTGATGAGGTTGAGAGAAAATTAGGGAACCCTCATTCATTATAATTAGATGTACACATTAGGGAAACCTTTCTGGAGTACAATCTGGCTATGCATAGCATATTTCTTTAAAAACATGGATACTCTTATCCAAACAATTTTATTTTCAGGAATTTTCAGGAGGAGCTAGTTAAACCTGTGTTCAAAGCTATAGCTACAAAGATGTTCATCTCATTGTTTACGTTAAAAAGAAGAAAGTGGAAACAAGCTAATTATTTATTAAAATGTAGAGTATAAATGTCAAGGTCTTTAAAAAAGACTTTAAGCATAGAACAATATCCATTTTAAGTTAAAATGTATAAAATATATTACTCTTTGACCCATTCTTTGAGGGAATAGATGTACAGCAGGATTAGGGTGATTTTATATTATTTCTATAAGTACTTTCCTTATTTCTATAATAAGTACCTATTGCATTTGAAGTAGAAAGAAAGATTATTTTATTTCAAAACAAAAAGAAACACTTTCAAATACTGAAATAAAATGTAAATATAAAGTTATGTGAGGTTTTGACACAGAACATAGAAATATATTCTTTGGCTAATAGGAAATATCTTTAAAGTTGTTTTTCATGTATTATCCTACTAATTAATTATTTTTTTCTTTTTTTTTTATAAAGGAAGTAGGTAAGGATCAAAAGAATAATGCAACTACTCCAATATTCATTTATTAGAATACATTCTTGGTAAACTCTTTTGATATTAGTGTTTTAGGTTCAGAATGTCACCAATTATTCCAATAAACTTTTACTAAATTTCCCAACTATATAATTTTAAAAGGTTTGAAGGAAGTCAGAGTGCTCTAAATGTTTTGCTCTAATGAAAACAATTCTTTTAAACCTTCCCTGCTTCCACTTCTGACTGTATTTTTCTAATCGCTGCTTTTACTGCTTAGGTAGAAATTTAAACAGTAGCTTATATTCAAACCACCAAGTGTTCAGATAAAGGCATCTTCAACTTCATGAGATATATGAAAACAGCATGTGAGAACAGTCTTACAGAAAGTAGTGTCTCTATAAAAAGTGACAGAAATTATTGGAGTTTGGGAGGCATGCATAGAGATTTTTCTTCTAAGGCCATTTTGATTAATCTAATCCACCGTGACAAATTCACAATTCAGTATGAGAGGTAAGGGTGCCTAAAGATGCCCTTTACTATCATCCAAGGGAAAATATATATATATATATATATATATATATATATATATATATATATATATATATGTCTAAGTAAGAGATGAAAACATGGCAAGCCTAAGTAGGTGATAAGGATCCGAATTGCGGCTGACGTGATAATGTGCAAGTGACAGCTCCCGGGAGAAGAGAAGGGTTCCCGTGTTCTCACTGCACACGAGGCTGGAACAGACGGAAACCGGCTTTCTGCAATAAACACGTTCCTCCAGCATCAGCCAGAGAGTGGAAGCTCCTGAATGCTTATATTACATGCCCAAATCAGCACCTGCAGAAATGTATTTGTTAAAGGAACATTGTGTTTTCTAAGTCATTATGCCCTTGGGTTTTCTTATGCTTTTCCTGAAAAAAAGAATATTGTTGAGCTTCCAAGAAGCAATTGTTATTTGCCTCCCAAAAAAAGATAATTGTTAAAAACACAGAGTAAATCTAGATGAATTGAGCCAAGGTGTATTATCTTTCTCTCGTTTTCCAGTTGGTTAAGTTTGATTTCCTTTGGATGATCTAATTTTTTTTTCTCTCTCTAAATGTTCTACAATCCCTTCAGGATTTCTCTGTACATCCATCCACCCACCCAACCATCCATCCATCTATCAGTCTGTCCGTCTGTCCATCCATCCACCCATCCATCTATCCATCCATCCACCCATCCATCTGTCCGTCCATCTGTCTATCCATCCATCCATCCATCCATCCATCCATCCGTCTGTCCATACACACATACATACATACATACATACATACACCTATCCATCCATACACCCATCCATCCATCCATCCATCCATCCATGCATCCGTCTATCCATCCATCCATCCATCCATCCGTCCATACGTCTGTCCATCCATCCATCCATCCATCCATCTTTCTGTCCATTCATCCATCCATCCATCTATCTATCCATCCATCCATCCATCTATCCATCCATCCATCTGTTAAGTTAGGCATTGGGCTGGGTATACATACAGTAGTAAATTCAGGCACTTTCAGGCTCATGGGTACACAGACATCATACACATAAGTCCCCATATTGTTAGAGCTTCACGAAAGTGATCAGTATTATGAAGGAAACAGTGGAGCATTATGAAAACATCCTGTAAAGGACACGTAATATTTACAAAGCATCAGGGACAAGGGTAGCGCTAGCTCTTGGGTGAGCGGGGGAAATAACGTTTAAATTCAGACCTGGAGTCTTGTGGGGCAGACTACCCCAGGCAGAAGAAATGGTGTGGGGGATGCTTTTATTAGAGAGGAATTTAACATTTTTAAGAAGCTGAATGAAGACAGCTCTGGTGAAATTCAAGGACAGTGGAAACTGAGAAGGTGGAAAAGATAAGGCACAGAGGGGAGAGGGGTGTGGCCAGAGCCCTCAGGTCAGCCATGGAAAGTTCTCCACTTTTTTAAAAGTGAAGTGTGGATTAATTGAAGGGTGGGATGTACTGGAGTGATATCTCTAAATTTAATATTTAAAAGATCTAAAAGTTCATTTCTCCTCCCACAAAGAAAATATCATGGCCAAGGTCAAAGCTGGAAGACAAGATGGCTGTAGGGTAGGATGAGGTAGAAGCGGGTGGTGAAACTGAGCTGAGACCTTGCAAACAGTTGTGGCTGACAAGTCACACTCAGAGACGGACTGAACGCCAGGCCCAGACAAAGGGACATTTAAAGGAAGGACCCTTGGTCCCGACCTATACAACTGCGTGCAGAGACATGCCTTTTGGAACACTGCAGAGAGCTGGGGGTGGGGAAGGAGCTGTGTCAGAGTAGATCTAAAGTTCAGTTCTGAGCACGTGATGTTTGAAATGCCTGTGAAAAATCCAAGGCAATATGCAAAATAGACAACAATTAAATGTATAATTCCAGAGCCAAGATAAAGGTCTTGGCTGGAGGGCACATGTAAGGTGAGTTACATCATTTATTAGATATGCTTGAGTCTCTTAATTCGTAATAACTAATGATGCCTTTAGTTTACCTCATTAGCCAAGAGGTAAAGGAAAAAATCAGATAAGGAATGCTAGTGTTTCCTGGAAAAGTCACTTAGAGTAAATCCCACTTAACCTTAAACCAGGATCATTCATCAAAATACGAGAAGATCTTGGGAAGCCGTGTGGCCCCTCCCTGGATTCTGAACACCACACCTTTGTCTTAGGCTGCTCAGGCTGCCCTAACAAATGACCACAGGCAAGATGGCTCAAACAACAGAAACATTTATCTCTCACTGTCCTGGAAGCTGAAGGTCTGGAATCAGGGTGCCAGGATGGGCAGTGTCTGGTGCGAACCCTCTTCTGAGTTTAGATGGCCACCTTCTCACTGTGTCCTCACATAGCAGAGAGGGAACACAAGCTCTCTCGTGTCTCTTCTTAGGAGAGCTCCACCACCATGACCTAATCACCACCCAAAGGCCCACCTGTAAATACCATCACACTGGAGATAAGGGTTTCAACACTTGAATTCGTGGGAGACACAAATGTTCAGTCCACAACGGTCTTCATGACCAATATCTGGTTCTGTTTTCATGTGATTATATGTAGTCTTAGGCATGTGGCTTAATTGCCTTTTATGGAGTTAAATTTATACAATTTATACATAGGGGAAATGGATGTTTCCACTTTTATGGGAAATTGCCCATTTGAACAGTGGTGCTGAGTCAGAATTCATCCATATGTTCCACCTGGCACAAAGCTCAGAGGTCTGAGCTACACTCTGAAAACATTATGGATTTTTCTATAAGAAATAAGTTTTTTCTATGTAACTGAAACAGCTTTTTTTCCTAGATGGACAGCTTTCTTGAAATAAAATAGGAAAATGGACAAACATTGTTAATCACCTACTACGTGCTTGGTACTGTGTGGGTTCTTTATGGAATCAAGCATTCCCGCTCTGGGAGGTGTCTTAGGGCCAGGACAGGGCAGTGAATAAAGAGACAACGTTTCTTTTATAGTGAAACAACTGGAGAGCATCAGGTACACATTTGTGATGAGATGCAGTTTGCTTTGTCACACGTTCAATGGACAAAAGCAAAGCAGGAAGGGAGTAGAATTCAACGGGGTGATGGAGAGATTTTGTGGCCAGGGTAACCCTCTCTGGGGAAATGTCACATGTCCCTGTCTGATGGGGACAGGAAGGCCGCCCCCGGGAACTCGCTTTCCAGTGGAGGGAAGAATAGAGCAGGATTGTAGATTTGGGGAGCATGGCTCCCTGAAGGGTCTTCTAGAAAGACAGAGGTGACTAAGGTTGGATAATGCCTTTATCAGGAATGCCAACTTGAGGGGGGAGAATTAGATTATTGAAGGAAGAAAATAAAGGAAAAGAAGGCAGAGGGTCATCCTTACGGATACTGAAGTCAACAAGACCTATGTCATTGTTGAGTGGAGTGTGACTGAAGGAGAGAGTGCAGGGTCTTGACATCATTAAACAGAATTCTCATGTAGAAAGGAGCTATTACGAGAATATGAAAGGAAGCAATAGCAGATCCTGACACAACAATTTCTTTTAATATCTGCATACCTGTTTCATCCATCTACGTCAATACCTTACATCATGATGCCAAAGGTAGCTGGACTAAGCCCCCCCAGGGGTCTCCAGAGCCAGAAGCCACTCTCTAGGAGCAGGATTCCCAGAGACTGTACTATTTTTTCCTTACATTTTCAATAATTTCAAAAGTATGTGTTTTTTCATACACTGTCTGTCTTAATCATAACCTTTTTTCTTAAAATAGTCAACCCAATGGTCAACTCAAATTTCCTCATTAAAATGTAATCAGAATCCCTCCCCCACCTTGGATGCCATATTGAGAAAAACGATAAGAAATTAGTAATGCAATCAGAAAAATCTGCTTAGGAGAAATTATTCTTTCTCACATGTGGCAAAAGTTTATATAGCTGTATAGTCTAAAATGCTTCATATAATTTACCACATATATTTTTTTTCTACTGGAAAATTTTCTTATAATGATAGTCTCCAAGATCTACCTGTAGACGCTTTTTCAGCCAGATTACATATTTTAAGTATTCACTTTGAAAGAAAAACAGCAAAGAAATTCTTCTCCAGTAAATTTAGGGTAATCAGATATTTTCATATCCACACAAGTTAAAATACACGATTACAAATAGCATCTTTCCCTTTCATAGAAATAATCCCCTTTAATCTTTTCTGCCGCTTGTAGTCACCAAGTACATTTGGGGCTATTTAGAAACCAAATGATGTAATCACTGATATATTTGTTTCTCAAACAATGTGTAGTTTAAAATAATGATCACATCAATTTTCTACTTTAAACAGAAGGAGAAACTTCACTCTTCATTCAAATATAATTGTGTATGTGCAATAAACTCCTGAACCATGACATGAGAAAAGGATGGGATATTTTAGTGCTACTGAAAAGTTCTCCACATTTTTTAGTTTGAGGATGTTCTGAATGCTTATTGAAAAGTTCTGAGAAATCTCAGGAAATATAACGGAAACGGGTCACACGTAGAACCGAAAGTCTCTTCTGGTTCACAGTAGTGGGTGAGCAACACAGTAATTACCAAACACCACGACCGGTTTGGAATTGTAATTTTCAAAGATGTAAATCAATGTATATAAGGTTTCACTACATGAAAAATGTGCATTTGAAGGAATCCATGCAGACAATAATATGGACCAATTTTTGTTGAAGCTGGACGTATTATTAAAGATCATAATTAACAGAAAGAATGTTAAACAATGCATGCACATTTTTCCATCTATCTTATTTATTATCAGTCCATGTTTGTCATCTAAAAATGTTAATATATTTGTTAAAATATAATGTGTAAGGTCTTCACTGAGCCATCAGAAGAGCAGTAGACAGATCATTCTGGTTAGGAGACCAGATTAGCTTCTCAGTTTTGATAATGACTTCTTAGCCTCTCACTGAAAAAAAGAAAGTTAAACTCATTTTTGTCTCTAACAGGGTGATATTATTCTTCTTTTGACAAGTTTTAACCTGAAATAATGAAATATAAAATATGTCTTTAATCTCGTGTTTAATGTATCTCTAATTTTAAATCTCACATTTGGGTGGTAGACATTGCTTATACACATTCATCAGCCCCCTGTCTGCCTCATGATTCTTTTTAAGGTACATGATTTTTATGTTCTCTTCAAATAACACCATTGCCTTCATTTCGAACTTCAAGGTCACAACTTTCTCGTCCTGTCTGGCTGTGGAGATCAGCAGAGGTGTCCACTTTACACTTGCAGAAAATTAAGTGATAAGCAGGCCCTGCTGTGTTGTGTCAGAAGCTATCCCTGCATCTCTCCATTTTCCCTCTGGAATCTAAAACCCCTTAAGAAACTCCACAATATTCAATGACTCTAATTTTCTCCCTAAAGAGAGTAAAGAGTCCAATGAACTTTTCTGTAAAATCTCATGATTTTGAAGCATCATCATCACTGTCACCATGGTAACAGTTAATATACATTGGGAGGTTACTGAGTGCCATGCAATATACTGTGTATTTTACAGGCAGTCTCTTCATCACTCCTCACATGAACCCTGTAAGATATCATTTTTATCTCTGTTCTACCAGGGAAGAAACCAGAAGCTCAGAGAGGGTGAGTAACTTGCCTAAGCTCACACAGCTGGTAAATTCAGAGCTAGACTTTGAACCTGACTCTGACTCCTCTGTACCGTGCACCTCCCCTCTCTGATGTACTAAATCTCCCAAGACTTCCTACAATTTTTGTGGGTAGGATATGGCAAAATAAGTCTGCACTTGTGAAAACATTAACCTTTTTCATTGTTTGGGGCTTTACTTGTCCTTCAGAGACCTGAATTGCCAAACACATTCAGATCATCAGCTCTCTGAGAGGAGATTTCCCCTTGGAATCTGATCAGAGCGACGGGTCCCCAAGAGTCCCCGGAAGCAAAGTCTTCATTTTCTATGGGGAAAATTGGATCCCAGGACGTGAAAATGGCCTTTCACTCTCCTTCAGTGGACTCGGGCTTTGAGCCGTCTGGGGTCCCTGACAGTGCAGGGGTCCCCAGACTCCCTAGGGTTCTGGGCCCAGCAGAGGCCTCAGCACTTTGCCCGGGAAAGAGCCTTCAGTTCTGGTGAGAGTGGACGGACCCCTACTGTGGCCAGCATCTGAGGGGGGCTGGATACCGGCCCCAAGGAGGGAACTGCCCCTTGGCTGCCACAGAACTTCTCTGTGACCATAACATACGGCCCTGGAGGTGACTCCCAACTCTAAACTACTATGATCCGTACAATTTTACCCAAAGGTCAAAATGCTTTCCCAGAAGCCTGTCTAAAGAGCATTCAGAGCACAAGGCCCTCCTACCTCTGAGGCCGGCATAAATCTTGGCTTTGGAGACTCCTCAACTTTTGTAAAATGCACTGAGTCTTTAAGGGTTGTTCCTGGTAGATCCCCAAACAGAGATGTGTCTTTGCTTCTTGTAAGAGAAAACAGTTCATACCATGAGAAAGTTTTGTCAGCTTTGTGTTTGTTTCAGTGTAAAGTGATGGGATGGGTCATTTCCACAGGCTCTGCTCTCGCCCACCATGTGGAAATCATGGAAAAGCACAAAATTCCAAGCTTGCAAGCAACTCCTGACCAGTTACTGCTGTTCATTCCCACAGAGGCTCAGTGCTCACTGGGCATATCTGGAAACTCACCTTTGGGAACAGTGACAGCCTCCCATCAGAGACTCCATGGCCCTGAGTTGACCGCCTGATTCCTCATCTTGCCTTCTGTGGGACTTGGTGGAACACACTCAGGCTCCTTCCCTGTTCAGGGCTGGTCGGCCAACACACATGTCCCTCTCAGATCCAGCCCCTTGGTCTCTCGGTACCTTTTCAATCCAGTCACTGCCTGAGATGCTGGGACAGGCAGTTCGACAGCTAAACTCTCACCCAAGTCAAGGTCCTACGAGCACTGTATCCCACCTCCCCAAGACTGCAGGAAGCCCCTGAGTCAGGGAGACCGGGCCTCCTGGGACCACATCCTGAGCATCTGGGGCCAGTCAGAGGTCATGGTCCACACTGGAGGCTGCTGAGACTGCCCAGCCTTTCTGCGTTTGCTTTTACACTCTGTCCGTCTGAATCCCGCCCTGTCCTTCAGAGACCTCTCACCCTCCCTGAAAATGCCTTTTCCTGTGCAAGCTCCTGCCTGGGCTGGAACCCCCTTCCTGTCCTCTGCACCCCATGTGAACCTGTGAATCTCTGGCAGGTGCTGACAGACAGGCCTCGGTCCTTCAAGCCAAATAACCCTCTCTTTCTCAGCTCAAATAAGGATTATCCAGCCCAAATTGGTCTGCATCAGGAGCACTTAGCAGAGAACTTAGCCCAAAGTAAAGGGTCAAATCTATAACCATTTATCCTTATTCTCACTATTGGTATTGTGGCAAACTGCTTTTTCTTATCATTTCACATTGCCTTCCTTTGATTTTTTCAATCTAATTTTTGTTTTCTAATGCAGTCTAGTTGATTTACAATGTTTTGTTCGTTTCAGGTGTACAGCAAAGTGATTCGGTTATAAATATACTTATATCCATTCTTTTTCAGATTCATTTTTTTACATGTAGTTTTTTACTGAAATAAATCATTCCCCTCTATGACCATTAATGTAATAACAAGCAAAAGCAAGTTCACTATATAGTTAAGAAAGAAAGGACACTGTCCAAGGAAATTTAATAAAATCTATTTGTGGTCTAATCATCTTGGAGATGTGTTACTTTCAATTTCATATATTTCATGCTACTTAGGGAGAAAGAGTACAGTTGAGCATTATTAACTCTAGTTGAGAATGGAGAGAGTTGAATAGATAAAATTTCATTGCTTATGATTCAGTTTTATTTTTATGCTAAAGTCAGCTAGATGAGGAAGAGTCTATATCCTTAGCCCCAGGAATAATGTCCCTACAATCAAATCAGCTTCAGTACAGCTAACGGTGAAGGGGATTTTTAAAGGAACGTTAAAAACCTCAATAACCGGGCTTCCCTGGTGGCGTAGTAGTTGAGAGTCCGCCTGCCGATGCAGGGGACACGGGTTCGTGCCCCAGTCCGGGAAGATCCCACATGCCGCGGAGCGGCTGGGCCCGTGAGCCATGGCCGCTGAGCCTGCGCGTCCGGAGCCTGTGCTCCGCAGCGGGAGAGGCCGCAGCAGTGAGAGGCCCGCAAAAACTCAGTAACCAAAGTTGTATCACTGGAAAGGCTTGTAAAAGAAAAGGAGGCCATTAATTGTCAATATTCTCATTCGCTCCAGTATTTGGCAAATCTGTACACAAACTCATAAAGGAATGTTATGTCCTAGATGAAAATTGTATGTTTCTTACAACTGTGTACTCAAGAAAATACAGATCAGAAAGGAGCAGGTGGCCCCCAGCCTTGCTCTTCTTCAACTGACCTTTGAGTCAGTAACCCAAGGGGACCCAGAGCCCATGCAGGGAATTATCTCTAGCTGCTGATAAATTAGATCAGCAGGAATCACTGTCAGCGGCGGGAAGTTCTCATCGGATTCTGCCTCTGGATGCGGTCACTGACACGAAGTCATCTTGGTGGTTTTGGACTCTCAATAAATACTATTAGAAGTGGTGATTCCATTTTAAAAGAAGAAGTAACCAAAGCAGCATTTCACAGCAGATGAAAGGCAGGAAAGGAGCGGGGGGAGGGATGCCGGAGATGAGCGGGGCTGGCTGAGCTGACTGCGATTTATAATCAATATTAACCACGTCATACACAGGGAGGCGCCGTTTGCAGAAAAAAGAGTTAGAGTTGCGCTTCTTTTATCCCATGAAGGTCATAATAAGATGAGTGAGATGACAGGAAAAATTGATGGAAGGTAGTTGGCTCAGCAATGGAGAAAAATATCTCCGTTTTGATGAAGAATTATCTCCAGCAATCTTGCAAAATGACTGACCTCTGCTGTAAATTTGCTTGAGGAAGAGAATGGAAAGTTTAAATGAGGTTTTTAGTGATTTCTGGCCTCACTGAGAGTTAGAAAATGACAATGACTCGATTTAAGAGATTTTCGGCCTGAAAAAGGTGGGGGGTCGCCCCTGATTGATTCTGATGGACTATGCAGCCTTCTGCAGCCCCCTCGTCCCAGAAAACACCAGGTCCAGACATCGCCAATCACGTGTACACACGTGTTCCCTGTGTTCAGCAGTGAAGGGTTCACAGAATTGATCCTGAGTTCCGGGGAGGGGAGGAGAGGGAGAATTGGAGTTAACCCTCCTGGGGGAGTGTCCAGGTAGACAGATATAAGTAATTTCACCACCTAAAATTCCCACGGAAACTCTAAAAATGTCTGTGTATTCCTGAGCTCTGTTTTTCCTTTTTTGGTGTTGTCCTGCAGATTTTGAATGCATCTTGAAGCTCTGTAGTGAATCCGGGATCCAGAATTCCAACCCTCCATATACAACAGAGACTTTTTTTGTGTGTGTGGTACGCGGGCCTCTCACAGCCGCGGCCTCTCCCGTTGCGGAGCACAGGCTCCGGACGCGCAGGCTCACTGGCCATGGCTCACGGGCCCAGCTGCTCCGCGGCATGCGGGACCCTCCCGGACTGGGGCACGAACCCATGTCCCCTGCATCGGCAGGCGGACTCTCAACCACTGCGCCACCAGGGAAGCCCAACAGAGACTTTTTAACAATGCGACGTAAAGGCAGAGCATGGGGCCGTCAGAGCGGCGGTCTGCCCTCAATGGATGGTACCCAAGTGGAGGCAGGACTGGTCAAGACCCACAGGTGAGATGCTAGCACACCCTGCAACTCCACCCAAAATACATAGGTGTATACAACGCGGTCTTCAATACCACAGACAGCTGGGAAGAGCAGGATTATTACTTTCTTGTCTCAGAAATCCCATGCCTTTAAAGGATCCTATTTTTCTTGAAATGAATATTGAGAAGGAAGAAAAAAACTCTTAAAGAGCCAGTTATTAAAGAGAAATCAGTATCTTTTAACTTGGCCATAACTTTTATGAACGTGAAGTTTGTAAAGATACTGCACATGTAGATGTAGATTAGATGTAGGTGTGGATATAGGTCTAAGTGTAGATGTGGGTGTAGGTTTAGATGTAGTTATAGGTATAGATGTAGATGTAAGTGCAGGTATATGTGTCGGTGTAGATGTAGGTGTGGGTGTAGGTGTAGAGGTAGGTGCAAGGGTAGATGTAGGTGTAGATGTGGGTGTAGGTGTGGGTGTAGATGTAGATATAAATGTAGGTGTGGGTGTGGATGTAGCAGTAGGTGTAGCTGTAGATGTATGTAGATACAGGTATAGATGTAAGTGTGGGTGTATGTATAGATATAGGTGCAGGTGTAGGTGTAGGTATGGGTGTAGATGTAGGTGTGACTGTAGTTCTAGATGCAGATACGGCTGTAGATGTAGGTGCAGGTGTAGGTGTGGGTGCAGATGTAGGTGTAGATGTACATGTAGGTATAGATGTAGGTGTAGATGTGGGTGTAGGTTTAGATATATGTGTAGGTATAGATGTAGATACAGGTGCAGGTGTAGGTATAGGTGTGGGTGTAGACGTAGATTAGATGTAGGTGTAGATGTAGGTGCAGGTAGAGATGTAAGTTTGGGTGTAGGTATAGATATAGGTGTAGGTGTAGGTGTGAGTGTAGTTGTAGATGCAGATATGGGCGTAGATGTAGGTGCAAGGGTAGATGTAGGTGTAGATGTGGGTGTAGATGTAGGTTAGGTGTAGGTGTAGATGCACATGTAAGTATAGATGTAGGTGTGGGTGTAGGTGCAGATGTAGATGTAGGTGCAGGGATGTGTGTGGGTATAGGTGTAGGTATAGATGCAGATATGGGTATAGATGTAGATGCAAGGGTAGATGTAGGTATAGATGTAGGTGTAGCTATAGGTGTGGGTGTGGATGTAGGAGTAGGTGAAGATGTAGACATAGGTGCAGGTATAGATGTAGTTGCAGGTATAGATATAGGTGCAGCTGTAGATGTAGATGTAGCTATGGTTGTAGATATAAGTGCAAGGGGAGATGTAGGTGTGAGTGGAGATGTAGGTCTGGGTGTAGGAATAGGTGCAGATGTAGATGAAGGTGCAGGTATAGATGTGAGTGTAGCTGTGTATGTAGATGCACATGTAGATGTAGATGTAGATATGGTTGTAGATATAAGTGCAAGGGTAGATGTAGGTGTGGGTGTAGGTGTGGGTGTAGGTGTAGCTGTATGTGTAGGTAAAGGTATAGATGATAGATAGATAAATACAGATACACTGATATAAATACAGATACAGATACTGTTATATAGATATTGATATGGTACGTTGATGTAGATAGAAACAGATATAGATACTGATATAGATTTGAAATAGATATTATACAGACATTAATATGTGTAGAGATAGATGTAGATATTGATTTGACATAGATACTGCTATTGATATTAATATACATATAGGTAGATTCAGATATAATTAGATACAGATACAGATATTGGAATAGCTATAGCTATCAATATAGGGACAGACGTAGATATGGTTAGTAATTCAATTCAACCAAACTTTCAGTAAACTCTTACTATATTGGGTTCTCAATACAAAGATCACAAGCAGATGAAGAAAAACTAAGTTTAGATTTGACTCTCACATTGCTTACAATCTAGTGAAGGGAACTTATGAGAAAAATAACCAATTTAGTCAAAAAATAATCATACAATTATTAGAATATTTTGCATCTTGATGACAAAATCCATGTCCTAGAAAGACCAATTTCAAAATAATTCTAGAGAAGGCTTCCTACCTGTCCGGCCAGGGGGACTCTGGTCAGACCATTTCACGAGTTCCCGCTAGGACATCCGCAATCCCCTTCCGCAGCAGACGCTGCCCTAACAACCCCACTAGGTTGGCAGGTGAGGACATCCAAACCTACCTGTTGGCACATACACAGAGGTGGTGGATCAGGACTGACTGACACTGTTAGCCAGAAGCCACTTGACCTCTTTCCTGGACTCGGCCACCACTCCCCTCGGGTCAGATGCCTGGCTCCAGCTCTCATCCCCACCTCCACTCTGGGGCGTTTCAATATCAGGACAGGCATCAATCCAATTTTCCCAATAAGAAAATTTTATTTGCAATTTTTGAACCTAATACTGCTCCATTTAAGGAGAGTGGATTGATGCAGTGGGTAAGACCATGGATGCTGTTGACCCCAGTTAACTGTGGCCATCAGAGTTCAGGGTTATAATCTCAGGAAGGCTGAAAAAAACATTCTCATTGAGAGTCACATCAGACAAACACCAGCTCACATTAGTGCTGGCATATTCCTTTTCCTTGGTCTTTATAGTGGGGTATTAAAAGCATGACATGCCCAAGATGCAAGCTGATTAGAAACATCTGAGTGACGGTAGTACTATTTCTTTAATCCAATAGTGAGACCCTTGTCTACCTGTCTTTCTATCTGTAAAGAAGAGTCTAGGAGAGGGGAAATGAGAGCTATGGTAAGGAAAGAGCTTCTGGAATGGGAGATATTTACCTTACTGGTAACATTTGGTAATTTTATGTGCAATTGGGTGTGTGTTTGCATGAACACACACACACATACACACACAGCGACGGCACATAAGCATTCTCCCCAGAGTCTCTATGCTCTGCTTCTGGTATGTTTTCTTACTTAACCCACCCAATAACCCTGTGAAGTAAGGATTATTATCCAGCAGTAAAGAGAGGACCTTAAAGCTAAGGAACACCCAGTAACGTGCCAGGGTCATAGCCCTTGTGAGTATGGGCATCAGGATTTTACACCCAAGTTTGACAGACTCTGAACCCCGGGCTTGTAGCCACTGCAGCCTTGGCTGTTTAGTTCAATGAGGACAAGTCTCCCGAAGAGAATTTATTCCCGGCTCTGTCCAGCTCTGAGGTCCACTCATTACCCAAGTCAGCAAATGAGGGCTTAAAGAAAAAGGCCCCACCACTAAGCAAAGTGAGTCAGAAAGAGAAAGACAAATAACATTTGATAGCACTTACATGTGGAATCTAAAAAAATGATACAAATGAAATTATTTACAAAACAGAAATAGACCCACAGACATAGAAAACAAACGTATGGTTACCAAAGGGGACAGGTGAAAGGGATGTTGGGATTAACATATACACACGACTATACATAAAAGAGATAACCAACAAGGACCTACTGTAGAGCACAGGGAACTATAGTCAATGTCTTGTAACAAGCTATAAGGGAAAACAATCTGAAAAAGAATACATACATATACTTATATATGTGTATATATATAACTGAATCACCTTGCTGTACACCTGAAACTAATACAACATTGTAAATCAACTACACTTCAATTAAAAAAAAAAAGATTTAAAAAATGAAGAAAAGGAAGTTCCCACCAGCTGAATGTTGCAGCTCAGACAAAGCTACTTCTCCCTCCTGCAACGTTCCAAGTAGAGCTTCTCTCTCCTGGGTTCAAGGAAAAGGTTGATAGTCTCAGAAATGATGGTTAGACCTAGGGTGCACAACCACACTGTTTAGAAAGAAGCTTTTCCACTGAGGGCATGGTCCAGTCCTCAAAAGACGACAAATAAAAGGCAAGCCTAAGTATTTTTGTGCTTTAGTGTGATACCCTCCGTAAACCTTAAGCATCTTAAAAACCCAGGAAGTTACCACTGGAAGTTCTTTTGCAGCTATCTTTGTGGCTCTTCGTCAAAAGAGATGAGAATGGAATTTAAGGATAACTTCAAGTCCCATCTGTTCCATGATCCTGGGCAGTTGGCAGGCAGCATGGTGAACAACCCTCCACAATGTCCCTGGTGCACCATCAGTGCACTTACGGACCAATAATAGAGTGCCACTGAGCATCTGTTTGTGTGTCCTGGCCGAAGGATGACTGCATTTCTTAAAAAGGGTGCTCTGGCATCTGGTTAAAATGAACTGTATAAGTTTAGTATTTCTGATATTTTTATTTTGCCAAAAGAAACATCCATTTCATGTAATGATTCCCTGTTTTTCTTTAACCCAAAGACTTAGCTGAAATGGTAACTGCAAGTCACAAGTGTGTCTTCCGGCCTCATGTATATATTAGGGACTAGCCGTAGGAAGCATCCAAAGCATCCTTGCTTTCACTGAACACCGACAGGAAAGGATCTCAGTGTTTCAAGGAGAAGAGTCGCATCACATCAGTGTTTTCTTCCCAGTTCCTCTTGTTTTACTATGTTTTGTTTTTAAATCACAGAAGTGTAAAATCATGCAAATGCTTTACTGTGCCTATTCTCAGCCTGTCTAAAAGATGGGTTTCTAGAGCAAAAGAGTCCTGACTCTGGAGGAAAGCGCTGGCTAAGCTCAGATGTGGTCCATGAGCTGGGAGCCGTCCCAGTCTGCAGTAGGTAAGACGCTACCTGCCCTGATAGGTATGTCCGCCCTCTGTCATGGTGGCCTGGGTTCCACCTGCACCTGAAAAGCATGACATGTGTTGGGGGGAGGTCATCGCCATCTCCACTGTCATGGTGGGTTTGACCTACCAGTTCATCATGAGCCTTATTCTAGAGGCTGCTGTTTCACAGAAGTGCAGATGAAGGTGGTCAGTCTCTTCCTTGAGCCTCCGAGCAAAATTCTGCAGAGTACAATAGGAAGTGGTCCAGGATTCCTTCTGCAACCGTTCTGTAGGAAAAACTGCAGCCTGACTTTCCAAGGGGACTTCCCGAACTGAACCGATGCCCAGCGAGCGCTGAGCTGGTGGTGCATCAAACAGGGTCATGAACAGCCTCCCAAAGACCCCATGAACTTCAGTGCATTCTCCTTCCCTCCATGCCTTGGGCATTTTAGCAGCAGGGGAAACGTCCGTGTATACTTGTTTCTACCCGGGAGCCCAGCGAGCAGCCCCTCAGCGGCTCCCAGTTTTCCATATTTCCAGCTCCAGATCACACGGCAGCATCTTCCAATGCTTACACCACCATGCCTGGGCTGACCCCGACCATTTGCATGGAGGCCATGGACTTCAGTCATGTGTCATGTGGCATGTTAGGGGAGCAGAAGGTGCAAAAGCAAACGGGCACACATTTCAGGGTTCCCCAAAGTTTAGGGCAGCTGACATTCAATATCCACTGAAACTTCCTAGGCATTTATATTGGTGACAGTGTCTCCAAACAAAGTAAAAATGTATCTTTGCTTTAAATATACTTTTAGTCAGAGGCTACCTATTTGTGATAAATATGTCTTCACTGACATTTGAACCAAGGAAAATTGCAGTCGTGTTCCACAGGGTTGGAGGGGGTTCCGAGGATAAAAGTCAATCCTATTGGCTGGGTGCTTTATATATAAGTGCATGCGAAGTTCCTATAGTATTTCTGTAAGACTGTTACAAACTATATGATATCACCCCACGTTTCACAGATGATACAGCAAAACTCAGCCACCAGCTGACCAAAAGCAGAGTAAAGATTCAAACTCAGGCCTGCCCAATTCCAATCTTATATTTTTATTTACTACATTTAAAAAAGCCTCCTTTTAGTTAAGAATTGATTGCTTTGTATTAGACCCAGCCTACATAGGAACCAAGACATCCTATTCTTAGGGTGTTCATAGTGATTTTAAATTTTTTTCTAAAGGTTATCTAAGTCTGTATTAGCTAACACCCACAGCACATATTCAAGTTCCTAATTCATTGTTTTCTGAAAATACTCACTGATTTTATAAACTGTTCATCTCAGGTGTAAGGATTTCTCCTCCAGACACTTGCCTTAAGGAGATGCCACGATTTGTGCTACTTTTAAATCTATGCTCCTGGGCGAGGCTCCGGGAAATGAGGCAGGCTCTGAGTAGCTGGCTCCCAGGAAGTCTTGTCTGCTACGACAAGACTGATGGGAAGTCCAGAGCCCCTGCTATGGGGCCACACTTCCACAGAGCTCATCCTGGAGAGGGGTTATACGAGTGGGGACATCCCACACCTCTCACCAGCCACAGGTGGTTTCCATGTAAGCAGACGAGGCATGTAGTGAAGGGATCAGTTTGACCCAGGTGTGTTGACTTATCTCTCTATGAATCACCCACAGCACAGCGGGGTAAACACAAATGCTCTTGTAGCCCATTTGGGGTGAGCTAATGTTTGCAATCTGTTCTTTGAAAGCCCAGAGTGTCAGCTTTGAAAAACGGGGCCCCGAGGACCACGAACTAATGCATTTCCCAGGGATGACTCCCAGACCTCAGGTTTCCCCACCCTGTTTCCAATGGCAGTGGTCCTCACACCAGGCCAGCAGGCTCTCCTTGGGACTGGTGGTGGCCAGAACCCTGAGCTGAAGGATGCAATAGGAATAGCCATCCTGGGCCATGCACGCTGCATCCCTGCCAGACACCGCAGCTACTTTAAACCCGCTTGCCAAGCCAATGATGAAAACTTGCACATGGTGATAAAGGAGCACCAATGAAGATGTAAGGCAAAGGCCAATTTTTCTTCATTTGATGGTTCTGTGTCTTCATGGGGTCTCTGCAACCAGGCTGCTAGCAGTTGGAAAAAGGTAGGATAATTTGACTTTTCCCTGTTGAATCTCTTCCCTGGCAGTGAAACAGCTCCCCAAAGCCATGCCTGGTATGTGTGTCAATTCCCTCCACATGGAGGGAAATTTCTCAGTACGAAAATTTACCACTAGACCTTCAGAGGTAACAGAATAGCAGGCATTTCCAGGATTCTCCAGAATGGTCCCTGTGGTCTGCAGGGCGGGCTCCAGCCTCATGATGGGTTTAGTCCTGAGCCCGGAGCCTGGAGAAAACAAGACGTTGGTGGACGCAAGTCACTAGGTGGAGGATGTGACTCCGTGAAGACCTGCTAACAGCAGCCGCTGGGCTTCCTGTTGATTCCAATTCCAACCACCTTCTCTCATGTAAAGAGCATAAGAAATTTTTTGTCATAGGCCACAGCAACGTGGGAGAGGATGAACTTTGCCTTTCACTCCCACTTTTTTGTCTCAGTTGAGAGCAAGTGGATAGAAACTGAAGATGCGTGATTTCCCCCAGAAAGACAGCTGTGCTCTCAGCCACACCTCCACAACCCCGGCAAGTTTTTCCTTGGAAAGTTCCCTTATCAAGATTGCATGCTATAGACAGAGCTGTTTTGAAAGTCAATGTCTCACTCTTTTTGAAAGCTTCGCTTGCTGTATGTTTTTAGATGCAAGCTTCAAACTGTCAGAGAGTTTTGTTGCCGTTGATAGAGCCGGCCTGGGATTGATGCCCAGAGGGTGGTCTGACTGGAAATGATGAGACAAAACTTGAATTAAATTAATTCTCTCGGTAGCTCAGGGGAAGAAGGCAAAGAAGGCAGTCTCCTGGCTGCACGAGTGGGTAATCCACAACTGTTATTTGTCAACGGGGGTCTTGCTTTCCTAGGTTTGATGACATTTCTTACACACTTAGTATTTGCCAAGACAGTATTTCTGGCGACATTTGAATCCAGTGGCCTCCAAGAGACATTGCCAGCAGCCTCTTTAACGCCACCAAATGCTAGCTGGCCGTTTGCGTAATGTAGACATCAGAAAGGAAACAATGGCTTTCTTTAAGGACGTTAACTGTTTACACCATAAGCCTCTGTGAGCTTTCCATCTATTTTCAAGACAATGTACAGTATAAATTTTCCTTTCTAAATTTTTTTAATTGGAGTATAGTTGATTTACAATGTTGTGTTAGTTTCAGGTATACAGCAAAGTGGTTCAGATATATATATATATATAAAAATATATATATATAAAATCTTTTTCAGATTATTTTCCATTATAGGTTATTATAAGGTATTGAGTATATTTCCCTGTGCTATACAGTAGGTCCTTGTTGTTTATCTATTTTATATATAGTAGTGTATATCTGTTAATCCCAAACTCCTAATTCATCCCTCCCCTTTTCCCCTTTGGTAACCATATTATTGTGTTCTATGCCTGTGGGTGTGTTTCTGTTTTGTAAATAAGTTCATTTGTATCATTTTTTTAGTTTCCACACATAAGTGATATTATATGATATTGGTCTTTCTCTGCCTGACTGACTTCTCTTAGTATGATCATCTGTAGGTCCATCCATGTTGCTGCAAATGGCATTATTTCATTCTCTATCATGGCCGAGTCACAATACAAATTTTCTTATTTGCATTTAGTTATTTCAGGTCTTACATAAAATTCTCAAAACTTCTTAGGAAATACTGTGGCCACATAACCGACCTCAGGCACCCTAACCACTTTAGCTGTAATATGAAATGGGTGCTTTCTTTGGGGCTGGTGGACGTGCTCTGGAATTAGTTATGAGAGTTGTACAACTTGATGAATATACTAAAACCCACTGGATTGTACACTTTAAAGTGGTCAGTTCTATGGTATGTGAAGTGTATCTCAATAAAAATAAAATTAACCCTGGAGACCAGATTTCATCAAATCTACCAACTATTTCAGGGGGGCCTTCCAGCCAGACTTCCGTCTGAAAAATTTTGTTTCTGAAAAGTTCCTCTCCTTCAACTTTAACTTTTCTAACCATTTGTGCAAAGATTCTGGGTTTTTCAAGTTGTGAATTGTCACTTGTTAAAAGGGTTATGAAACACATTTCTTAGATTGGCAGATCTTTATTAGAACAAATCAGAATAGAAATCATACTGAGTTTCGGTTCTGTATGTACTGGGCCGCAGTGTAAACTGGGTTATTGGCTGTGGCTCACATTTCAAGATTCAGAAAACCTCTGCATGGGTCTCCCTTTGAGTGATTTATGTCCAAGGATCGTGCATTGCTGTTGTTAATTCCAGCCATTTCAAGAGAAAGGTCACACTTTTAAGCTGATAATGTCTTAAATAGACAGACAGTACTACATGTAAGCAATTAACAAAATTAAACAAATCAAACCTTTTCAACTGCTGGCTAGCCCAACAAACACACTTATTCTTTCTGTTTCCAGAACAGCAGGTCCAAGCAGGGGTGCTGTGAAAATGCTCACAGTCTGCACAGATGTGGATCTCCACTAGACAACATGTGTTCTCATAGAAATTGTTATCTTTGTCAAAAATGTTGATTTCGGTAGGGTGGGAAGATGTGTGTCATTTTAAGTGAATGAGAATTTTCCACAAAGACCAAAAATGGAGGGTGGACAGCATTTTAATGAGCTGCCAGCCAGGCCCTAGCTATGTGGGGAGGGATGAGCGTCAAGGGCCAAGGCCATCCAGCTCCAAGGTCATCTCATTAGCCACCCAAAGACTCCCTCCAAGGATTCCAAAGTGAAAACAACACCTTTTTAAGATCGATAGGTAACATAGCAGCAGGGACACAAGGCTTCCAACCCATCCCTGTGCTTCATCTCAGGATCACAGATCAGTTCCAATGTATTCTGAAGTCAACTGTCTCAGAGTTACAGAAAGGTTCCCACATGTTTGAAGATCCATCGGTGCAGACACTCTGTGTAGATGGGAAACGAGTCCCCAGGATATATACAAAGTCCATTAACATCTATAGGAAATTAATCTTGTCAAGCATGTGAGTCTCTTTCCAAGCACTCGCCTCTACTTCTGGCTGCCCCCCAGATTCACCTCCACCTTCTGTTCCTACTCACTTCCCTCTCCTCCCAGGAGGTAAAGCCATCACAACCTCTGAGCTGTGAGGATGGATCGACTTAGCTGATCACCCAGGTTCTACCCCCACTCTGCTCTCTGGGACTCGTGGGCACTTTGGTCCACCTGGACCTACAGGCTCCTCCCCACTGGGGTAACCCACCAGCCTGCATGCTGGCCCGACTTTATCATCACTGGTCTTCTAAGCACTTGGTCCCTGATTCTGCTCTGTGTCTTTCTAAGACACAAAGCTGAGAGCTCCTGACTGCCCCCGCTACTCAGCACTTACCACCATAGACCCGCCAGAACTCTCATTGGATGGAACCTGGAGGGGTCACCTGGAGGAAAGGGTAGCCCTCCAGGTGGGAGGGAATGGCCTTCAGAGCCAGCCAGTCAGCCTACAGGGTCAGAGTGCACCGACCCTCCCTCCCTGGTGGTGTCACTTTCGAGTAAGCCTTGTGACCTGGAGCGATCGGGGCCAGGCAGCCGGAGGAAACAGACACAGTGGGGAGGGTGGTGTGGCCCCTGTCCTGGTGCTCAGTCTGCTCAGGCTGCTAAACAAATACTACAGACTGAGGGCTTAAATAGCAGAAGTTTACTTCTCACATTTCAGGAGGCTGGAAGTCCAAGGTCAAGGTGTCTATTGACTTGGTTCCTGGGGAGAGCCCTCTCTCTGGGAGAGATGAACACCTTCTCTGTGTGTCCTCACATGACAGAGAGACAGGGCTCTGGTCTCTCTGTCTCTTTTTTTAAGGGCACAAATCCATCCTGGTGGCCCCACCCTCATAACCTCATCTAAACCTAATCACCTTCCAAAGGTCTCCCTTACAAATATACCATCACACCGGGGGTTAGGGCTTCACCCTGTGAATTTGGGGATACACAAAAATGTTCAGCCCATAGCATCTGGTAACAACATTTGACATGGAGAAGAAAGGGGTCCTTTCGCAGGCCTCTGTGGGGACCAGGAGGTGACTGGGTACATGAAGCTATGAGGCACCTGGAGACCCTGCCATGGCTCAGGCATCCGTGAGTCAAGCTGGGGCTTCAGGGGCAGTGCAGGGAGGGGTCCTCAATCGGAGGGTCCCACTCCAGAAGAGCTTGAAATGTAGCAAGTGTGAAACAACAGAGCTTACAAAACCCAATGACGTGAATTCACTCAATCAAAACATAAGAGGGATGAACATGCCCAGCTAGGCTTGGGATTTTTAAAACTCTTCTAGTTTCAAGTGATATTAAGGAAACATTTGAATCAGTTCCCTCCGATTCCTTATGTGAAACAATCAGAACTTTGCTTTATGAGTGCAGAAGGTCACAGGGTACGTGGAGTAGGGAAATTTTGATAATTGATTAAAAAAAAGCAGCTCCTCACGATCTTAGGCTAAACTGACCATATATTTCACCAGTTTGGAGCCACTTGAAAGAACAAAGTGCAGTGTCTCAGTGTGAATAAAAGAGGGTTTTGTGATGATCAGGGAGACTGAATTCTAGGATTAGCTTTCAGCATAGGTATGGCACTCATCCCTAGGGGTACCAGCTCCCCAGTTGGCTGGGACCATCTCCTCGCAAGCATCCAGGGAGCAGGATACTGGGAGATGCCCTGAAGAGAGGGGTCTGGGAAGTGCTAAGTAGGAGAATGTTAGGGGCTCTGGAAATCCCACCACAAAATAATGACTTTCTTTCTTCAACCTGCTCGCCTGGCCACAAGTGGCCTGTGAAACCGCCAAGGATCTGGCACTCCCCAGAACATTCCTCTGGGGAAGACTGGGCTGGAGAGTCTTGTGCTTTTTCTGGTTCTTAGAGGTTGACTTGCCTGTTCTCTGATGCAACACATAAATGATGTTTCATTTATGAAACAGGTACCAGCTGAAAATCAGCTCATCATGCCAAGAAAAGTCTTTCTGGGGAACAGTCTGCATGAAAGAAAGAAGAAATCAAATCCAAGAATCTGTTTCTACAATAGGAGATGTGACCATCGAGGAGAACAGGTTTTAATTTTGCTAATTTTTCTCTCTTAGCTATATATTAAATTTGTGCTGATAAGGATGGGGTCTGAGCAAAATTGGGCAAGGATTATTTTAGTTCTGCTCATTTTTTTTTTCTCCATCAGTTTGATCTGGGAGCAAAATAGGATTTTGAGATATCAGGAGACTTAGAGAGTGCCGTGTTGCAGGGAGACATTTCTCTGGAACAAGTAAACATCTTTGTTCATGTTAAGAAGCTAGCAAACTTGAGAGTTAGAGAGCACACACCAAAAACATGAAAGCACCAGGATGTAAACACTCGGGCTACCCTGAAACATGACATGATTTTTCTGAAATATAGCTGGAGGCAGTGCTTGTATAGACTAAAAGGCCAGAATGCAGCTTTTCCAGGATGATTGTATTTTAATCTTGTTTTTCTACCACACACCTGAATGTCCTAGTCTCTCCATATTGGGCATTCATTCATTAATCATGTAAAACAAGTTAAAATTCTCAACTGTGACAATACTGTTTCATATCATTACAGAGGACGTTTTGAAGACATTCAGCGTATTTTGTATCGAAATCCCCACCCTTCTGAGCAAGTGCTCTCACTGTCAGTCCAATGGTCACTTCTTCAGAAAGATCCCTCCGGACCCCCAAGGTCACAGAGTGAAGCTATTGTCTCATCATACGTTTCCTCTTCATCACACGTCACTTTACATGTGTTTGTCAGATTTTGATGATGGTCTGCTCTCTGGGCAGTTGCCACCTGGACTTTGGTCCCCCTTTTTCTCCACTTTATGACAATGAGGCATCAGCCCAGACCCAGCACTAGCCGGGTGGTTGTAGGTAGACCATCTCTCTATGACTCATTTACATCTGGGGAAGCCGGATCTATTTCATAGTTTTGGGAGATAAAGCACTCCCTGTGGCCACCAACACCACAGATTTTCACTCAGTTTTTCTACTACTAGTAGCAGCTGTTTATATAACACAGGCTTGCCATCAATTAACCATTCTGTTTCCAGCTAAAGTGGTTTGGATCCAACCCACAACCTGGAAAGAAACAAGCAGCACAAAGAACTAAAGTATCAATATTGTGATGAAAACGGAACACGTGGATATTTTTTGTTAGCAAAAGAACCAGTTGCAAAGCGAAACAATTTCAGAAAAGGATTTTTAAACACTGGGGAAGCCTTGAATACCTTTGGATTGAGGGGCTCTGCCTTGCATCCCCTGTGGTCTTGCAGCTGCATGAAAACTGGTCACCAAAGTCCTTTGGGCACATGTTCCTTTAACCCCATGGCTTTTTAAATGGCTTAATGCGGTGCGGGGGTGCTGTGTCGTGAGCTCACCTGTCCCATCATCCCAAGGCTGTCACCCAGCGAGTGGGCATAACCCTATTGTGTAACAGGGTGGCTCCCACATATGGACTGCTGGTTGAAGGGAGATTTCCAGGGTTGGTTTTTAAGTGAGACTACTTGTGATGGGCAGTCTTTAAAAGACCTGCCACCAGTCTTCACACAGGCTGATTTCATTTTTGTTTACCCCAAGGCACCACCACGAGAAGTGGCCATATGCTTGATCCTGGCCTCCTAACGCCTCAGGGGCTGCTGGTGCCTGAAGACTTGACTTCCATTCAACAAGTACTGGCTGTAGTTCTGTAAGGACATTTGTCAAACGCCTGAGCACCGAGTTCCTGAAGGGGCCTGACCGAGGCCTTTGGGGATGTGTGGACTGTAGACAGAGAGCGAGGATCCTGCAAGTGTCCGAGCTTGCATCCCAGGACGTTTGTCCACACACCCGTCTCCCCATTTCTGTGCCAGTAGGATTGAGACGCTCACGTTTCCCATTGCAGCCCTCATGCTCAGGGTGGGAAGATTGCTATTCTACAGGCCTGATTTGGAGAGAGCATTAATTGACCAGCTTTAAAAAAAAAAAAAAAAAAAAGGCTTGTAGTTCTAATTATTTCTCAAAAGTTAAAACATGTTTTCTTGTGTTGTATAGTATGAGAGTCATGGGTTTTCTTTAGTTTCTATAGGCTTCAAAAATGTCCACTTACAGCAGCCCAGGGACCACCTGTAAAGGCACACAAAAGCAGAAGTGGCCAGAAATGAGCAAAGCCCTGGGACCCTGCCACCGCCCCCGCCGGGGCACTGTTCCCAGGGAGTGCTGGGCAGGCAACGTAACTTCATCCAGCCTCTCCTCCTCTCTCCATCCCTCTCTGCCTCAGTGATCCCTAACTCTGCATAAAATTGTATCTTGTACCTTTTCAGCACAACTCTTTTTTTTTTTTTTTTGCGGTACACAGGCCTCTCACTGCTGTGGCCTCTGCCGTTGCGGAGCACAGGCTCCGGACGCGCAGGCTCAGCGGCCATGGCCCACGGGCCCAGCCGCTCCGCGGCACGTGGGGTCCTCCCGGACCGGGGCACGAACCCGCGTCCCCTGCATCGGCAGGCGGACTCTCAACCATTGCGCCACCAGGGAAGCCCCTCAGCACAACTCTTTTGTCTTTCATCCTAGAACCTAGGCTGCAGGTTCCAACTTATACAGACAGTGCTCTGCTCTGCTTTCACCACATAAATGGTCAAGGCTCCAAGCACAGCAGCCCAACACTTCCATCTATATATACGCCCATGGAAAAATACATATTTTGTTTGCTAAGTGTCTGTCCCTTTCAGAGGCATGTGAGAGGGTTGTGACGTTTTTAGAATGTAGGTGTCTGTGAATTCTAAGAGAGAAGTTATGTGCATGTCCCAAGAACATGGTGGTCCTAATTCTGCCTGTTTCTACAGATGCAGACATAGGACTTGGGCACACTCTTGGATGACAATGCAATCGAATCCTATTTATTTTGCAGATGATTATCTCTGCCATGGTTACAAGCTACTGGAAATGAATTTTCCCACCTGCGTTTCTTCTCACAGGTTGTATTTTAGGGGATTGGCTGCTTACTGCCATGTTTCCAGGGAACTTGGGGAGCCTATGTACCAGTATCACTCTGCCGTCCTCACAAGGGGAACAAAACACAGGGCAGAAATCATCCCCTCACTCCCCTGTTGCTGAATGTGGCCCTCAGCAGGAACAAGAGAAACAATGAACAGTAGCCAGGAAAGATGATGGCCTTGACCCTGGTCAAGGAAAACAGAAACCACTCATGAAGTCTCAGGTCCCTGGGAGCCCAGGGACCCAAAATGTATCTGGTGATCAATTCTCCCCCAACCCAAACACACCAAGGCAGAAAGACTACAAAGAACCTGTATTGGTGGGTGCTGGGACCCATCCCGGGATGGTGGGACCCAGGGTGTGCGCTCCTGGCCTGACAACCTCCGGGATCACAGGTCCTAGAGCAGACAGCACATGTGGTTGGGTACCCACGGGCACCTGCCCTGACCATGGGCCGGCCACCTGCTCCCTCCCCCTGCAGCGAGTTCACACAGCACGCAAGAACCACCGCCTGGTTCTAAGGATTCCCTGAACACACTTGTGCAAGTGTGTGTAATGGGGCAAGTAATATTAAGTGTTTGCTGCACCAACAAATATGGAGGGCTGGGGAGAATTATTGAAACATCAGAAATAAAAGGAATGATTATGATGTAATGATGTATAATAAACCCCTGGTTTGTTCATTTTCAGAAAGGAAAACAATTGAAAGGGGAGAGAAAAGGTCAGGAGTGACCAGGACAAGTAACCAGTGTTTTCCAGGCTGGTCTGAGTGGAGACCCTTTCATTCTAGGGTCTGTATGGGAGCAAGAGATGCTTTGGAGAACATTCTATGAGTCCCACCCCGATAGCTCATGTAATTCATTCAAATAACACAAGTCACTTTAAAAATCAGTACTGCTACAAAAACTTCACACAAAGACTCCATAAAGACACATAGAAACATAAACAAAAAACAATTACATTGAAGGATTATGAAATTATTTTGAACAACACTAAGTGTGTTAATGGCTAGATTTTTATAATTCATAAAACATTTAAAGGAAGATATTAAATGGAAGGTGGATATAGCAAGGTATATAGATTTCAAAATACAAAAAGGGGCTGATTGTTAAATGCATACACTGCAAACTTGCAAAATGTGATGCTTGTGGGTAAATAACGAGAATTAGAGAAAACCAGTGTTATGTGGCTGGAGAAGAACACGCCGAGAAGCCAGTTCAACATCTTGCTTTACAGAGAGAAGCCCAACTCGAAACCCAGGACACGCCTCTAAGATTCCTCATGTTATATCCCGCTTTCAGGAAGCAAAAATGAAAGTGAAAAATATGTAGAAAACATGGCCAGTGAAGCTTTTCAGAAGAGGAATATATGCTGCCCGAATGTTTTGGGCAAGAAAGAAAACCTTCATTGGAGGGGCTAGTTAAGTTTCCTTCGTCTTCATGGGAAAAGCATCCTTTAGAGAAGCTCCATTTTGTAGGCACCCTTCTCATGTCAGTGCACTGTTCACCTCTATGCCATTTGATCTGTGTGCATTTTTTCACCAGTTTAAAATATTAAATGCTATCTGAAGGTTACACACAAATATCAACAATTTTTTTAAGAGTGAAGTATTTTAATAACAAACCTTTGCCGTTGTTTGTGTGTTTCTAGACCCAAAGGAATCAGAATGCTTTCTCCCACTTTGAGTATTTAGACCCCTTTCACTCATGACACAGACCAGGCCTGAAACCCTGCTAGCGCGACCTCAGATCCAGGGACCGTAGGTGACGAGGACCGTGGTGTCCCTCTCTTTTGGCACTGTGTGTGGAAGGGCGATCCCAGGCCACATTCCACTGCAGTTATTAGTCAAAGTAATAGTTTATTTTTTTCACCAGAAAAATAAACGGCGATGCACTCAGTACACCAGGGCCCTGAGCTGCGTGCGGGCTTTGTTTGACTTACGGAGGGCTCTGATGGAGAAAAATCATCCCGTAATGGATGTGGAGTCTGAGAAAACTTTGCCCGTGCAGCATTCACTTGGGGGAATTATATGGCACTGCCACCGAGAGGGACCACCAAGGGTTCTGTGGGGACAGAAAGGCAGGAGGAGCTGCCCGCCGGGGGAGCCGGGGTCCAGGCAGCCCAGCGACCACCAAGAACCAAAACCACCACCCTGGGAAGTTGGGGGGTGGTCACCTGCTTCAAATAAGCAAAAGAAGTGACTGATTTTTTTTTTTTCAGGTTACACTTAAACAGGAATATATGTACTAGCAAAGAGGCGGGTTTAAGTCATGGGCCATGACAAAAGCCCTGTTAACCCTTAGGATTTACAAATGTATGTTGTACCCTTCACTCTTAAACAAAATGCTCCTACATCTAGGCTTAATTCAGGACTCACTGTTTTGAATGTAGGGAATATTTTAAGGTGGTGGGGATTAAACTATACTCTCTATAATATTACTTGTCTTTCAAGGTAATCTTGGAAGATCCAATAGGGCATTTCTTGCAAGAATGACATTTCAAATCAATTTCTCACAAGTAAGGTCACGTCACATACCTCTCTCTCTCTCTCAGTCCCCACTCCTCCTCTGCTACCATCTCCCTGGTTCCCCTGAGACGTTTCACACCCGCTTCCTCCTCAGAGCTGAGGTCTCGGGGGACTGGAGCACAATGGGTGCCTGCCCGAAACCCAGACCATCATCACCTCCCCCAGCGACGTGGTTCCTGCCCAAGCACCTTCCCTAGACCCTCGTCCACTCTTCCCAAGCAGGTCGGCAGCCATGTAACCAGGGGACTTACGGGAGCCCCTTGGCCTCTGAACTCCATCTCATCAGAACCAAAGAGGCTTTGCTCTAGGACTCAAAGCTCTTTTCCTCCCTGAGTATTGAATTCTGGGCCTTCTTCCTCATCCTTCTCCAAGGTCTTTTGCTGCCTGGAAGCCTGGACGGCTTGACAGAGCTGCCCACATGTAGTAAGGACCCTCACCAACCCTCCCAACACCAGAAGTGCGGATACAACACAATGAACAAAGCAATTATTTCCTGATGTTCCCTAGGACAGGCCCACGCTGTGGGAAGAAACACAAGGGAGAGATAAACAGCCCCAGGAAACACACAGTCTCAGGTCTCAGTGAAATTTCCCCGGGACCAAGGGGCTGGTGCCTGTCAGCATCTGCAGAACCTTCAGGCTGCTCGTGGGCCAGACTCCAGAACAGGGTCACTGGGACAGACCCATCCTGTCCAGGGGCCCAAACAGGACAAGGCACAGACAGGTCACAGCCAAGTCATGTCTGGGTTTCCCAGGTAACTCTCCCCATGGACCATTTCTACGATTCAAACAAATAAAAACATTATGTGCCTACCTTACATAAAAAAAAAAACAAAACTTCCTCAAGATTATGCATCTTCAAAATTAAAATTATGCATATATCAATACATGAATTAAACGATGGATTTTGTGAAATGAAATGTGAAGGAGAGTGTTGGGATAGGTGAGAGATTTCAAGCTTTTGAGTAAGTTAGAGCAAGTTACAATACGTGTTCATTCAGTGATACAGAACCAAAAGAACTCATAACTCCCTTGGTCTTAAGGACTAAGTGACTTTTCCCTCATTCTTGCCCTTTCAATGCTTCCCTGACTGCACACCCCATGTTACTGACAGATCTTGAGTCTACCTCCAAATCCAGGGACAAAGGGCTTGGCCGTTGCCCTTGGTCCTGTCCCAACTGATTTAGGGTCTTGTAGGAGGAAACGGCCATTCCCCTCCTCGGAGCTACTGTGAGGGGTCCCCAGGCCCAGGAGCCCCTACTTGGTAGCAAGGAGAATCCCAAGAAGCCCTTAGCTTTTCCAGCTCCCGTTGGCCTCATCTGGGACCCGGGAGACACGAGCCTCTGCATCCCCTCGGGGTGTGATGCTTAGCGAGCTGGCCTGTGGGTGCTGCAGCCCAGGGCTGGCGTTTGTCCCGCTGTGACCCTATAATCACCCCGTCGGGTCAGGGACGGCAGGCAGCGCTCAGTAGAGGGCAGCACTGCGACTTCCTGAGATTTGGGGCAGGCGTCAGGCGCTCGGCCTCCGTCAGAGAAGTGAAGGCTTAAGTGCTTTTGTGTTTAGTCCTCTATAAATAGACTCCGCTATAGCATTTCTAAACACAATGGGGAGTGTTTAGCTTTTCCCAGGGTGACAGAGGACCCAGGACTGCCACCCTGGGGGCCTGCCTTCCCATGGAGGGCACACCAGACGTCATTCATTATCAAGAATGTGGGGTTTCCACCAGGAGCTCTTCTGCCCCAGACTCTGATTTCAGGGCTGGGCTGTGGGCTCCATGTCTCAGGCTGTGATGATCCTTCAGAGGCAGTGGTGGCAGAGACGGTTTGCTGCCAACCTGTTCCCAAGGCCAACCCGGCCACGGGCCATCCCGTCCTCCCCAGGGGCTGCCCCTCCGCTGGTCCTGTGCTACCTCCAAAGCCCTGACAGAGGCACCCCGGCCACATTCAGTAAAAGTGACAGAATCACAGGAAAGATAAAGGAATGATGTTGCTCTCTGTGAAGCTTATTTGAAAGTAAAAGAAACAAGCTTTCCTCTCGATTTATGAAAAGTGCTTTAAAATATATCAGGTAGATTGGGATTGACATACATACACTACTATATATAAAATAGATAACTAATAAAGATATACTGTATACACAGGGAACTCTAGCCAATACTCTATATGGGGAAAGAATCTAAAAAAGAGTGGATATATGTATAGGTATAACTGATTCACTTTGCTGTGCCCCTGAAACTAACACAACATTGTAAATCAACTATACTCCAATAATTTTTTTTTAAATAATAAGTTACCTTACCATGCTAAAAAAAAATAATTAAAAATATATCGGATAAGTTGTCTTATTTAGGTAAATGGGGGCGGGGATTGCAGTGTGTAGAAAAATGTGTGAGAGACCCTTGTTGAAATCATGTGGCAGCACTCCTTCCTCGGACTAAAGCTAAGCATCTTTTTTATGTTGTGATAATTGCTGCATTTACTTCGCTTAAATAAAGAAAACTATCACCCCATGATAGAATTTAAACTACGCGAGACTTTCATCTTTGAACAATTACAGGATGCTGGAACATAGTAAGATGCAATTAGGAGGGCTGGGGTAATTCCAGAGGGTTGACTGCTAATATTTCCTGAATAATTTCTTTAATTTTTTTCTCTAATTATGCTTTCTTATTGCTTGTATAATTATTTTAATTATCGTTTCCGGTGGTTGTTTTGTAGCCATGGTTTGGAGTGGGGCTTTACAAATGCAGGGCCACTCACTAAGGTCAGCACAGCCGCGGTCCTGTCTAACTTACCTGTACCTGAAGGGAATGGGTGATTTAACAAGTCCCCTCAAAAGAGACATTTGTGATGTAAGGTGCCAACTCCACACCCCCTATTTTTGGTCATAAACAAAAAGCGCCTAGTAATGTATAAATTATAGCTTAATTGAAAGAAAAAACGACTTTACTTTCAAAACAAAAATTCACATTGCATATTTATCTAATGATGAGAGGAAAACGTCCCCAAGTACCAACGTTATGGGTCTATGAAGGAGATATTTCAGTCTTTAAAACCTTTGTCTGGAGGGAAACTCTCCTTTTCTTGCCAGTGTCGGGGCGTCTATTGTCAAGAGTGAGTTTCTACATGTGAAACAGCAGCTGCTGAGATAAAAATCACACATACGACCAATTTCCTGAAGAAAGATAGCACTATGTGGGCATTTTGTACTATTTATCTATCACTTTAATAATTTGTTCATTCATTCTAAATCTTCAGTGAGGAGAACTGACTTTTTTACTCTGGAAAAGCAAAACGAGACCCTCAAGTGGCTGGATGGCTGGATTTGGTACATCTTCCTCTCCTCCCATCTTCTCTTTCCAATGGGGAATATTAGCTGTGTGAGAGAACAGGATACACACTCTCTAGAAAGCCAGCCACTAGGCACGCTGTCCTGACCTTTGTCAGGAAGGATTTCACATGGGTCAAACAAAGCCTGAAGTTAGTGGAAGGAAAGAAATCATAAAGGTCAGAACAGAAAAAGCTGAAATAGAGACATAGAAAAGATCAATGAAACTAAAAACTGGTTCTTTAAAAAGATAAACAAAACTGACAAACCTTTAGCCAGACTCATCAATAAAAAAGGGAGAGGGTCCAAACTGATTAAATCAGAAATGTAAAAGGAGGAGTTACAACCAACACCACAGCAATACAAAGAACAATAAGAGACTACTACAGGCAACTACATGCCAATAAAATGGACAACCTAGAAGAAATGGACAAATTCTTAGAAAGGTACAATCTCCCATGACTGAACCTGGAAGAAATAGAAAATATGAACAGACCCATTACCAATACTGAAATTGAACAAGTAATTTTAAAGTTCCCAACAAACGAAAGTCCAGGCCCAGATAACTTCACAGGTAAATTCTACCAAACATTTAGAGAAAAGTTAACAGCTGTCCTTCTGAAACTATTTGCAAAAAAATTGCAGAGGAAGGGACACTTCTGAACTCATTCTATGAGGTCACAAATACCCTGATACCAAAACCAGACAAAGATATCACAGAAAAAGAAAAGTACAGGCCAATATCACTGATGAACATAGATGCAAAAATCCTCAACAAAATACTAGCAAACAGGATCCAAGAGCACATTAAAAGGATCACACACCACGATCAAGTGTGTCTGAAGACAACCTCCAAGGCTTACCATTTGGGACAATTAGCCCCAAGCAGCACTCAAGTCTGGGGTCCCGCGGGCACCACCTTTGGGATAGAATCACCTGCAGATTCTTCCAGGGGCTGCAGACAAGACACCTGACTCAGGTGCAGAGCTGGTTTCTGGGCCCCCAAACCTGAGTGGAGGAGCCGTTTCCAGTCTTCACTGCCAATGCCGCCTCCATCCTCTTCTTGTCTCCTCCTGAGGGACCCCACTCCTTCCTCGTCACCCTCATGCCTCCTCCCCCGCATTGGACACACCTGTCATCCTTTTCTCTTCCAATTGTTCTTCTTGATCTTCTCCTATACCTGCCTATTCAACATTTGGGAAAAGACCACGATTAGAGAGAGACGAGTAGCTAACCTAAAACCCAGATGGAAGCCAGGTGTTTACGATACCCCCCCTTTATGAAGAGGTCGATCAACAGTAGGGTAATAACTCGACCCTCTTTCACATGGGGAGCACCTGGCTTGTGCCAGGATTTGCCCATAAGTCAGTTTGACATGTCACAGGCAGGACCTGGAACCTGGGACTCAGAGAAGCACAGCCACTTACGTAACACAAAGGGAGCAACGGAATCCCTCCAGCTTCAAAGCAAGTTGTGCAATTTTTACCACAATTCACTACATTGCAGTGGCATTTCTACTGGATTTTAAATTCTTTAAGAACAAGGCTCTGTCTCACATTTTCTGTTTATATTCTTGTTTGTGTATGTAGGCAGATCATGTTTTATTGGGAAGTTTTTATCTTTACAAATAAAAGGAAATATTTACTGTTTCATACTATTGCTTTATCCTTAGAACTAAAAGGGCGGAAACAAAGGGACCAAGTTATTATGCTTGAAGATGTTTTCTCATCCCAAAAGTACAGAAGCAGTGACTTAGGTCACTGTCAGTGGTGGTGCAAAGTGATGGGTCCTAAAAAGGCATGTCCTGCAGGGCCGCCTTCCCAACTCTGAGGAAGGAAGCTTGCTTGGGCAGTAATTTCCAAGGGAATCATCTGATCTAAATTGCAATGCATTGGGGTCCAGAGAACATGCAAAAGAACGTCCCAGCGATGACGTGAATTGCAGCACACAGCCTGCATCCCAGCCAGGGATGCGGGAGGGAGGATGGGCTGATGGACAGCAAGAGGGGAGAGACCAGCACAGAACATTCCAGGGCATCACTACAGGAGACACGGTCCATGATGGGGGCCACCGAGGGCATGGGGCCAGCCTTCCAGCTATGGGACACCTGTTTGGGATGTCCTGTCTGCAAATGAGACTTCCCGGGTGAAGTTCACTGCCGGTGTGTTGCTTTACACAATAGCTCTGGTAGCAAAATGTTGATTAAAAACGTAATGTTCATACATAGGGATTTTTTTATTTTTTTCCAATCAGGACATGAGACTATGACAAATTGCTTTTTTCAACTAAGAACTATTTTTTTTTTAATTTACTGTAAATCAAACTTCCATATGCTGGTTTTTGTTTAAAGAGCATTGAGGATTTTTTCCCCTTCCCTTTTCCTAAAGAACTAAGTACTATAAAGTTAGGATGCGTATCATCCTGTTAGAGACAACCACCGCATAGATTTGAAAATGGATATTAAAATTTCTTATGATTTTGGAAATAGATACTTTAAAGAAACAAACTCCCAGTATTAGTCTTGTTTTAGGGGAATGTGATTTAGGCAGGCTTTGAGCATCTAAATTATAAGAAGACAATGTATACAGACACCTCCAAAGGCATTTCTAATCCGGTTAATTTGGGGAAGTCTTCGGGGATAGATCATGAAGGACAGGGGTGGCCATGGGGCACAGAACTAACATTGACCTCATTGACCCCTGAGGGGAAGGGGTAGTGTCCTGCTCTAGCCCGTGCCACGTGCTGTGCCTCAGACCTGCCGGGTGTTGTCCAAGCTCAAGCAAGATGCTCCACTTTTGAGCCTCCACTACCTCTTCTGTACAAAGACCAGTTTTCTAGACCAAAGATGGAACCAGAATTTCAATGGGGGTGCATGTCATAAAGGCAGTGTCTACTGAACACGCCTCGAGCACACACATCAGCCCTGATGACCCCCACCTTCTCCTGAAGGCCAGAGGGCAGCAGAGCCCCCCAGCAAAGAGGAGACAGAGGTAGAGCTTTGCCCACACATTAAGCTGGGGTAGATGTGGGGGAGAAGGGAGCTGGCATTGTCTGATTGTTGTGGGTCTCCACGTATCCGTGTCATTTTTTGTCCATCCAGGGATATGTGTGCTCTTCGTATGCAGCTCTGAGCACGTGCTGGACTCCTGGGGATGTGTTGTGACCTCGAGTCATTGTGCATGGTACGCCTGAAACCCACCTTGTAACAGGACCCTGGTAACCGAGAATCAAGATTCCACATGGTCTGCATGGCCTCCTAAGGGTACTGAGGGAACTGTGAGAGGCTGGCTTGCTTCCACCCCAGTGGAAGTGGTCTGATACTCACGGGCTTTTCTTTCTCATGAAAAAAGAAATAACTCACCAATCCCTTTAAAACATCCAAACAATCTCACCATTCCTTTTCAAACACACTAGTAGTATCTAAATACAGTTAATTGCAACAGGCAGATTTATTTCTAAGACTTTACTCACGGTAGAAAAGAGGCTGATGACTTGGAAATGTACGTCCTTTAGCTGAGAAGGCAGGGTCCAGGATGGGACTTTTCAGGATGTCACTTGGGAGGGCCGTGGATGCGGGCCTCTGGTCCCTGGTGTCTTCCCCTTGCAAGTTTGTGTCTACCTACATGTTTGTTGTTGTTCTTGGTACTCTGATATGTTGAGACATTCAAATCTACCAAATTCATACTTTGTAACACAGATAACTGAATACGTGAGTGAATGTATCATTAACTTGGATGCAATATCAAGGCCTGCTGGAAGGAAGCCCTTCCTGGGGGATGTAGACGTTTTTCCATCAACCGATTCATCAATTCTACACACACATGAGACTCGGGTGTTATCACCTTATCTGCTTATTATTCTTTCCCGCGAGAAATCAAACTCCTATCACATCCAGTTCCCATACACATATGGAAATAGCCCTCACTGCTCTGACTTGGAATTCTGAAAAAAAGTTTGTGAGACCCAGAGGCTGAGAACACTAGGAAACACAGAAGTTATTTTTGGAATCCAACTCCCTTGACGGGCGAGAGGGGCCCACACAGTGCTGGGATCAAGGTGGTGTAGGCCCCGCCCCATGCTGAGCCCTGATCCTTATACCCTCCCATGAGTAAATTGAGTAAATAGTCAAAATATTAGTATCTTCGATAAAATAGTCACAGAGTTCTGAATAAAGTTCCTAAATCTTCAAAGAATTACTATCTTAATACCCACACAAGATGAGAGTCCTTTTTCCCTGTACTTTACACCAAGTGACCGTTTCCCGTAGGTACAAGGAAAACCTGAACATCTTCCATCTGGACAACGGGGTACAATGCAGGACTCTGGTTTGCGAAGTAGACATTTGAATTGGCCCGCTGGGTTTTTCTATACAACCCTCCAGGTCCCTGGTGTCTTCCCCTCACAGGTTTGTGTGCCAAAGTCGGCCGTCTACTTTAGGGGTCATTGAGGTGTTCCGATATCTTTTCTCTTGAAAGGCCCATGACAGCCTATTGAGGAGTTTGTCAAGTGTGTGCTGTGCCCGGGCAGTGGCTAAACGTTTCACATATACCATCTATTTTGTCTTTACGGCAACTAAGCGAGGAACAGCACTCTGGCCCCATTTTACAGATGAGAACATTTAGGCTTTGGCAATTTAATTAACCCACCTAAGTGACAAAACCAAATGCCGACACTAGATTTTGTGACTCCCTGACCCCAGATCTGCCCTCTGATCTAAACCACATCACCTGGCTAGTAATAAAGTGCACCTTGATGTGTGACGTTGTAGACAGAGGTTGAGTTTGAAGCAAAAAAAAAAAAAAAAAAAAGAACGTAATTTGGTTAAACTGGTTATTTCATATCTGACTGGTGTAGTGTAAGTGCTGTTTCACAGTCAGATTCTTCTTCTCAAGGTTCAATGGAAGGCAGAAAGGAAAACTGGGAGATAAATAAACATGGATAAATAAATACGAAAATCAAAGAGATAGTAAAGGACAAAGTAATGAAAAGAACCAAACACCGTTGTGTACTTTTCCAGTAATTTTCAAACCATGATGAAGCATTTCCCTACTGGCCCACCCATACCCCAGTTCCAGCTCGGCCGTGCTCATCCCTGAAAACACGTGATACATTTTGCTAATACACCACCCTACATTACCAACCTAACTTTACTTTTACTAAAGATAAATCAATTTATCCTAAAACAAAAGAAGTCTGAAAAAATATATATATTTTATATATAAATATATTTATATAAATATTCCATGTTTCTATCCAAGAAATTAACCAGTTGGCAACCACTTAATAAGAGTTATGTGGTGAGAACAGAAAGATAAAATCATAATTCACCTACTGCGATTGGCAATCTCTAAAATTTACTTACACATATGACTAATTTTTTCAACCTCCTCTCACCTGTTCACATATTTGAAAGTATTCATATATCTGGCTAATCAACAAATTCTATGATGTCTAGATAAAACTGAAATAAGTCAATAAATAATTTGACAGATCGAGGCACCTCATAGAATTGATTAAGAAAACTTGCCTTTATTTTGATCTATTCTTTATCCACTCTTATTCATCTTTCATATTCCTACCAGATTAATCCTCCCAAAATTCCCGCATCATGGTGCTCCCTCTTCAAAGTCTTCAATCCCTGTCTTCCTCCAAACCCCACTGTTATAATGGAAGCGCTATAAAGGAGCTCACATGCTCTTTCTTTCCTTGCCTTGGAATCACGTGACAGGGTCTGCTTTTGGATTCTGTAATAGCGTGTGATGTTGACTTTGCCTGCTAAACCTCTGAACCTCCATTTTTTTCATAAATCCAGTGTAATGATATTTACGTTGGCTATGTCTCAGTATGCTGGGAGAATGCACAACAACAGTGTGGACCCAGATCAACATTTATCCAGCACCCACCACGTGCTGTTCTAAGCAGGGGGCAAGAGTGAAGAGCAAGTGTGACCAAGGCCAGCTTTGGTGGAGCTCACCTTTCAGTGCATGAGGCTGATTGCAAAGTGCATGGGCCTCAGGTGGGGACGGTGCAATTGGGGGAAGCAGAAGGCCACTTCAAACAGGTGGGCAAGGATATCTGATCTCCAAGTAGGTGATGTCTGAGCACAGACCGAGATGAGGTATGGGGGAGAGCCCTGCCCGTGGTTGAGGGAAGAACACTTCTGGCTGACAGAACAGCCAGTGCAATTGTCCCAAAATGGGAATCTTTATCATTAAATGCAAAGACAATTTTCAATTGTTTCACTGTTCTCAATGTGATTGTGGTCCAAACCAGAGGTTTATATGTAACTTTGATGATTTATTTAGGAAAAGTCACTAGAAGTAGCACTTAGGAAGTCAAGTGCAAGAATACTTTCTTTTCACTAATACCACCAACATCTTCCAATTAACTTTTTCTCAATTTCCCTAATCAAGTATCCGTGCATAAGAATTCACTTTCTTTCTATCTTGAATATTTAAAAATGTAAATTTTTCCCCATGTGATAGGCAATCCATGGTAGATTACTGCTAATTATGTGAGCAATTTGGGGGGTTTTTGGTCTACTGGTACAACTAAATAGTTTCCTGACTCTTCGTACACTTCTTTTGTAAACTGAATATTCACAGCCTTTTCTAATTTTTCAATTAGCTTTCTTATGGATTTTATGAGTTTTTCTACATTAAAATTTTTAACTTCATTTGTAATATTTTCTAACTTGACATGTGCCTTTTAATTTTTACCGTATTTCTGACAAATAAAAAGTTTACATTTTTACGATGTTAAACCTCAGCCTTTCCCTTTGTGGTTGATTTTTCCACATTACTATTTACAATGGCTCTACCCACCCCCGCGGTTTCGGGTTCCAGTTTTGAAACTGAATACTAATACATCCGTAAGTTCTGTCGCTGTATTCAGGAAAGTGGAGGCACAATTTTTACCGTTTTTGCTATTTTACAGTTCATCAGTCTCCCCACACGATTTATCAGCTAGTTTCTCCCTTCCTTCAAACGGAGATGGATCTGAAGGCATCAGCCCCAGGAATTTTAAGCTGAAACTGCCATTGTAGGAATCTTCTCATTTTACAAATTGGAGACAGTAAGATTCAGAGAACAGTAGCAAATTCCTAGCCCTGGGGCGTTTTGTTCTCACAAAGTCACGGCTCTGAGGATGGTCCTGGGAAAAACTCAGGGCTGGTGCTCAGGGCTCCTGGGCTGAACCTCAGCTTGGTCCTCAGGGGGTTCCAGCCTGCAGACATCCCTGGGGTGAAGAGTCTTCCCAGGTTGCCCTTAGTGACTGCAACTCACCTTAGGGTATCTTTTTCAAAGAGTCGGGAGGATCTTTAGAGAACTCCTGCCTCTGAAAGTGATACCTAGAATGGCCGGTAGGAAGCTCTCTCCCCATCCTTTGCTTCTGAAGGTTTGAGGTGTTCGCAGTGTCTTTGAAATTAAATGCTTCCAAACAAGGAGGACTTGCTGATCTCAGAGCATCTGTTCTAGCATTTAATGATTTGACAAGGAGAGGGGAAGACACATTTTATGTAAAACTGGCTAAAAAATAAGATTATGGGGCATGCCCTTAGTTCGTGATTTTATTTCAACATTTTTATATTATAACAAAGGTGCTTTCTGAATATGTATTTAAATATATCACCGGAAATGACATATGCTTCCTTGATAATATTGTTTAGCAACTTGCATAAGGGCTTATAGTGGATTCTTTCTAGTGATATTCTTCAGATAGTGGTGTCCCTTCTTTTATTTTTCCTTAAAAATGAGCTCCTTTTGAGATTTGTTGGAATATTTGCTTAATTTATGTCAATTCAATATAACTAAGCAAGTAATTATGAACCACGCATGTCATGTTTCAAAGTTTCTTGTAATAAAGCTGCATCAGAAAGGCAAACATATTTAAAATAAATTAGTATTAATTTATATACGTTACATACACTATTATGTAACCTGTATATCAGTGATACTAAAAACCAAATGCAAAGTGAATACAATTCTCATGAAAAGATGCATAATTTTTAAATTAAACAGTTATATATATATATTTAGTAAATGGATATTAATGAAGACAAACATTATGTTCTCTTAAAGTATAGATCTTGACAATTACTATGAAATCATTGAAAATATATAATGAAGTTTGATGTTTTATCTGTCAAAAATATTTTCCAAATGATTATAATTTTTCAGAAATTAGAGTAACTTGAAACTCTTATTTCAGAAATATTATTTCTGATCCAGTTACTCAATGGAATATCTAGATCATGACGTCTATTTTTTTTTTTTTTTTTTTGCGGTACGCGGGCCTCTCACTACTGTGACCTCTCCCGCTGCGGAGCAACAGGCTCCGGACGTGCAGGCTCAGCGGCCATGGCTCACGGGCCCAGCCGCTCCGCGGCATGTGGGATCCTCCGGGACCGGGACACGAACCTGTGTCCCCTGCATCGGCACGCGGACTCTCAACCACTGCGCCACCAGAGAAGCCCCATTACGTCTATTTTTTTAAACAATTATCTTCTTCCTTGAAAAAGTTACTTGGAAATAACTTAGTAATGGCTGCCATTACAATGCTGACTGTCCCACGAGCTCTGAGTGTCCTCAGCCCTGGCCTATGGGCCTTGCTTTCTGACCTTTAGAGCCATTCCCACAAGGCTTCCCCTCCTCTCCTTGGCCTGTGCACCCCTTCCTGGTGCTCGTACTGGGTGGTGGTGTCACTCATTACCTAGGCTCGCATCCCCCCGGATGTTGACTCCGCACGCACGAGGCTGCTCCGGAGGCGCCTCCTGGGTACCCAGCCTACAAGTGGCCCCAGCTCCACCCATTCAGCCCAACTCACTGGCTCATTCCATGACCCCTTTCACACAGTTATATTTTTTCCCTGTGTCCCCTCTGAGGACACGTGATGTCTTAAACCTGAAGTCGTCCTCTTGTGGAGTTTTCACCCCTCCTTGCGTTGCAGGGCTCAGACTCCAGCGAGTGGGTGGGGAGGGGGTATGGGAGGAGAAGGCTCCATCCAGCTTTCAGGTCACCCCTGAACCCCGCACCCAGCAGCTCCTCAGGGCCCAGCCGCTCTCTTGGGAACCACTCCTGGGACGTGAGGATTGTGTGGAGGTTTCAGGAGCTTGCCTTCAGCTCTGTGTCCCACAGGTCCTCCGGTGCAGAGCAGGTTAGGTCCTTCCTCTCTCCATGACTGTGAGGGAGGTGGGCGGTGCAAGGTGCCTGATGTGCCAGGCCTGCGCTCCCTCCAGCTGCTCCAGGCAGCTGGGTCCCTCTTCCCTCAGTGTTCCTTCTGGGGCTACGGCATAATCGCCAGGATGCGTTTGGACTTTCGGAAACCAATTGCCCATCCACAGATTTCCCTGGAGGCAGAGAAGCACAAGCCTGCTCTTCACTTGTATGGGAGAAAGGTAAATGGAACACATGGTAATAAAATATGGTAATGTGGCAAAATGATATACACCCATGAACGCACGTGCCTTGTCTCATTAGGGAAATACAAACGCAAATGGAGCCCAATTTATTTGCAGAACACCTGCTTCCATGCAGGGGGCGGGGGACTTCTGGAGAAAACTGTTCAGGAAATAGACACGCCTGCAGTGTCAAAGTAGAGGCCACCCACAGATCAGCAGAAATTCTGGATGGGTATTTTCCATTTTCTGAGTTCTCCCATCAATTCAAACATTGACTAAAAGGGTTTTTCCAGCAGACAATGGAAACCACACGGAGAGAAAGTCATCCATCTGAAGTGCAAGTTATTAGTCCATCCACCTGGGACACCTCCTGCTCTGAGAATGAAAGCTCCCCCTACAGGAAGTGAAATGTGTAACCAACCACTGGGCAGAGCCTATAATGCTTAGAAGCACGACCGGTGGGAATTCCCTGGTGGTCCAGTGGTTAGGACTCTGCACTTCCACTGCACAGATAGAAAAGCCCAGCCCATAAGATGACACTTTTATCCCTTAGGTCAGTTGTGAGGGTCTGTGTTGGGGGAATAATATCATCCCCAACTGCTGAGTCTTCACGGGCACTGTTGCTTCAGAAGGCTGCAAGCATGTATGCTTCCTGTGCCTTCAAAGCTAGACAACCACAACACGGTATGTTTACTATAAATCACCAAAAGAAAGTTGTATGTATCCTGAATTATGGCGCAGAAATGTCCCTTCTGGTCTGGGGCCTGGTCTTATTTCTTACCACTGATAAATAAGGCTCAGATGTCCGGTAGGGTTTGCATTGCAAATGCTCTGGAATTGTTTCTACTTAGTCTTCAAACCCCCCTGCTCCGGAGGGGTTTTCCCTTCTGTATTTGCTTATCCTGATGTTTCTCTTTGCATAAAAAGCAATCCCATAATCCTGCGGATCAAAGAGCGCCGGGTTTATTGACTGACTTCCTGGTGTCAGAGGTTAGGACGCACTGCCAGACACATGGGATATTAGGAAGTAGAAAGGGTTACAAATATGAAAGTGGGGGATAAAATGCCAGCAGCAAAAGAGACCTTTAATGCTCCATAATCAGCCTCACACAGATTTCATATGCAGCTTGGGCAGCCAGTCCCGTAGTCTGAAGAAGAAAACAAATTATCCCCAACTCTGTAGATCAGACCCTGGAGATGCTCCCTCTGGCCCAGGGGACAGCAAAGGGTAGATTGGGGCGGGTACCCTGCATGGGCCACGTCACAAAGGTGGAAAACGGAGGGGCTGAGTGACCTGCCCTAGCTCAGCCAGAGAGCAGCATATAGATGGAGTTGGGGAGCCTTCTGTGTGCCTCTGCAAACGTGGCGCTTCTACTGCTATCCCCACATGGAGAGCAGGGCAGAGGGAGGCTCACAGTTCTGGCAGGATGGACCTGAACATCCCCCTGAGCCCGTTACGCTGATACTTTAATTAATCTGATTAGACACAATTAGTTTGCTTTTCAGAAACTGCCGTCTCTCTTTACTAAGAGACCGTACGTGCACAGCCAAGGTGGCAGCAGGTGGGTCCATATGGTGGCCCATCTCCAAACCCTTGGACACTCCTGAGGCAGGCAAAAGATTAGCTTGCAGTTTTCCATGTCTGACTATTGAAGCATCTTCCCAAGATCTCAGCGCCTGTGCATGGAGGATTAAGTACCATGGATTACGTGCAGAGTGTGTGTGCGTGAGTGCATGTGCATGTGAATGCATGCATTGTGTGTGAATGTGCATGTGTGTATAGATGTATGTGCATATGTGTGTATGTCTGTGCATGAGTGCATGTGTGTGCGTATGTATGTGTGTGTGCATCGTGTGTGTGCATGTGTGTATAGATGTGTGCTCATGTGTGTGTGTGCATGCATGCATATGTATGAGTGTGTGTGGCTGTGAGTGCATGCATCTGCATGCATGTGTGTGGTGGGGCTGTGAGGCACCCAGCAGTGCTCAGCACTCTGGCTCATCTGTGTGTTCAGTACAAGCACCTACTCATGTCAATCAAGAGAAAGGTGCTTCTCTTGACATAAGAAGCTTTTCTGGGTCTTGAGTGCTACAGACCCCCTCACACAAATGTCACACACCCTCTGGGGATCTAGACTACCTGGTGACGACCTGAGGGGGATGCCCACAAAGAGAGCTGGTCACCGAGCAGGGCTTCCCCGAGATCAGCAGTGAGCAAACCCATACCTGATGGTTGCGTTTCCGCAGAAGGAGGCGGTGCTCACACGACTGTGACTTAAGTGGCCAGCAGGATTTTCTGCTAAGCCACCTGCCTTCTAAATGCAGGGTCCACCTGTCCCGCTCACCTCAGAGAGCTCGGGGCCTGCCCAGCACACACTCAACGAAGGTCAGTCAGTACATTACCTGGAACTTGCCCCTCTAGTTCCTGGAGCATCGGGGGGCCAGGACTTGTCTTCTTGAGGCCTGCCTGGGGTTGGACCTGGCACATCGTGGATGCTCGATGTTGTCCTGGGAGGGCTCACTTCCCCCACCTCTTCCTCCTTCTTCAGCAACTTTGATGAATTTTCTAAGTGACAACTGACCCCAGAGTTCCTTCCAAGTTTGCTTTGACCTACAGAGTAGCTCCTTTCAAACACATTTCAATTAGTTTCCAAGATTGTTTAGGTGAGATACTGCATATATGACAACCTAAATGCCTACCTTCTTCCAACAAACCATACAATCTGGCCCTGATGGGTCTGCTCTCTGCAGGCAAGAGGTCACCAGGTGGGTGGCGCCAGCCTGTTTAGATGTGGCCGTGTGGTCACAGCCCCTCTCTCCCCCATTGGCCATCAGATGGCTCCTGGCCACTGCAGCCACCTTAAGCTGACGAATGCCTGTTGTTAACAGGACCTTAGAGCCGCCAGATCTTGTCCAGGGCCTGACACGGAGCAGAGGGCTAATCAATACTGTTTCGATGTGTGAATGAACTAGTGCTAGAACTCTGTGCCCTAAACATTGCCATAGAGCATCAAAGGAGAAACAAGCTGAGATTAGAAATATTGTCCTGTTACTGCACTCCAGTCATATTCTGCTGAAAACAGTAATTTTGGTTAACATTTGCATAACATATGGTGGAGTCTGCTGAATTACTTACAAGGCATTCAATAGAAAGGTAATTAAGAAGTGTTTGTAGCAAAAAAGATTCAAAATTAGCAACTTGTTCCTCTGCTTCTCTCTCCTTTAATAGCCCTGGAGGCTGGTGTTAAGACTGGCGGTCCAGCGCATGCAACTTGATCCCAGGTAAAAACAGTGCATGTGAGTTCACGTGCGTTCACGGTGCGGCTGCTGAGACGTGTGGATGGTAGTCTCCAAGCGAGAACCCCTTCCACTAAGCCCAGTCCCTACAACTGGTTATGTGACTAACAGCCTGCAAATCCTCTTACTAACCTGCGTGCCCATGTCTGTGGCTACTGCAAGTGTCCCAGAATCAGCCCTTTCCTGCATTCCGGATATTTCCCCGCACCCCAGACCCGTGGCTTTTGCAGCATGTTTATAGGGACACTCTTCCCAGAGATTGTAGCAGTGAAACCAGCATAAACATCCCAGTGATTGGAAAACTGAGCTGCTGAAGTCGGCCGACTTTTAGTACGCACCTGCCGCCAGGTGTGAACAGGGCTCAGGGCTTGGGGTCTGAGGGGGCGGAGACTCGGTCCCTGCTCTCAGGCAGGGAGAGGGTGGGTCTGCTCATCTTTGTAGCCCCAGGTCCTAACCTGTGACAGACCCCTACTTAACGCTTAATGAACACTGATTGGATAAACGTATAAATGATGGGTCCTTTGGCAAGCAAAAGCAACTTTTGACCTCTGGCTATTATAAAGAACAAATAAATCTGGACCCTGAGCCAGGGAGCAGAGATTTCCCACCAAGTTTGACTGATTCTGCTTCCGAGGTTGATCCCATGGTCCTGCCCCCTCACCAGGTAACCCACGGTCATGAGAAAGACACACTGTCTTTCCACTGCTTCAAGACTGAGCAGAGCTCTAAGTCAAGGTGAACCATGGCTACTAGGAATCGGGATGCGGAGTCTCGGGCACAGACAGCCAGCCTCTTGCAGCTCCCATTTCGAGTGAGGTGGACCCACCGTTCTCAGCAGGGACCCTGGAGCTGCAGGTTAAGCCCCAAATGAGAAGGGACGCCAGCCTACAATGAAGGGCTCTTTCTAACTCAGCAGCCCTAGTGACACAAGCACCAGGAGCTCCGACTCAGGATAAGGAACTTCGGGGCAAGGATGTGATGTCACCCCAGGAGGAGACGCAGAGCTTGGCCCTGGGTGAGCAGACACCTTGGAAGAGCCTTGAGAGAACGGAGGGTGGACCCACCACAGCTCGCATCCGCAGGTGGACGGGACTAGGGCACGATGACCTGAGGAGGTAGAGGACCGGATGAGGTCAGTGTGGGAAGGATATCCACACTGGTTCAGGGTTGGAGCCTGACAATCCCTCCGGCCAGCGAGGTCTGCAGGGAAGGAGAGAATCCAGGCATGAGTGAGCAACCCACCTCCGGCTCCTGTGGGTTTCCTGAGCTGGGAAGCCCCTCCTTGCTGAGAAGTCCTCCCGCCCCTGGTCCTCGTGCCCACACACAGACGGGTGCTAACCAAGGGCCCTTCCAGGATGTTTAGGTCAAGAAGAAACACTGACCAAGGTGTTAAAGTTCAGTCTGAAGCCCAGCCTCTGCGGTTCCAGACCAGCTGGTTCTCCAGCCAAGGGTGTATTTCCTGTAAGGAGAGCTTGGGTGGATGTGGGTCTCATCCTCATTCACTAAGCATGATGGCCTGTGTGACATGCCACAGGGGACAAGTATCCCCAACGAGGAAGGGGCTACCATTGGGGGGGGGGGTCTCAGCAGATCTTCACTTTCATCACTTGGTCTATCATACAACACAGAGAAAAATCACTTTTGAACAAATATTTTTATTTCATACCATTTTAACATCAGTGGACTACTTCAGCTCTCAGATATATAATCCAAGTAAATACTGCTACAATTACTCTTGAAACATTGTGTTCAGTTCATGGAAGAGGAAATTAGGTCCCTGCAAGCCTTCCCTCTGAATGATTCTGTAGTGCTAATAGGTGCAGACTCCCCAAGAGCAATGAAACCTCCTGCTTTCATGCTCAACGTTATGAAATGAGGGACAAGAAAGGAATTTCTTGGTGCTATGGACTGAATGTTTGTGTCCCCCCAAAATTTATATGTTGAAACCTAACCCCCAATATGATGGTACCAGGAGGTGGGGCCTTTGGGGGGTGATGAGGTCATGAGGGTGGGGCCACTGTAATGGGATTAGCATCCTTATAAAAGAGACCAGGGAGCTCTCTCGCCCCTTCCACCACATGAGGACACAGCAAGAAGACTGAAGTCTGTGAACCAGGAAAAGGTCCTCAGTAGACACTGAATCTGCCAGCACCTTGGCCTCAGACTTCCAGCTTCCAGAACTGTGGGAAATAAACATTTGTTGTTTAAGCCACCCAGTCTCTGGTATTCTTGTTATAGCCATCTGCGCAGGTTAAGACAGTGGGCACGTGAGGTAAGGGATAAAGCAAAAATAAGGGCTGATATTGAGAGGGTGCTGTTCCGAGTGCTTTCCATGTATTTATTTATCTTCCAAGCAGACCTAAGAGGGTAGTCCTCTTATTAGGGATGGAGTTGTGTCATCTTGTTTAGGTCACAAAAACAATAGGGACTTGTAGCAGAAAATCAAACCAGGGACTCTTGGTATATCAATTTGTATTCCCAGGAAAATAATATATATAATATATATAGGTATATAATTTTAGACTAGAAGTCATAAAGGACTTTAATACATAATTTCTTCAATAATGTGAATGAAAAAGAACTTTAGTTGATAGTTGTTTTGCTTTTAAGTGGAAAGAAATAGGGTGATTGAACAACTTATTTTGAAAGGCCTGGACAACAGTGTTCTCCCCTGTTACCTGGGACACCTGGCCTGCCTGTTATTTTCCTTTGATTTCTATGGAAACTCTTGTTGTCTTGGGGGACCAGCCCAAGAAGAGAGCAGCCCTCCTGGCTCTGGTCCACGCCTGTGACGGTTCACACATCGGGTGGTTGCTGTGTCACTATCCTGTGACCTTCAGTTCGCACCCACTGTGACTCCGATGGCAGAGGCTGGGTTGCCAGATGGGAAGCCAGCACAGGACTGCCAAGGAGGATCAAACAGTTTTAACATAAAAGTACTGAGTTAGGTGTGACTATTTTCACTGAACAGAGAAAATGGGCAAATGCACTTCAGATGTTTCCTTTACCTTTTGATTTAAGGGCTGTAACTCTTTTTGCTAATAATACTTTTGAATTGTCTATGTTTGTTTTCTTATCTTGCAGGGATTTTTTAATGGGTCTTCACTGTCCCAAATAAGAGCTTATTCAAGGTTGCAATTTTTCCTGGGAAGGCAGGGGACATCCTGCTAAATGTTGTCTAGGAGCAGTGGGTGCATCACAAAGATGGGAGCCAATTCTGGGATAAACCAATATTTTTCCTAATGGCACCGCCAAGTAGAGTTGGAGCATAGTGCAGAGTGAAGAAGCAAAGGATACAGGAAATTCTGTTAAAGCACTAGAGAAAGAAAAACTATAACAAGGACTATTTTTTGGCTGCACACAAACATACATAATTTCAAACTATATATATCATGTATATATATAAATATATATTATATATGACATATACATGATATATATATATATATATATGATTTGACCAATTGATGTTTGGCTTTCTGGTTGGAAGATGGGATTTTATTTGCTAATGTTGTGTTTTCGTTCTTTACAGTGGTTCTACAAAAAAAAAAAAAAAAAAAAAGCTGCTACCTCAAACTTAATGGTTAAAGCAACTATTGTCCTTTGTTCATGAGTTTGTATGTTGTGAATTCAGGAGGGGCTCAGCTGGGAGATTCGTCTCTGATCCACGTGGCTTTACTGGCCTGTCTGGATGGTAATACCCACCTCCAAGGTGGCATCATCCCTGGGTCCACCTCCTGGTGCCCCTTGGCTTCTCTCTCCAGGTGGAGTTTCAGCCTCTTTCTCAGCTGACGTTCCTCATCTGAGCTACAAAGTGCAGAATACAATTTGAATGGCCTTTTTCTTAATCCCCTGAGAATGATACAAAGCTAGTCCTTCCTCTTTAAGATGCACAGGCAAAAAGAGGTTTTGTTACATTTCATGGGCATCTTAGAGTGCCAGGGCTTCACTGCTTTATGGAATCCCAGTTGAGAAAGGACGTTCCCTCCACACCAAAGCCTGGGTTTCCTACAATGTGGCAGCTTCTAGGAGGCAGACCTCTTATATGGCTACTTGAGGCTTCAAGAGACTGAGGCAGGAGCTTCCAACCCCCTTCAAGTCTGGGCCTGGAACTGGCACCGTGTCTCCTGTGCCACACGGTACTGGTCTATGGGGCGATAAACCAGCTCAGATTTATGGGATGATATACAGACCCTACTCCTTAATGGAAACAGTGTCAAAGAATCTGTGTTTCTGTTTAGTCTGCTGCACATTCATGCTTCAGCTAATAAAAATAGCAAAAATTTGTGACGATCTACTTATTTACATGCTACATATGACTGAGGTTGTTCACATCAGAAAGTGTTATAACTTTTATGATTATCTTTATCACCATCATGTTGGTGAGGCCCAGGGGGCTCCAGGGCTAAGGAATATTTCCTTGTCCTTCTCCAGTCCTTACTTTTGAACAACACAAATGACTAGAGCAAAAGCAAGGAGAAATTTAGAAGCTGGTTTCATTACCAACAATTAACAAAGAATTCTACTCAGCATATAGAACCAATGTTCAATCAGTTCAAATGAAAAACTCTATGTCTGTAAAAGATCTACTAAATATATAACTGAACAATAGAAGAATAAATGCAGATTCATTCTTGGAAATATGTTTTATAAAATCTTTGATTAAGGTACCACAATTCCCATTAAATGTACTGCTGTGGAGAACATGTCCAAAGCACTTGATAATGAGCCCAGTTTAACCACTTTCCTTCATACACCTGGCTTATAGTGTACAAATTCTATTTTGTACAAATAGAATAGAATTCCAGACAGCATCTGTGTAAAGTTATCTTTAAAACAATTAAATTTTACTTTAGCTGCTTGGCTATAAATCACAGCCTGACTTTTAGATGCTCAGGACATAAGATGCCACAGGGTGAGAAAGCCAAACACACATGCAGTACAACTCCATGCAGTATTCATCATCCACTCCCAGAGGACACACAGAGGTCAGGCGGTGTGAACACAGAACAAAGTCAGGCCACAAACATTTAACCTGTAAGTAGCTGAGGAGGCCCCTTGGCTGTGGGGGAAGCTGAATTGCTTTAGAAAAAAATGAAGAGGGCACCCCGGTAGTAATGAGCACACCCAGTGCCCAGACCTTGATTTCTAAAACCTTCTCCAATAAAAGAAAACAGGGCTCCTTGGAGAAATGGCTGATTCTTGGACTAAGACTGGAAATATTCATGATGAACCTGGAACAACTTGTAGCATCAGAAAGTGACACACACACACACACACACACACACACACAAAAGGACTGGGGACACGTGAACAGAATACAGGAGACAACCTGAAAGAGCTTGCAAAGCTGGACAGGGCTGGGCTGTCTGAGCAGCAAGATAAATAACATAATATTGGATTATAAACCAAAGAATAAAAGAAACATTCATGCTCCATACTGTTGAAAGTAAAGTATTGAATAAATAAATAAATAAATGAGGGTGAAGAGGCATACCTTTCCTATGGAAATATTGGAATAGTTTACGTAGATACTCTGACCACGATGATATGTCACCCGCCTTCTCTCTCCTGGGGTGTGGGTGCAATTGTTGACTTGTTTCCAAGAGCACAATAGGAAAATGGGGAAAAAAGATACTTTATAGAAACCTGACAAACACAGCTACCGCCAGCTTATCAAGTTAACATCATCGATGATAAAACATATAACAGCATGTACCCTGGAGAGGGTATGATGAGAATGTCATTTTGCCCCTATGGTTTTTCCTCCCCAAGTTCATACCCCTGTCTAACCACAGGTAAATATTATAAGAGCCCAAGTTGGGAGACATTCTATAAAATACCTCATCAATACTCTCCAAATTTCTCAATGCCATCAAAAAACAAGGAAAGTCTAGGAAACTGTCACACACTAGAGGAAGGTAAGAAAATTTGACAAGTAGGTGGAATGTGGCCTCTGACTGGGATCCCAAGACAGAAAAAGGACAATAGAGAAGAACGAGTGATATCCTGGTAAAGCGTGGAGTTTGGTGCATAGTAACCCAGCAACGCTGGTTTATCAGTTGTGTCAAATGTACGACAATGGAAGGGAAACGGGGTGGAGGGATGCAAGGACTTTACTATGTTTGAAGCTTTCCTGTGAGTCTTAACATATTCTAAGAAGTTCATTTAAAGTGTATAAAACACAAAGTCTTCATTGCAATTCTCAAACTAGCTCTCCTTCTGAATTATCCTGCTCCCTGAGATGGACCCCCTCCAGGCTGCATGGCTGGCACTCAGAGCAAGGCTGTGTCTGGAGGATTAGGACCAGTATTGCAGGATCGCACTCCTCAGACACAAAATAGCATTGCAACATTGTTACCTCTGAGCGTTGCTACAGGAAAGACAAAAGGCATCAGTGCACTCCCGCCTGTCCCTGAAACGCACTTTCAAGGATATTTATCTAGCAGGGCGTGCAACTGAGTGCTGGGTTTGTGTAATCCCAGGACAGGGCACAAAGAGCTAGTTGATGTTATTGTCATAAAAGGTAGAAGCAAGGCTTCCTTGATGGTGCAGTGGTTGAGAGTCCGCCTGCCAATGCAGGGAACGCGGGTTCGTGCCCCGGTCCGGGATGATCCCACGTGCCGCGGAGCGGCTGAGCCTGCGCGTCCGGAGCCTGTGCTCCGCAACGGAAGAGACCACAACAGTGAGAGGCCCGTGTACCGCAAAAATAAAATAAACTAAAATAAAAAAGGTAGAGGCAAATGAGAGTAAGAGCCTTACAGAATTGTGGATCTGGGAGAACAACTTGTACCGGCAGGTGGCAGAAAACTTACCACAAGGTACAAAGTATTTGCTTTCAGTAGGAGCCGTTATTGTTCACTAAAGTCTAGGGGTGGGATTGCAGACTGAAGCTAACTTTTACACTGTTTGTTCTGTTTGTATAAAGCTCTCCTCAGACAAATAAACGAGACCTGGGCATTTGCCAGAGTGAAGCCAAGGGAGCTTTTTATGAATAGAGTCGAGTTTTACACCAAAGAACATTCTTTCCAGGTGAGCTATAGGAGAAATCCTTTCTCTAAGTACTGAAGGATTAACGAATAATTAAATGCTCCCAAGCTCCAGCCTTGTCTGGTCTCCCTGTCGCAATCTGAATTTAACTGCTCCCCCAACACACACACTCACACACACACACTCACACTCTCTCTCTCTCTCTCTCTCACACACACACAACCCAGTGCTGGACTGTGGTCCCGGCCAGGTTACTGCTACCTTCTCAGGACACGACTATGGAGCTCGGGGTGTGTGGGCAGATGCAGGAAGAGAAGGTGGTGTCCTCACGTCTTCTTCTGGAAAGCCAGGCGGTGATGAGGAAGCCCCGGACCTACCGGGACCCAATCAGAAGACGGACCCACAGCAGTTACTCCCAGGGAGGGTGTACCATGAAGAATGTTCACGGGGCAAGTGGGAGGTACCAAGAGAGCGTTCTGCTGGCCTGTGCTCTCAGGGGGAGGCAGCCACACTCCCAGGGGCTGGGGACCAACAGGAGGACCTGAATGATTAGCGTCCACAAACCTGGGGGAAGCCCCATAGCGTGGAAACTCAGACGTCCGAGGAGGCGGCGCTGCCCAGCCAGTGTTGTTGGGACTGGGGTCACCTTGAGGCTGATTTGAGACACTGGGACCTGCTGAGGCCACTGGAACAATCTATACCCCCAGGGGACCAAGCGAGGCTAGGGTCACACCGAAGGGAACGGGAGACCACCAGGAAGAGATGCAGGGGTCAGCGGCCATGCCTCATCTAGGTGCCCTCCCTCTGGGCCCCCTTTGCGTGGCAGATCGAGCTTCCCGGGGTAGCTGGTCCAGGAGAGACAGGAGCAGAGCCTGGGGCCACCCCCAGCCAGAACCAGCCTCTTGGATAGCTGATGGTGGGGCGATGGGCAACAGGCCCACTCAGCAAACCAGAAGGCCAAGGCCACCAGACCCTTCAACAAAGCAGTTCCCAGAAAGAGAAACAAGTAAATGACCTGAAATGAATTTTCCTCATTTTTGGGTGTTTCTGAGTGAGTTGCATTGTACATTCACTGAAAGGCCTTCTTTACAGTCTTGAAAGACATCGTAGCTGTCGTGCTGATTCCGTTTCCTTACAAGGATATTGAAGTACAGATTCTACAGCACACGGTGATGGTACCGTGGTGTCAGTGTCCGAGAGGAAGTCCCTGTAACAGTTACAAACCACCATGAAATACTTGCATTTATTAAGTCAGAATTGTTTTGTGCACGGGTGGAATTCGCTATTGTAACTTGTTGTTTAAGATGCACTTCTGAAACCAGGCAAGTCCACCTGTCTCCTCATTGAAGCCCACGGTGCTTCCAGCAGCTTCCCCAGGGAAGGCCTGCAGGGTGAGCTACCTCACGTCATAAACACAGTTCTATTCACATGCTCTGCTTATGCCGATCTGTGCAATAAAGCAGGATAGGTCTTAGAACACGAGCTCACATGCAATTTCCCATCACAATGGCATTTGTCACGTGGTCCGCAGAAAGACGTCTGGATGATGAGGGGCAAAGGAGGGGGTCCCCTTATTGTGGTTCTGAAACCCTAAGCCTCGGCCCACCGGAAACCAGAGGCCAGGCTGACCGACACAGAGGCCTGATTCCCTTCTAAATCGAAGCTCCGGGTCTAAAACCATGTGATGGAGGTGGTCTTTCTGCTCTGAGCGTGGCTGGGTGTTGAGGTCACTGCATTTACAGCCATTGGAAGAAGAAAGGAAAGAGGAAATGGCCAAGCACACCTTCTGGGCCCGAGCACCACGTCCCCCCACTGCCAGCCCCACCCAACGCCGTCTGTCAACCTCAATAAGTGTCGGGGAAGCACCTGAAATGGACCACTGACGAGGGGCACTTCAAGTGTGCAAAGCCCCTCCACGACGTGAAGTCTACTCGTCACTCCAGGACAGTCCTGCTCTGTGACAGGGACTCCGGCAGTGGCCAACCGCGGGGAAGACGCTGTCACGGTGGGTCAGCGGGTCTCCGTGTGGCTCTAGTTTTTCCTTCCATTTGGGAACAACTTCCTAACTCAGGAGGCATTTTCCTCCACATTCATTTCTTTTTTTTTCATTCAAGTCCTTTTGAAATGGGCAAAGCACACACTGTTCTTTTTTACAGGTGAGAAAACTGAGGAAGGATAACTTGCCCAAGGTCCCACAGATGCCGGGAGCACAGAAACTCTGAGCTCACCTCGAGATGAAGGCTCACAGTTCTGCTGTTTCCACCTGCTAGTCTGAGATTTACATGAAGGGAATACGGTTGTGTTTTATTTTTAAAGAGTTTCTTCAAATATGAATCTCTTGATAAATGCATGTGCACATATCTACATACATACCTCATGTACATACATACATGTGTGTGTGTCTGGGGTCCAGCATCATCTGCTGGAGGGTAGCACGGGCCAGAGTGGGCTCAAGGGGGAGATGAGAGCAGGTGCAGAACGGTGAGGCCTGCAGGGGTGGCAGCCCCATCAGGTCAAGGTCAGCCCCCAAGTGCCTGGCGTGGACTCCACTGCAAGCCTTAACCAGCCAAGGCAGGCCCACAAGCAGGTATCATGTTCTTCCCAAGCTCAAAAGTTAAAAAGAGGAACATGATATTTTCACTTAAGATTTAGAGGATGCTGTAGCAGAATTTTTGGGTTTTTTTAAGGAAAAAGTGTCCAGCTCCAGCTGCAGTCTTTCCTGTATCTTAGGTGTTATATTCGGGGTGAAATCCTAAACACGAGGTCAGGACACTGAGTCCCCATCACACAGGGGAAGATGCAGGGGTCAGGCTGCCAGGACCCTATCCCGCCCTCATTTTGGCAGCTCAGCTCGGCGTCTGAGCTGCCCCCCTAGACTGGGGGGCCTTCAGCTTCTCAGTTACACAAAGACAGACTCTTTAGTCACCGAACGGCCTGTTCGGGAATTTTCTTTTTGGGGATCCATAATTGGCCCCGGGGTTGAATTGTCTTGACTGTAACTGAGGGCCCCCCGCCCCCGGTCAGCAGTGTATTTTCGGGGCTCCATTACACACAGCTGAGGTGGCTCTGTTTTTAGTAACGTGTAATTAGCGTAACCATAAAACCCTCAGAAAACGGCATTCAGAGCTTCAAAGAAGATGCAGAGTTTTTGGCAGAAGAAAGTTATTTTAACAGATGATGCCGGGAGTCTATTCTTAGGGCAGACCTTTCTGCAGCTCCAAGCCCTCTCCTGACACGTGTCACCGTGTCGACAGATCTTCTGACACCATGTCCTCCGCCCATCAACACATGCCCCCGAAGCACAAGGGCAGCGACACTCACACTTCTGAGCCTGGGGCAGGCGATGTCCTATCCCTCCTCCTCTGAGGGCTCCCCCTCCTTCAGGCACTGGCCCTGAGTGGTTAACTACCCACATCTGTCCATGCTGGTCATAGAAGGAGGTTGACACAGTAGCACCCACTTCACCAGGAGCGCCTTGGAGCCTCTGAACGAGTGTGGCCCAAACCCAACCAACCCAGGGAATGTGGCATTTCCCGTGGACCCCAGTGGAGGTCCAGGTGATCCTGCAGGGTGAAGCTGAGATCTGGGGCTACACCCCGGCCTCCTGCTGGGGCTGGTGCTCTCAGAGCCTCAGAGAGGACTTAGGAAGTGACGAGGTGGTCAGATCCCACCAGGGCTTTTCTTCTGTTTGGAAGCATTTCCATCACAAGGTCCATTGTTTCCAAAGGCAAATCTTTTGAAGGGGAGGCTCAGGGAGATTGCACCTGAGAAGCGGGGATGCACAGACAGGGAGCCTTTCTCAGGGTCCTCAGTGGAGGGTGGGGAGACACTCACTCAGGGAAGGGCCCTTGGGTCACACGTGTGTACCAGGAACGGCACCTTGAGCTGTGATGTCTCGCCTGCAGACTGCTTATGTTGGCTCAATGGGAATTTCATTCCCTTTTAGCTGTCTATTTACTTTTCAGATGGGTTTAAGACAAAGGAAAGATCTGTCCTGGATACACCATGTGGTTTTGAATAAACAGACCATTTTTAAAAGTCAGTAAACTAGGAGTCAGAGTGAGCTCTGAAAGGGACTTCTGTGAGCGCTCAGCACAGACTAAGTTATAATTTATTCTTTTCTTCTGCACACACTTCTCGAATACATTTTCATTTCTTGCTTGTTTTGTTTTTAAAATGGCATCGGAAGCACACTGGTGTTTCTTTTTTTGCTTCCCCTCCAATCGAGGCGCAATCATTCCTAACAGCTTTGCCATCCCCAGCTCCCCAACAAGGAAGCGGCCAGGAGGACCTCAGGGAAAGTCCCAGAGCAAGTAACTGGTGTGGGGTTCCTGGGAAGATGCTGTGGATGCCTGGGCGGAGGCCCAGGCCAGCCTGAGCCTGGAGGGCCCATCTCCCTCTACGTGACCCTGCACTTCACACTGCCACCACAGCCCTGATGTCCGCCTGGCCCCCAGCTCTCTCCTGTGAGCCTCTCCTGTCTCTGATTGCTCTTCAAGGCTCTCTGAAATTTCCGGGCCTGCCTTTCTGTGATCTAAATTTCACAATCCATCCCTTTCTTGAGCATGAACCACCGTAACGTGCACTCGGCTTGCACGCATGTGGCATAAACACTGAGCCCCGTTCACCCAGAGCTCCAGGGGCTCATGTTTTGTTTGTTAATTACACACAAACTTTTCTGAGGTCTGAAAAGTAACAGGGGCCAGAGGGCCTGGATGTCCTAGGGGCTTCCATCCTGGGACGCAGGATATCCCCACATTTGCAAACACATTTGTGGGAATGTAATCCTCTTGCTCTCCTTATTTGTGGACAGGATCTCTGAAAATCGGTGGTTATGAAGTATGCTGATTCAGGGATGTGCTGGATGCTCAATAAATTCTTATTTGATTGCAAAGTAGTCCACTTGAATGTTTTTAAGTGTGTATGATATAATCATATTTTGATTCTGAAAAATCTTAGATTTATTTTTTTAAGAGCTCAGTAACTTGGGAGAAAGGCAAGCCATGCCAGCATCAGGAAACATCTATTGTCTTGGTCAAGGTTCCCCAGAGAAAAAGAACCAGTAGGAAGCTGAGAGGTTCCAGGCTCTGCCGTTGGCAAGCTGGTCACCCAGGAGAGCCAATTATGTAAGTCTCAGTCTGAGTCCCAGTGTGAAGGCAGGAGAGGACCAATGTCCCAGCTCAAAGACAGTCAGGCAGAGAGAGACAGAAAGAGCAAATCCCCACTTACTCAGCCTTTTTTTTCTATTCAGGCCTTCAACTGATTGGATGGGGCCCACTCACATTGAGAAGGGCAATCTGCTTTCCTCAGCCTGAGAATCCAAAGGCTAATCTCATCCAGAGTCACCTTCACCCAGTCATGTCTGACTAAACATCAGGGTGCAAGATGACATATAAAATAACCGTCACCTTTCTCAAGTCCTTAGTTTGCTCTGAACTAAACCCTAGAACTACAGAAGGTTAGGCTTAACCTTTGACCTCGAAGGAGAAAAACACCAAAACCAGACTGCAGTGCAGAGAAGCACCCACATATGTGTAGAGGGCAGGGATGGGGAAACACCCTCTGCAAGCACTTCCCAGATCATGGACTTGGTCTGGACTCTAAAAGGGGTAAGGAGTGGGTACAGGAAGCTGTGGAAACAGCAGGGATAAAGCATGGCTTTCACAGATGACCTGTAGGATTATCCTCTGTGACTAGCATAGAGCAAGGCACCTGTCGGGTTGAGTGAGAGCCGACTTATTGGCTGGAGGTTCTCAGTAGGAAAGTGGGATGGCACAGCACAAAGAAGGAAAAGGAATCCCACAGGAACTGGTCAGACAGTATCTGGACTGCTTTGTACTTAGAGATAACATTCACAAAGGATGGTGATGAATGGGAACATCGGAGAGGAGATGACCGGAAGGGTGAGAAGCCTCGGAACAGTCAAGATAATTGTATGTCACTATAATACATCCCACATTATGCACCACTATATTTTCCCAAACAGTCCTTTATTCTGAAATACTAGAAAACATGATCTCCCTTTTGAAGGGGAGGGAAAACAGATACAGGAAAGTTAAGTGTCCTGCCTCCCACTGCAGTCCTAATACATCATGAATTCATTCACAGGATCAGAGATATTTAACTTCTGAACTGAGAGTGAAATATTTTAAGAAAGAAGAGCAGAACAGATCAAATTCATATTGTTCCCCAAAAAAGAAGTATTACCAGTAAGTCGAAGTAACAGGGGAGCAAATGTTGGCATAATGTAAGAAAAGATTTGAATCAGTTAGAATCCTTTAGAATCACATGGGCTGTTTCAGAATGGCTCCTGGAAATACCCTAGCTGTGCTGGGTGTATGAGAGCAAGGTTCTCCCATCAGGAGGGAAGGAGGATGGTGAGATGCTAAGGGAATGGCAAAGGTATCTTTGAACTCAAAACAAGAAGGAGTCAAGGATCCCCGAGTCAATTAGGAATGAGAGGATTGCAAAGGCATCACATTTCAGGTTGAAGTTAGGCTGGAGGAGAAGATGGTGGGGCGAGTGGATATTCCTGCAGCCACTGCAGACGGTCCTGCTGTCTTCCATGTGCGCACGGGCTGCGAGGGCTGCATCCTCTTGTCCAGTTCTCGTTCTCTAGGTCCAACCCTGAGGACCTGGCTTACTGGCAAGCACATCCTGTAGGTGTCTCCATTGGAATTGCTTTAAGATAATTGTTTACTAATAATAAAAAGAGAAAATGGGACCTCATATGCATCTGTTTATTCTAATTCTGAAGGAAAGTAGTAGAAAATGAAGCACTCGACCCCGTGCACACTCTCCCCAGCATGACGGGTAAGAGATGCTTCGAAAAGAGGAGCATAAAAGAAAAAGGAAAATGGAGATGAGACAATGTTGGAAAATATAGGAACTAAAAATAAACAGATTAGCAGCACTGACGTGGCCCACTCAGCTGAAATCTAGGTAAGTGATGGGTGAGCCAGGTTGTGAGGAACCAGGAGAGGAAATGGCCAGAGACCCCCAGAGGCGCCACAGTGGAGGTGGCCTCGTTGTTTTTCTGGAAGAGGATTGGGGGGTGGGGTGGCTGAACACAAGAGGGAAGATGGAAAGTGCGGTTGGGAAGCAGCCGGACTCCCAGAATCCACTCTCACGGAGCAGCTAAGTTAAACCCTCCCCATGCTGGCGTGTTGTCTGGGAGGGCCTGTGTGACAGGCTGCATCTCGGGGGTGTCATACTGAGAGCAGTGGCATTGAGTAGAAGCCCAGGTCATGGAGTGATCCCTGGCCCTTCCTCCCTCGGCTACCAGTAGCCAGACCCCCATGCTCTGGGGGGAGACACTGCAAGATACTTCTGTATCTTGACTCAATTCCTTGGCAATGTCTTCACATCTCCTGGGCTTAAATTTTGTCCATACCTAATTAACCTCATGTTTGCATCCCGGCTTGACCTACCATCATCCTCCTTCACACTCGACATCCCCGCTCCAATGTTTAACAGGTGTCTCAAGCTTAGCACATCCAAAATTGAATTCCTGAACATCGCACCCAAACCCGCAAGAGCCACAGTTGTGCCAATTCAGTCAGCATCCACCCCGCCTCTCAGTTGCTCAGGCCAAAGCCTTTGGAATTGATCTTGACTTTTCTTTTCCTCTCACGTTATAGCTCATGGATTGGGAGGCCTCCTTGGCTCAAGGTTCAATGTCATCTGGACTATCGTCACTTCTTTCCATTCCCTCTGCTGCCCTTGGTCTGTGTGACCATTGTCTCCACCTGGACCACTTCTGCTGCCCACCACAGTCTGACCCGTGGGAGAACTTACATCAGATCTGTCTCTCTCTACTCAAACCCCGAAAATGGCCCCCTTCCACCCAGGGTGAATGTTAAGTCTTCACAGGGATCCCAAGCCCCAAGTGGTCTCTGGCATCATCTCCTGTCTCCACTACCCTCATCGCTCTGCTCCAGCGACACAGGTCACCTTGATGTCCTCAACACACCAGGTACCCTCCCTCCTCATGGTCTTTTCATCACTCTTTTCTTGACCTGGGTTTCTTTGCCCACACATGTCTCTGGGCTAATTTCCTCACTTCATTCAAATTTTTGTGCAAATTTTACCTTCTAAGGGACTCCTAACTGGCCATTTCTTCATTGTGGTACCCACTCTCCATCACACACCCTCCACCCGTCCTGCCTCACTATCTATGTTTCCACAGCACCTTCAAACAGGTGCTATAATTTACTATGCATCATGTTTATTGGTCAGGGATTTCTGTCTTTTGTTCATTGACATATTTCCAGTGTCTAGAACGTGGCCTGCCACACAAAGATTCAAAAATACCTGTGGGATGAATGACGACTTATCCTGGAAGCACCCCGTCCACAGGTACCTTAAAATCTGGCACCTCATTTCTTGGATATGTCTGTGGGTCACATTTTTAAAAATATACAAGTATTCTAAAATTTAAGTTGAACTCAAATGTTTCCCCCCCCTCTATAGTTGAATGTGGTCTGGAAAAAATTTCAGATGCAGGTGGCCCCAGGGTTTATAAGCTGGTATATAGCCTGGGTACGTCACAACTGCAGGCAACTCTACAACCAGAAATATGGGGAATCTAAGTATTTAACATAACTGTTACCTTGCCTTTTTAAGATGCTCTTCTACTGAAAGGATTACTCCTATCCACGTTGAGAGAGAATACTGTTCAATAAAAGAAAATGTGCTGTATTAATGCTTAGAAAGGCAGCAAGAAATAAAGACACAGACCTCAAGATTCTTTTCTCCTGCTCTTCACATCTTAAATTAATGAGCTCCAGCCTGGTGTCTGCTTGGCGTTGCCGTACCTTAAAGTGACCACAGGCCACCAAGACATCCTGTAACACAGGCAATAGGGTCAGACACCAGACACGCTGTGCTAACAGACGTGGCCTGGAGCATAGCTCAGATTCCACAAATTACTTATTGTCATCAACAGAAGTTGTGGGGAGTCACCCAGTACCAGAGACCCAGGGAAACCAGTTGTTTATGGGAGATATAAAATACATACCCCCTCCCCGGGGTTTAGCACACAAGATAGGAATTTGTTTGTTTGTTTGTCTTTTATTTGTGGTGTGGAGATTAATTGGTTAGGAGGACAAAATGGCAGGCTTAAACAAGATTTTTTTTTTTCCCAATAACCTTTGACTTTAAGATGTAGGAAAAATCTCATTTTAGGGGTTTAGTGCCAGCAGAAACAAGAAAGGGGCTGATAGACAGCAGAGGCATCAAAGATTGACTGAGACGTCCTTCTGCCAGATCTTCTCCATCACCCTAGGGATCACTTTTTCTAGGGGGAAACGAGATTTTGCTTTCTACGGCAGACAGTAGCTCTGCAGCTTTATGAAGAAAAAAGGGATTTCAATATCCACTGTTGCTCTTGTGTACTTCTTACAACATCCAAGAAAATAACTTCCAAAAGAGGGGAAAAGAATAAAGAAATTGATACAGGCTACATTTCACGTGAAGGGAAATTAAGAATGATCACCCTTTGTGACTTTTTACTGATACGGTTTGCTCTGGAAGTTTCCTTCACACCAGCCAATAGCTCAGATTTGCATTCCCTCTGGGTTAGATCTACAGGAAGTTCCACGGTGCATTTTCGATGAGAAATATTTCAGAACTACAATTGTCAAGGGGCCACAGCACGTGCACACAGAGACACACAGACGCACACACATACGTACACAGTCAAAAGGGCATTTCTGACCTCGTGATTCAAGTCCAAATCTTTTCAGGTTTGGAAACTGAGTCCCAGAGACTGATGATAGGTAAACAGCCGCATTGCTATTTAGAGGCAGGACAAGCAGTGAGACCCAGGTCTCCTCCTTTATTGTCACATTTCATGTATATTTACAGAAGCCAGAACAGTGCGTGCATTTTTATTCTTTTCAGTACTTCCGTGAGCCGAAAGTTCTGCTGCTTACATCGGGAGCGTCGTCCTATCAACCCCACAGCCCTCTCTCAAGCAGGGGGCGTCATGCCCCATTTCAGATGATGCTCAGAAGGGAAACTCTCTTGCCCAAGAGTCCTTAGCTTCTGATTCCTAACGGGGACTCAGCTCTGCCTCACTGCACTGCATCCCTGACTCTTATCTCTAAATCTGCCCGCTGACGTCTTTGCTAGTATGTACGCATCTACTGTATCTGGAAAATCACGTGCCGTTTTTCCTTATTGAAATAGAAATTCATTTCCTAAATGCCTATTTGATTATAAGCTTTATTAGTTAGAGGCAATGTAAATATTTAAGTTGGTCTACAGCCATACCACTCTAAACCTGCCCTATCTCCTCTGATTGCGGAAGATAGGCAGGGTCAAGCCTGGTTAGTACTTGGATGGGAGACTGCCTGGGAATACAGGGTGCTGTAGGCTTAAAATAAAGGTAAAATATTTAGAATAAATTGGCAAGCTGAAATTCCAAGAAGTATTCATTTTATTTATTAACCATCACCAGATACAAACGTAACATATTCCAAGGTAGGATCACATTTCCCACCAAAAGATCTAAACACCTTTACTAAACTCGTGTTTCTTGAGCCATGAACCTTTAAATGATGCCAAGGCTATGGGAACATGTATGCTTACATTTGAAGTGATACAAGGTACAACTTGTATACATCCAAATTCTGAAACATTTCTATGATGAAACAGAAATCAGTCTATCTGGCATCCTGATTGTGCTACTTAAAGGAACCAGAGCTCCTTGGAGGAATGGCTGCATCCAGGTCTGGGGTAAGACATGGACAAGATGAGCCTGAGAAGTCTTTCGTGGGGAGAAGAGGATGCCATACTAGGATCAGGTCCAGAGGACACAAGAGCCAACTTGAGGAAGCTCCCAACTGGCTGCAGATGGATGATTTTGGCAACCGGTGAGGCTGGCGCTTGGTCTTGCTAACCCCATCCTTCCTATCCCAGCTCCTCCATGAAATTACAAGCGTCCATAAGTTCCTCTGTGCCCACAGTGTGCCTGAGCCTTCCTGAACTGTGCTCATTGCTATGTTCTTTCTTCCCACCGTGAAACTCCAGTTGGATAAGAATAGGAGCTGATTCTTATTTGTCCTAGATCCTCCAGTTCCCAGGAGAGTATGTTGCTTATATTACAGGCTTGATGAATTTTAAGGATCAATCTGCTGTTTGAACGTGGGTCTCCATGACTTGGAGGCCGAGATGACAGTGGGTCATAATTACAGGATAGACTCGGGACCAGCAGCTCCCTCTTACGAAGAATTTTTTCATGCATTCATAGACTGCCTCATAGTCACCAGTTGCAAACATACTGTTAACTTTTGTCTGCCACTTACTGTCAAGTACAAAAAAAAAAAAAGATGTTTTAGCTAACGTGAAAATTGTATGTTTTGGGGGTCCTTCACAGGATTTTGAGAAGGCTGTTGAGGGTTTCTGGGCAGGGAGCTGGCTACTCAGGGACACAGACCAGCATACTATATCCATCGTCATATTTGGGGTGATATTGTTGACATTTATAGAGGCATGCCATGATAAAGTGGACTGCAGAACATTTGCCAATCACAGATGTCAATAGGCTACAGCCAAGAATTTAAGTAAAAGTGACCCTGGGTGTTTTTAGCTGAAAGAGGAAAAATTAAAGCAAAGCAAGTTTGAGTAACCTCAGCTGTACAAACTCTCTTCCTGGCGAGGGCTAGGAGTTGGAAGAGTGGCAGGGAAGGTACCAAACTCAGGATAGGTGGAGACTGTGGTTGGTTTTAAGCTTCTACCAAACATTTAGTGGTTGAAAACATCACTAAAGAGGCAATTTCATTTTTGTTTCCCTCAAACCTCAACCATCTGAAGTCTGTTATGCAGACCCAGCCACAATTATTAAGTCCATCCTCAGATATATATATTTTTTCAAAGCAAATACATTTAAGCTTCTCTCAAGGGGATTTATGTTCAAATCTTGTATCACTTTGGGCTCTCTTCTGGAACTCCCTAAGCGCTCCGTGTTCTGCTCATTTTTCCTCATTCTATTATAACTGTCAAACTCAACTCTCTCATAAGTAGTTGTGACAGTCAAAAAAGGAAAGAAAAACCCTTCAAGATTCAGAGCATCAAAGCTGACGCCTCTCAGGTTATATCTTCAAGAGCCTGGCAGCAGGGCAATCTTTGTGTTAAACAACCAAAAATGTGACATTTAAGTAGGGACAGATGCCTAACTTTATGGTATAATAAATGCTGGGTAACACTGTTCCAAGTCTGCAGCGCACACAAGTAGCATTCGAGATCAATTTTCCCAATGATCCCTAATTCTTTCATGACAATATATCACTTTACTGATGACCCTAACAAAAGCGGTTAGCTGCCCTCGTATCACACAAACCCCGGAGGCGAACAAAATGATTTCATGCATAATACAAACAGCCATTTAGAAAAATAAAATCAAATCACGGAAAATCATGGTGGAGAAACAGCCACAATTGAGGCTAATAACTTCCATCCACGGAAATATTTTTCTAATCCAGGATAACTCACAAAGAGTAAAAAGCCAGATTGATGTGGGAACCGTAACAACCAACAGAGATAATAATTCACGTTCAGAGCTCATGGCTCTCTGCCCCAGACCCCATGTTTGTAAAGAGATGGTTGTGAGAAAATGACACCAGGCACAACCAAAATTATGAGGCACAAGTCAAGCCCAAAGGTAATAATCGCCTCGTCCACACATTCACAGTGACATCCTCCAGTCCTACAGCTGTCAGCCAACATGGCCAGTCTATTGCGTGAAAATAGCAAATTAAAGCGACGACCTTCGCTTTACCCCTTGAACTACTTAATGAACCAATGACTATTGGATGAAAGCGTGTGACAAATCCAAGAAAGCAAATAAGGAGAGGGCAAGAGTGTCTGAACTGAAAATCAAAATGTTGGGCTGACCACAAGAGAGGCATAGGCAAGCTTTTATTTTATTTGACATCATGCTTTGATCTTACGTGCGTAGAATCTGAATATTCTAAAGAGACAATTTTTGCCAGAACAATGAGCGTGGGAAGGATGGAGACAGGAAGCACAACAACTCTGTAAGAAATTCCCCTGGGTAACAACTTCTTGAGAAAAGTACGATCGTTTCACATCATTTTATTCACTGAGTTTTTGCTACCTGTGTGACTTACACCACACGGGTAATACCCACCCTTTCTTCCTCTCCCTGATAGAGATAAATGCTCCATTGTTTATAGTTCTATCAGATTAAAATGTATCATTATTTTTAATATTCAGCAAGAAAATTAGTACCCATTTCTAGAACCAAATACCAGCTGGGGAGTGGGAAAGGAGAAGGGAGAGTGTGCAAAGGCACTGTTTTCAAAGGCTTTGGTTCCCTCTGCAGGGGTGTGTCTGGCCCCCCTCATCCTAAGTGGTCTCTCCTTCTCCAGGATGCAGAAATTCTTGATGCTTTCTTTCAGCAGTGATGTTTCTGATAACAAGATGCTTGGTCAGATAATTTCTAGAACACCTTCATGTTCCTCCTTAGAAGCAACTTGTGATACACCTGATGTAACCTCCAATAGGGTCACAGTAAACAGCCCATCTGCTTTCAAAAAAAGGTTAACAAATCAAAAATGTAGGATTCCCTCACATCTCCAATGTACAAGAGTGTTAGCTCTTTGGAAAGTGGCTTGCTTCACACAACCTAATACAAGAGACCCAAGGGTGGCAATAACAAGGATGCTCTCTGAGGCTTATATGCCTTCAGAAATCCACACTAAACTGTAAGATAAAAGGATTTGCTTCGCTTTGTTTTTACACTGTTCTATTTCCCAGTAGGAAGTGTATAAACCTTGGGTCTTTTTGTACTGGTTCCTGTCGATCCAAAATGATGGCAGGAAAGGATAGGGACGGTCTTGATGTTCTTAAAGAAATTCTCCTTGTGTGGAAAGCATTTATGTGGAGCAGAAATGCAAGGGGTGGGGCCGTTCCTCCTGAGAGGGGAATTTGCAGGAACTGACACAAGCACCTTTGGCAAGAAAGCAGCCCAACTCAGCACAAGGGCGAGGATGGAAGGGGATTGTGCCTGGAGCACAGAAGACCAGCTCAGGTGTGCCCCAGGGTGGTGTACGGTGATCACCATCACTATCAAGTATCTTCCAATGAACGATGCAGCATGTGCTATTCTCTTCCGATCACAGCCCCGGTCGCTCTGGACAGAGATGCTCGGATGTCCACCCACCCCCCAGACAGCAGGCACAGACAGAAGTGACAGTGTGACCCCGCACTGTCCCCCACCAGCACCAGCAAGGAGATGGATGGCTGGATGAATGACTTGCAACGTTTTCACTGGCACCTTGATTTAAATATTATAAGATGTCATGCTCATATAAACAGCACATCTACATGGTTTTGGAAATTAATATCTTTCTCCAGGGAGAATGGAACTCCCACAAGTGACCCACTGCATTGGTTTCCTAGGATGGCTTAAAGTCCAGAAGTTTATTTTCCCACCCTTCTAAAGGCTACGAGTTCAAGAGCAAGGTGTCAGCAGGGTGTTTCCCTCTGTGGCCCCTCTCCTTGGCGTGTAGATGGCTGTCTTCTCCCTGTGTCCTCACTCGTCCGTCCCCCTGTCAGTGTGTCCTAATCTCTTCTTATAAGGACACCAGTCAGATTGAATTAGGGCCCACCCTTACGACCTCACTTTTACCTTAATTACCTCTTTAAAGATCCTATTTCCAAGTATGGTCATATTCCGAGGAGGTGGGGATGAGAACTTCAACATGTGGATTTGGGGTGGGAAACACATTCAGCCCATAAGACTGTATTCTGGTTTCTGGACGCTCAGTATTTTCTTTCCATCAGCAATAAATTATTCCCAAATAGAAGGCTGGGGAGGGGAGCATCAAAATCCCTCCTGTGGCCACCTTCAACAGAGCTGCAAACAAAGATCTACTCAGAAAAACGAAAAAAAGTCTTTCCTCCAAGGAACCGTTCACTGCTTCCTTGAGAAACGACTCTAATTCAGATACAAATTTTTTTTTTTTTTACAGTAATTCTGGTTACAAATATATGATTATTCTGAAACAGAACTTTAAAAACTAATAACATAGTTAAGTAGAAGACTTTACAGGTTTTAAAACATAAATTTCAAGTGTTTCCATGACATGCAGTAATAACTCTGAGAAGTGAGACTAGAGCCTGTATGTCTCAACTCTCCTCAGCACAATTCATGGCAACGTGTTAGTGCAACGTTTAAAACATATTTCAGAAGCAATGCTAATATTTCATCACATCTGAAGCAGATAGCCTTTCAATCCATATATTAAAATCTTAATAGTTGTTATTACACTAGAGGTGAAAGGCAATGATAAAGCCCATGGAAATAAGACCATTCATCCCCATCCAGAGCGTTCATATTTTCAGAAATTATGTTGAACTATTGGCTCCCTGACAGCCTTTGGTCCCATTACTTCTTGTGTTTATTGCCCATCTTTACGGAAGAAGTTAAAAATATTGTAAGAGTAAAATCTTAATAGACTATAACCTGGAAAATCTCTAAGGAAAGAAGAACCGTCAGGAGAACATTGCTCCAGGAGCAGGAATACTACAGGGGGTGGTTAGAAAGACCCAGAATGGCTTCAGGGGGCGACCTGCCCTTTGACAACAGTAAGTTACACACTGGGGATGGAGGGCCTTTGTGTCAAGTTAAGCTCCGCACATCGGAACCTTATGGGGATGTGTGATCAATAAAGCTTACCCAGGGGTAAGCAGAGGGAGGTGTAAGCAGTTATAAAAACAATCCCCAAATCGCTTTTTTACATTTGAAAAATAAGTTATGTATGTTTTGCATTTATTGGAATTGCGTAATACTGTGCCTTGCATTTTTTTCATCTCAAAAGGCATTCCAGAGAAGCACTTGTCTTTTTCTAAAAGAAATCTTAGCTTTATGCAAAGTATGTCTCCACTCAATCCTAAACATTTAGTATATTTAATTTTTATCCTCATTATAAATGCATGAGTAAATAGGTAAGTGTTCTCCTATCTCTATATATCCTCACAATCAAAAAATTGGCTACTATTCACTTTTATGGTACAAAGAGGTTATAATGTTCATGTAAGTTAAAGCAAAAGCCAGTATCATTCTTTCCATCTTTTGAATTTTGAGTAGCTTGCATCAACTATTTAGTTTCATAGTTGCATCTTTTTTTTTTTTTTAACGTGGTTCATTTTTAATTCATTTAACTAATTTAATGTGGCTAATGTGGCCCTTTCAGAAACTGCACTTTGGTACATACACGTGTGTAACAGATGAAAAATACAGCTGTGGATCAGAATGTCTGTGGGCAAGTGGAAAGGGTCTGGAGTAATTATTTACCCTGAGATCACACACAGCCTCCTCTTTCCATTAACATTGGTGTTGTTCAAAACCTTTTTAGAATTTGTAATTTAGAATCGTCCCTAGAGTCTGCAGCATATTCAAAGAAAGTAAACATTTACGGAGTGCCTGCCCCATGCCAGTGTAAAAAGCACAATGGAATCTCAATTTATTTATCCAATACTAGAGAATTGTCATTTGTTTCCCGCTTTTTTGTTTGTTTCCGTTTGGTGGTTAAGTTCTTGTTGTTGCTATATTTTTACAGATGAAAAGGCTAGGATTTGATGAGATTAAGTGATATAAGCAACCTCAGGGGTTTGCAGAGCCCGTTACAGGAAGATGTATTTTGTTTTGAGGAGCCACGCAGAGCCAAGCCTGTTAACTGATGTGGAAACCAAACTGGGGGATTCTGTAAATTCGATTTTTTTTTTTAAGTTGTTCTTAAATACGACGCTGCCTGTTCACAAGGCAGTGTTGATGCCTGTTCCAGAGGCAGCTCCCCACATTGGAGATGGTGCCCCTGTGGAGACCTGCCTTGCTTTGTGCCTTTCAGCAGTTCAAGCCACCTCTCACGAAGCCTGGGACCCACGGGGTTCAGGCAGCACACAGGGCGGGTTCCTGTTCATCTCCCCAACCCAAGCCCAGGTCTATCACCATCTCTGTCCTTGGACGTGATTGCGGTTTCTCCTTTTTTGCCTCTATGTGTTTAAGTTTTTTGTAAGTAACTACCTTCATTTTCCCCCAGCTTTAACGAGGCCCTTGAAACCCATAGCAACTGCTCCCCAAAGTGTTACACTGAGAGACAGTATCCCGTGCAATATGCCAGTTCTGATGTTTTAAAAAATGACTCAAAAATATGTATGAACGCTAAGTATCACCTAAACACAGTACATTGTGCTGAATTTGAAATTCCAAAGTTCAAATTGAGGTTCTTACGAGAGAAGTGGTGAACAGACAACTCATTTGGAACTAAGAAGAGAAGGGTGCTTCAGATATGTATTTGGAATTGTGTTTCCCTCTCCTATTTCTGTTTCTCTGAGAACACAGCGCTCCCCTTCCGGCCTCTGCTGGGAGGTCAGGACCCTGGGTCATAGGACGCCATCTGTGCCACTGGTACAAAATGTGGTCCAAGCATCTTCTCAAGCTCATCCGGGGATCTGGTTCTGGTGGAAGCGGCCCAACGTTGGAATGGGTTGATCTGGTGTTGAGTCAACCCCTTTGGACCTCTGCCTCCCATCCCAGGTTCTGGGGGGAAATCCTACCTCTCCCAGCTTCTTGTGAGAGGCTCTTTCCGATCTCTTCTACCCTGAATCCCTTTTCTGGAAAGATGGTTTCAATTAGTTCCCCAAGACAAAAAAGATGATGCCTAATTCTGCCTCAGCCCCACTCTTACTGCCCACGTCTCTTGTGAGGTGGGAGGGCTTACAGAGGTGAACTTCTTCTCTGGAATATTCTAAGATTCTGACCAAAACTTTCTACTTCACAATGGTTACTGTTTGTAGACAGTATCTCCACTTAATCCCAAACCTGCCAAACACTCTGGATGAGAAAGGAGGGCCTCTGAAGCGGGAAGGTTTCCCCTCAGCCTTTCTCAACCATAAACACACAGCCAGCGCGTGAGGATCTCAACAGGCTGTGGGACGTTTAAGAGGAAACACTCAAACTGCAAGCCCCAACAGGGTTGAGTGCCCTCTTGTGGAGAACGTGGATGGGGAAGGGAATCATCACCAGCCAGCGCAGCATCGCTGTCAAGACACGACAGAGGGGCAGCCCACCCGCCACTGCGTCACTCACAGACCAGACAGAGCAGACTGAGTCCCTAAGGAAACTCCATCAGGTACAGACGCAGGGGACCGATCTCTTAACCAGGCTTGGTTCTTTTGTTTTGTGTTGTGTTGTTTTCCACAGCAAATTGGACCGCCTCACCAATGTTCTAGATTCCCTCCACTCTTTAGATAAGAACCAAGTCCAGCCTGACAAGCCTGTGTCCACCTTCAACACGCTGGCCTCAAGGGAGTCCTGACGGTTCAGCCCCTCTGCCCCTGGCCCACATCACAAGCAATACTCCAGGGAGTTCAGGAGGAATCCGAGTTCATCCGGGACCATCAAAATTGATTGGTTAGTAACTCCAAAGCCCACCCTGTCCTCGAGTCCCTGGATTCTACTACCTGTTCTCAGCAGGTGACAGAGGCCAAGATGGACTTCCGTGACTCACATGGGGCATCCGCACATCACACACGCCTCCCTTGCAGGCCTGCTATTCCGTGAGAAACAATCTTAGGGACTCACAATTGATTTAGAAACATGGTGCCTGCACATGTGTGAGGAAGAAGAGAAAACACAAGGAACAAGGAAGGAAGAAGCAGGCTTCCCTCACCCCGCAGCTCGGAAGGTGTGTGTCTGGGGAGGGAAGTCTCCCTCCTGTGGCAGCTTGGCTGGAAAGGAGTGTCTGCCCTGGCTGGGAATTCATATCCCACCGTCACTCTCTGGAAATCCTAGAGTCACTCCAAACCTGGATGGTGGAGTGTTGTGTCTGTTGACCATGGCTCTGAAGGGAGCAGAAACAGATCTCCGAGGATGAAAGCCCTCCTCCTAATTATGTTCTGCTTCCTCTATCAAATGCTTTCATAACAGCCTCTATATCCCAGGTCTTCCTCAAAGAGCTTCTCCAATATTGAGGCCCTGGGTCCTCACAGCAAGCTTGTGAGCAAGACGTGTCCATTTTACAGATGAGGAAACTGAGGCCCGGGGAGCTCACAGAGCTAGTGAGTGAAGGAGCAGGAAATCCAACCTAGACAGTCTGTCTGCTCTTAGCACAGACTAAGAGCACCTCTGCTCTTAGCACAGACCCCCTGGAGCCCTTGAACAAAGTCGCAGGAGTCCAGGAATGCACTTTGAGGGGAGAGTGGACGGGTGGCCATCAGAAGCTCATCCCTGCTCATTGGTGTGATCACAGCATGTGGCCTTTGAGTTTGGTCCTCCTGCTGGGCATGGAGTCTTGTCTTTATGTTTAATATTTTTAAAAATGAACAGAAACATAAATTTGAGTGTGAGATTTATAGTTTTAGGTTTGGAAGGTTATTTTATTTTCTCACCACTTATGGTCTAGAACATATTCAAATAATACTTTTATTAGGTGATACCAATAGATTCACCCTAAAGGATAGTCCGACAAACAGGCAGAGTAGCCATAATTCATGGCATCAGTAACTTAAAATAAATTTTTAAATGTAGAATCAAGTGATTTAGAAACGTATTTGTAAATCATCAAATACCTAATTTACTGAATAAGGAACATAGTAATTTTCAGTTCTTAAAACATAAAACCCACAGCTAATGCTCACGATATGGACATCCTTTTACAAAGGAAGGCGTGTCTCCCTCCAGCGTTTGAATCATCAGATTATGATTCTCTCTAGTGACGCGTGTTGTCCATTTATCTTCCTGAAATAAACTTTCTGATCAATGAATCTAGTGGATAGCATTTCTGATTCTATGGAAAGTGCCGAATGAAATAGTGAAAGGGAGAAAGTTGTCACAGTGTCACCAGGGAACATCGGCCAAGTCAGGGCAGGGCACAGTTGCTGGCCTGTGGTCACACCTCCACCTACCTGACCGCCCCCAGGAGATGATTTTGTGATCTGGGCCCCATTCCTAGGAGGCAGGGTTTCCACCCCAAAGCGCTTCCTGGGGCTCTTGTCCTTGCTTCCTGCGGAGAAGGGAAAGGATAAATGGACACAGGCTTTTGGCTACAGAACCTCCAGGGCTGCGCTCTCTGCGGGAGAGCATTTAAATGTGTCAGGAGACGCCCCACACTGAGACATTCTGAGGATGGACAAAGGCCTTCCATTTTAATGGCACCTTTCATTAAAATTTTCTTTAAGGCAAAAGAGATATTTCAATGCTTGAAAGATGACAGACCACCTCTCTGCCCCCTTTGGACATGCGTGAAGCTTGCTAATTACCTTGCAAGGTCACAGTTGTATCAGCAACAAAGTTCACTCAGTATCGGCCGCTTGATTTTAGAAATCTCTTTAAAGTGAAGAGAAAGGGCAGGAGGGGACTGCAAGGAAATCATCCAGGGCGTCCCACCTTTTTCTGATTATGTGAGGTTAGTTGCGCCTGACCCACCGCTTTGGCACTGATTCTCCCCGTTTCTGTGTATTTTGCGTCCTCCCACCAGCTCTGAAAGCAAAGCAGAGGTTTACTGCATGCCATAAATATGGAATATGGAAGCCGCGCTGGCTGGCTGAGAATATTCCAGGCTTAATGACAGTTCTCAAGACATGAGCCTTGCAGATCCGAGATATCACAGGTGCCTCCACAGTCCTGCTTCTGCAGACTTTATTTGAATATTTCAGCATTTTAAGCTATTTGCATGTGTCCAAGCCTAACCCAAGCCTGAAATCTCCAAGTAAGTGTTCCTCACAAACCCTGTTTTGGAATCACAAAGGAAAAAAGCCAAACGCATGCAGAGACCAACTGAAAAGATTCTTGCAGACAATCCACCCACTCAAAGTGCAAAAAGATCTCGTCAAAAACTAAACTTGTCCTACTTTTCCAAGTCAGGCACAAGACAAAAAAGTGTGCTAAGTTAAACACAGTGCCATGAAAAAAAAGGGGTGCAAAACACGGCTTGGGGAATAGAGCCGAATGGCAGAGTTTGTGTACGCAGGCTGCCTGCAGAGGAATTTTAAACTGAACTGCAGACCTGACCACTGTAATGGACTAATTACCGTGGCCTTGGCTAAGGAGGCTCTGTTAGCACGGAGGAAGACGGCTTTTTTGCCTATAAAATTCCACTGTGTACGAAAATGTTTTGTGAAATTATGTTTATGAGCATTATTCCATCTGTCCCCATTGTATTTGTGATTCATTATTTAATACATAGAAATATGGTTACCCTCTGATTCGTAAATACCCTTTCTTCATCAAGCATGTTGCCAGGTTAATACAATTTAATGTATTTACTTGCTCAGTGGTACTACTAAAAAAAAAAAGAAGACGGAATACCTTCTGTATTTTATATTTTAAATGTGTTTATCAGAGCTCAGTTTTAACTTCTCAAGAATGTAACTGAGTCTAGATTCCTTTTCTTCAAAGTTAATCGTAGTTTCATTTCTGAGATCTCATCCCCACAAATTGCGTAGCAGGCAGTAAAAAAAAAAAAAGCACTCATCTACCTAATACTATAGATTCTTACCTTGCATAAATTCTGTTTATCTCTAACATGCAAAATTGATTTGTAAGGTGAGTTTGAGTCTGAACTAGTTTCTGAAGGGGTTGGAAATTTCAAGATGAAAGCAGAAAGCAGGATGGAGGTTGCAGTCCTTTCCAGGCCAGTGCACAGTGGGGACAGGGCACTGACCTGTGTGTGGAGGGGAGCCCTGGTGGGGGCGGGGGTAGGTGAAAAATGCCTGCTCACTTTAGGGACTCTCCCTATTTTATGTCTCTGTGAGAAAAACGGGGTTCAGCTCATCGTTACTGACAGGTTTTCAAGTGTACTATAACGCTTTTCAATGAAGGGTACTTATTTACGTTCCAGATTTTAAAATTACAAGGACCCAATCAAACAAACTCAAAGCCTGATTGGTCTGAAAGGCTCTCTGAGGTCTCACCATCACCTGGCAATGAGACCTCTCCCCACCATTAGGATGGAGGCTTTAACACATCTTAATTTAGTGACACAAGTTTCACCCCTAATTTTCCAAAATTGATTTTTCCCTCTTGAGCTCTTTAGAGATACTTCTAAACATATCATGAAAATTGGCAAGCCTCCACCAATGGGTGTGAGAGTGTCTGGGACAGACATAGTTCTATTCCAACTGTAGCCTTCTGAAGATGGACAAAACAATATATTGTGAGTATTCAATCAACGGAGAGACCAGAAATAATCATAATTTGAAAAATGTTTAGAAACACAACTTCAATCAAATGTTTTCCTGTCACAAGAGAGAGATTAGATTTGCAGTAAATAATGAATTCAAGAGGCATCCCTTTGTTCTCGGGATTTTATCTGTGTCATCACCTGGGCAGAAGGCTGGGATAGACGCACCATTTACCTAAATGTGGTTAGGTTCTGATTCCATTTCTTATCGCACCTCAATGGAATTGGGCTCTCTGCATTTACTAGCATCACCATGTTTGTTGATTTTCTTTGCTTTTTAAACTTTCCATTTATTTTGCAAAATTTTAACGAGGAAGAAAGTCAAATGTAAATATATGAAAATAGTGCAACAAGCCTGCATGTTTTGTGAGGTCAGGATGGACTCTTATCCTAAATCACAATGGATTTACTAAAGAACATACACGCTATTAAAACCTGCTCCTGAAGAGAATGAGAAAATGAGTGAGTTATTCTCTAATACTAGAGACACGAAATTACAAACAGAAGACCAGGGGAAAGGAAGAAAACAGAAAGCAAAATATAAGAAAGAAAGAAGGAAAGGAGTGATAAAGCTAGATTTAAACTAAAGCATTTGCCTCCAGACTAGAAAATATCAAAATATTAATATGATGAAAACGGTAATGGTTGAAAGAAAGAACACAATAGTTGAGAGTGTGCAGAATACATACAAGTAAAGCAGACAATGAGCTTGAGAAACTCTACTTGATCTTCAGGAGGTGTCAGAAGAGGAGCAATAGGTAGACACATTATGGAAAAAAATATGAGGTAAGTAGGATAGAATTAAACACGTTTGCATCACCATAATGGATGTCCAAAACAGAGGGGAAGATCATTAAAAAAATTGTTCAAAATGGAGCTGAAATATCTTATGTTGCAAATAGAGGGGACCAAAGAGGTTAGGTAAGACAAAACCCACACCTAGGTACATTGCAGGAAAATTTGAGAATATCAAAACACAGGAAAAACTCTACTAGCTTCAAGAGAAAAATGGCAGATCACCTACAAAGGACCAAGAAGAACACTGTCAATCAGATTTCTCAATAGCAACACAGATGCAAGAAAATATGAATTAATATTTTCAAACTAATGAAAAGGAGGGAAACACTTGGACCTATTATTATACATTCAATCAAATTCTTATTTAAATGTGAAAGCCAATTTAAAATATCCTCAGGCACACAAAACCTTAGAAGATTAGATACAGAAAGATCCACCTTGAAAACATTCTTGGATAAAGACCAGATTAAAAAAAAAAAAAAAAAGTAAGTCCAGAATTCTGCAAGAGATGGAAAGTAAGAGCGATCAAATAATTTAGGAAACGTTCTTATATAAAAAGGTAAGAACAAAAGAAAAGGGAGGAATAAATCCATGTTCATCCAGAACTAGAGTTACAAAATTCTTCGTAAAGTGAACATGGAATAGGCAAAAAGAAAAGATGTAAGAATAGATTAAAGGCCTTTGTGTGTTTGACAGAGACGTGGACATTTCAAATTTGTCAAGATGTCAATGTTCTTCAAACTGATCTATAGATTCATGCAAACACTATCCAAACCCTAGAAGGCTTTAAAAAAATAGATTAGCTGATTCTAAAATCTATATGGAAATGTAAAGAATGTGGAATGATCTTAAAAAAGAATAGCAATTTGGAGGTCTAACACTATCTGATTTTAAGACCTACTAAAAAAGCTACAAGACAATTCGATATTGGCATCAGGATAGATAAATTGATGAATGTAACAGAATAGGGAGGATGGAAGCAGACTGTCACATATACTGTTAGTAGATTTTTGTACCACAACTATCCAATGGAGGGAAGAAAGTATTTTTAATAAATATTGTTGGAACAATAGATAGGCATATAGGAAAAAATATGAATCTGGATCTCATCTCATTCCATACACAAAAAGTAATCCAAAGTCGATCATAGAGCTAAATGTAAAATCAAAACCCATGTTTCTAGGGAAAACTATAACAGAATATTTTCACAGTTTTGAGGTAGACATAGATTTCTAGGACAGGACATGAAAAGTAGAACCTACCAAAATAAAACTAATAACTTCATCAAAATTAAAGATTTCTGCTAATCAAAAGATCCTGAGACAGTAAATCAAAAATCACAGACTTGAAAAAATATTGATAGCACATACATCCGATATGTTTATATAAAATTTTTGAAAGTTCAGCAACAAAGAGTCAACCAAATTTTTTAATTGAGCAAAAGATTTACATAGGCAAGTAATCTTTGAAGTTATATGAATCAGCCCATGAAAAGATGCTCAGTATCATTAGTCATCAAGGAAATGGAAATTAAAATTGCAGTGAGATATCATCTCACAGGTACTGAACTGATTTAAAGGGCTGATAACAGGTATTGACACAGAAGTGGATCAACTGGAAATCTTGTGCTTTGTCAGAAAAAGTGTAAAATGATACAACACTTCAGAGGACTGTTAGTCAATTTCTTAAAAAGTTAACTATGTGTATATCCTATGACCTACAATCCCACTGGTGGGTATTTACTCAAGAGAAATGAAAACATATGACCACAAAACAGACCATACAGGAATGTTTATAGCAGCTTTATTCATGATAGCTCAAACTGAAAATAACCCAAATGTCCATCGAAAAAGAATGGACTTTTAAAAATCATGGTATATTCATATATTCATAGGATGGAATGTTTTTTAGCAATAAAAAGGAATAAAATACAGATAATTGCAAATACGAATGATCTCTAAACAATTGTTCAGCAATACAAGCCAGACACTAAAGACCTGTGTAATTCCTTTTATTGGAGTTAAAGGAGAAACAAAGCAAAGACATCTACAGAAGTCAGAATATTGTCATCTCTGGGGGATAGGAGAGGCTAACTTGAAAGGACCTCGAAGGATTCTGGGGAAATGCAAATGTTTAACATCTTATTTGAGGTGGTGGTTACCAAGGTGTATACAATTGCCAAAACTCATCAAACTAAAGACTTAAGACATGCATTTTATAGTAAGTAAAATTTGCCCCAATTCAGGAAAATTGAGGTTAAAAAAAGGTAATAAACATAATTATGGGATTCTAATTTTAGGAAACCACTATGAGAATAAAATTTATAATTCTAACTTATAATTTAAATTTCATCTGTCCAATAAAGAACATGAAAGAATAATAAAAAAATAAACAAGAATAGTAAAGCAGAAACATGAGTTGATGGTAGAAATAAATCCTAATATAAGGGTAATGACAATCAATGAAAATGTGGGGAACTCAGCAACAGAAAGATCAAGAATTCCAGATTGGATTTTTAAAAAATAATCCATAATTCCAAAAGAATCAAGAAAGGTTAAACAGAAGGATGGAAAAAATACTACCAGGGGAATATTACCTACAAAATTATGTAATGACAATTTTAACATTTGACTAAATAAATATCAAGACAAAATTATGTTAAGGGAAAAGAGGAAAGTTATAATAATGAAAACACCTTACGACCACCATGAACCTATATACACTTAATAATAGCTCCTCAAAATATGCAGAACAACTGGCAAACTGAGAAGATAGATATATAAACAATACTAATTGGAGATTTTAAATACCCCCTTCATCTGAAAGATACAAATATTGACAGAGATAGAGGCTATATGAATAATGCAATTAATAAACTCAAGTGAGTTTATTGGAAACTCTGAGCCTAACAAACAGAGGGCACACAGTCCTTCTGGTTCCTTAGTGCCTGCCCACCACTGTTCTTCCCTGTCTGCAATTAGATAAATATGAAAACTGAGAGTGTTTACGAACTTATACCAATCTGTTACTGCTGAGACATCCAATTGCATGATAATTTTCTAGTATTTTATTATATTTAACTTTGCAAAACAATGGCTTGTGACAGATTGGAAATTAACAAAAACAAACAAAAAAAAGAAACCCTCGTCCTTCACCACAGAATGTTTGAGATGCACTTTTTCTGAATGTACAAGGAACAGTTACAGACATTGACCGTATATTAGACCACAGATGAATGCTCAATAAATTTTGAAGAACCAGTGTCATAAAACAATGTTCTCTTACTACAGTGAATAAAATGATACATTATTTTCTTTAAATACAAGCACACTCAGTTATTGTGCTTCATTTTATCACATTTTGCAGATTTTGTGCTTTTTACAATTGAAAGGTTGAGGCAACTCTGCACTGAACAAGTCTATCGGTGCCATTTTTCCAACATTTGCTCACTTCATGTTTCTGTGTCTCGTGTTTAAAATTCTTGCAGTATTTCAAACTTTTTCATTATTATTACATTTGTCAGAGTGATCTGTGATCAGTGATCTTTGATGTTGCTATTGCAAAAAGATTGACTCGCTGAAAGCTCAGAAGATGGTTAGCATTTTTTAGCAGTAAAGTATTTTTTAAATTAAGGTATGTACGTGTTTTAGACATAATGCTATGGCACACTTAATAGACTACAGCATTGTGTAAACATAACTTTTATATATGCTGGAAAAGCAAAAATTTGTGTGACTCACTTTATTTTGATAATCATTTTATTGCAGCAGTGATTTGGAAAGAAACCCACAGTATCTCCAAGGTCTGCCTGTATAACTCAAAAGCTCCCCCGTTCCTAAAATCTCAGCAATATGTATTTTGCTAAAAAAGGAAGCAATGGAGGAAATTGTGAAATACTTATATCTGAGCAACATAAAAATATTTTAAAATGTGCAGACACATCGAGAATAGTACATAAAGTAAAATTTATCTGTTAAAATCCATTTTCATGAGGCAAGAAAGATTGAAAACAAATGATCTAATCAAAGGAAAAGTATGTTGAATTTATTACCTTAAATAGGGATTGATTTTAATGAAAAACACATGGGCAAAGTTAGCAACAGATAACAGATTGAGAGAATATATTTGCAATATCTAAAACCAACAAGAGACCCTATTATCTAGAATATGCAAGAAATGCTTATAAATCAGAAAGAAAACACACAATAGGCAGGGAGGCAAAAAACATGAAGAGACAATTCACAGGAAGGGGAAACCCCAAACACTAACAAGATGTGAAAAAATGCTCATGTTCATTAATAATTAGAGAATTGAAAGTTAGAAGAACAAGATCTCACTTTGCATCCAGCAAACTGGCAAGTATTTGAAAGCTGGATGGACAAGCACGGCAGATAAGTAGGAAAAGGAAAAGGGCTTGTCCTGAGAGGGCCCCGGGATGCTCACAGCCCTTTGGAGAGGAAACTGGCTCTGCTGAGTTAAATTTAAATAAATGCATGTGTGTCATCTAACTCAGCAATTCCGCTCCCGGAGACAGAGAGCAGAGAGAACGTAAGGGACATATACAGTGTGTCCTCCCACAGCGCCCTGTGTGGTGACAGAGCTGGAGGGAGTCTAAACATTGACACTTTGGGAAAAGGTAAGTAAAATATCATTGCACACCATGAAATGGTGAGCAAGCGGCAGTCAGTGGTCACGCACTACATGAATATTCTGTAATAGGGAGAGATCTTTAAAGTAGAATGAGATCATGCATAGCACTTTACCATTAAATATCTTGTTTTTCAAAAAGATGGTAAAATATATAAAATACAATTTATACCATTTTAACCAGCTTAATCATGTATGGTTCTGTGACATTAAGGGCCTTCACAAATCTGTGCCACCGTCCCCACCATCCATCTCCAGAGCTTTTTCATCACCCCAAACTGGATCTCTGTATCCATTAAACACTAACTCCACATTCCGCTCTCCCCCCATCCCCTGGCAACCACTCTTCTACTTTCTGTCTCTATGAACTTGACTGTTCTAAGAACCACATTAGGTGGAATCATGCAGTATTTATTCTTTTGTGACTGGCCTATTTCACTGCACAGAGTGTCTTCAAGGTTCATACATGGTGTAGCCTGTGCCTGAATAATATTCCACTGTATGGATAGAGCACACTGTGTTTATTCATCATCTACTGACAGACATTTGGGTTGTTTCCACCTTTTGGCTATGGTGAATAATGCTGCTGTGAACATGGGTTTACAAATATCTGTTAGAGTGCTTCTTTCAATCGTTTTGGGTACCTACCCAGAAACGGAATTGGTGGATCATATGGTAATTCTAGGTTCAATTTTTGAGGAACCTCTGTAGTGTCTTCCCCAGGAGTTGTACCATCTGGCATTCCCACCAGAGATGCCATTAGCATCAATTTAAAACACTGGCACACGAGACAATCACAGGGCAATAGCAAGGTACACATCTCACCCACTGCAAAGGCTTGGGGTGAGGGAATGCAAGTAGGGAAAGCAGACAGAGGGGAAACATAATCAGCATATGGGGAGGGTCTATCCCAGGCAACTAGAACTGAGGAGTTTGCACAGCACCACCCTCTGCCCCTCCCCTCCAGAGCTCCAAATCCCGAACTCTCCCCGACCTCCTCTCTCTCTCTCTCTCTCTCTCTCTCTCTCTCATGGAAAAAGCAATGCTTAATTAACAAATTATGCTGCTTGGATAATTTTCAATTTCTTCACTAGCATTTCTTGATTTTATGCAATTGGATGGAATCAGGCTAACCAGATATGGGCTATTTTTAGCAGTAAGATGCTGCCCCCCTGCAGGGTCACCAGGGCCCGCTCTCCTCCTGGAAGGATGCTTCCATGCCCAGCCATCAGTATCCTGTGCATCCCCATGGGTGCAAGAAGCTCCCTGGAGAGCCCCACTCTGGACAGTTGCCTTGTGGAGCACTCCATTACTCCCGCAAGAATAAAAAAGACCTCTAGAAAATGATCTAAAATTATTTTTATCTACCTTTGCTTGGAAATTTCCATACAGTCTCCATACCTGACCAGATGACAAAAGCATGGTGGCAGCCAGGGGAAAAAAAATGTAAAAACCAAGCAAGCACCATTAAAAGTTTGAATGAAATCATGTATTTGGCAGCATTACTTTCCTCTCAAATCCTGTACTGCATCCCAGCTTCATACAGATGTGGCTTTGGGGGGAGACTGGGAAAGCGTTTACGAGGAGCGCTGGTAAAACTAATAATTTGTTTATGTGGAAACTGTTTTCCAGAACAGCGCACTGGGGAAACCTCTCCAGAATGAAACTGCGCAAAGGCAAAAGCAGTCCATTTGTTTCCTTCCTGCCACAGAGGCATGTCAATCACAAATCGCTGCCATTTAAAAGAAAGTTCTGGAACGCGCAGCAACGAGCTCCTGCCCCCCCTCCCCCAACCCCGCCCGCGCTGCGATCTCCAGGGCGCGAGGCTGGCGTGGACACCTCGTGGGCCACCCCTGGCCAGTGGGCAAGAGGGAGCACCATTTGCCACCTTGAAGCGGGGGGGGGGGAGAGGTTTTCTCCGAGCATCTTGGTGGACCGGGATGGGAAGGCCGGCGGGGGCAGACCACACTGACCTGCTTTCCGAGGTTGCCTGCCTGCCTCTAAGTGAGGAGCTGACATGACTTCCAGGTGGGAAAGCCAGTTCCCTCCCACACAGTAAGCAGAGGAACTGGTGCCCGGACACGGGAGGGACAAGCGGAAGCCCACGGATGATGCCACAGCATCCCTTTCTCCTCCCTTTGCTTTCAGGATCTCTGAGATGGCAAAGAGCTTCCCAGTGTGTGCAGATCAGGCCTCACAGGGCACATGGCAGGAGTTTGCAGCTAGTGGTGCAAGTGGCCAGACTGGGCCCCGGAGCACCGCGGCTGCGATCTCCAGCGTGTTCCAGGCCCGACGGTAGGAAAGAGCGGAGTCCAGCATGAGAACCCCCAGTGGAATCACTCAGCCAGAGGTCAAAGAGCTTCCTGAGGGCCTCAAGCCGGCAAGGGCAAACGAAGACGGTGAGAAGGAGCCACAAACCAGGCATAACGAACCACAACAAAAATACACAGTTTTGCCGGGAACTGCAAAATGACTAGATAAGGAATGATAAGACGTATGAATGGAATCAGTTTTCTGGTCTTTTTTCTAACTCCCTTCTTTCCAGGAAACAGCAAAACAACAGTACCTCATGAGACACTATTATAGAATCACTGCTTTACCTGAGGTAATATTTCAATTGATAAAAGTGTTAAGAAGAGCCAGATCTTCTGACTAATGGATTAACTGATCAACTGAGGATTAAACAGGATTATTTTATATCAATTTTATTGTTGGAAAACTTTCCAAAACATATTAGTTCTATTTCCTTGCCACACTAATCAGTAAAGTATCCAATAGAAATGTTTGAGATGTTTCCGTGGATTCACTTACTCATTAAAAGACAATCTGAGGGTCCACTATGTGGGAGTTACTCTCATAAAGCACTGGAGACATGAAAATAAACAGTTTCATTAATAGCACAAAGCGAGAGTTTGACTTTTAAGCTTACCAAACAGTCTCTGCTTTGTAACCAAAGCATCTGATTCATTTACAGGCAATGTTAGGATCCATGTACTTGAATATGTCCCTTCAGTTTTACTTTATTGTTATTATTTATTTTACTTGGTGGCCCCCTTTTTCCCTCTCGCTGGATTTCTTTCTTTTTCTTTTTCTTTTTTTTTTTGCTGGTTTAATGCATTCCCATTTCCCTTCATAAATTTAGAAATTCTACTTATTCTTTATTCCTCTCGGGCTTACCTGTTCTTTCCTCACACTCACAATAAAACATTTATTTCCTTTAAATATGAAAATGAAATAAAGATTTATTAAGTTATTCTATTCCCTCCCACCCCATTCCCCCTCACACAATGTCCGCTCAAATAAAACATTGTTTTGATACATTTAGAATATTTTTCTTTCAGCACTGTCCTCCATTGACATGTCCTCCATGTACTCTTTGGAACGTAATTACTCCTCGATTTCGCTAAGAGAGTTTAGTCAATTTTATTTTAGATTGCTATAAGAATTTCCCTGGAAGTATGTCTCGTCTGTTGCCAGAAACATAACTTAGCATACAATTACACATTCCCAAATAGTATATACTCATCCAGAGAGAAAGAGGGGGAGAGATGCCAACTTGGGCTCAGCGTGGAACAGTACTGGCTGTTTCTGCTCTCTCCAAATCTGACCCAAATGCATTTGTATCCATTCGGCGTCCTCTCGAGCACTTTCCTCATATAGACCCCACTCTGTGTATTCTCTGACTTGTATGTATCTGTAAATATCTTCCACCTTGTCAGGTCAATGATAGCTTGGCTGGGTATAGAAATCCTGGTGTGCAGTCCTCTCCCTGAGCCAGCTGTGATTTACAGTATATGATCCCGTTGTACATAGTTGCACTGTGTTTTACTTGCTCTGTTTATACTTGAGAAAACTGATAGCAACATGATGTCTCTGTTTCGTTAATAACTGGATATTTGATCCTAGAAACTTATTCAAATGTTTTCCTTTATTTTAGACATGTCTAGGTGTATATACTGGCTAGCTATTTCAGTCAACAAATGTGAGCCTCTCCTTAGCTAAGAAATTCTCATCTATTATTAGCTTAAATACTTTTCCCTTTTCTGACTCTGGAACACCACCCATTTTATGTAGATCTCTCAGATCTTCCCTGCAATTCTCTGACCTTTTTCCTCCATAAGTCCTATCTCTTGATGTTCCAGTTCTTAATTTTATAGGCCATTAATTTCTGACGTAACAGTGTCTATCTTCTTCCATTTATATCTTGATTTGGTTGATGTTTGTCCTGTTTTTTGGTTCAGGTCCATGTCCTTGGGGCTCCCAAGTCTTGTCGACCCCAGAAGAGAGAAAGTCAGAAAACTCTGACCGTTGGCCCACCACCCCAATCCCTTTGGCTCGGGGGTGGTGGACAGGTCATCCTGGGAACTTCCAGTTGAGGAAAAGAAAGATTCAGAGGGCTTTGCTCAGAATTTCCCAAAAAATCAAGGTAAAAATTTTAAAAGTACAGAAGGTTAAAAAACTCTGAAAGGATCCAGAAAAGTCCTTTACAGCCCTACACACAGACACACAACCACACATTCACACACACATACACCATGCTATACTTATCAGGGTTCAGTCAGAGAAAAAGACCACTAGACATGAAGTAGAAAAAGAGATTTTTAGATAGATTTAATTTGATGCCACTGTGGGAGCTGCTAAAACAGCCTTTGGTGTCTGATGCTGAGGCCAACGTCCCCGGGCAGGTGGTTGAGATTTCAAGAGGGACCTGAAGTGGGGGCTGCAGAAAGGGCTGAACCTCCTGGAGCTTACGAGAAAGGAGCTTGAACCTGCACTGCACTCCCCCTGGACCCTTCAGGGTCCTCTCCCCATCCCCAGGCCTCCAGCCTGGGTGAGCTGCGTTTATACAGACTCTTCTTTCTTACAGAGTCTGTGCCCCCAGCGCCCCCATCAAGGCCACGACCATCCCCACACCTGTTCCTTCACAGCCCAGGCAGGACGCATGCTGGTTAACACGCCCCCACCACCGTGGCCGGACATCAATGCAATCCACTGCACACAAGGCACATGACATGCTGCGTCCTCGCGAGGCATGAGGGCCAGAGCCAAGGGCTGGCAGGGGTGGCCTCAGATCCACTGCCACCTGGAGCATGGGGACAGCGTGCGTGGTGGCGACCCATTCCAGGTGGCAGCCTCGAACCCCAGCTCTGCCAGCAATATTGTTCCTCTCCACATTCCACCAAAAATTGTCTCTTTCTTGGGAAGACATGCCTCATTTCAAGAGCGAAAATCACATCAAACCAAACCAAACCAAACCAAAGGTGTTCCTGAGCCACTCAGAGTACCTGAGCCCCAGGATTACAATTCAAGTGTTAGGTTGCGATTCAGAGATCAATTTAGCAACTGGCTTCAGCAAATAGTGTTCTTAAATTATACTTACTGCTGGAAGTAGAAAAAAACAGAGGGCCTAAGATTAGTGTTTATATTAAAACCAGGGGAGAACACTGGGTAAGCCTTTCTCTCCTCACTGAGACTCAGGCTAACCCAGATACAGGCCACACTCACTTGATGGGTTTAAAGGGCTTTACATGAAGTGCAGTTTATATTGAATTTCTTTGTTTCTTGGTTTGAAGGTCCCTAAAGACATGGCAACTACAAAGCAGCCCAGAAGAACAGGAATGTTGGAACAGATGCTATTCAGGCATTTCCACATAATAAAGACTTCTAATAATCCCCAATGCCCAATTATCCCAACAGTTATGCCACAGTTTCCACTCCATGCATGATAAATGCAAGCAATATTGACTCGAATAAAACCATAATTATTTAGGACATAGGTAATGCCAATCAAATGTCATCTAAACAGTTGACAACCACATTTTTTTCGGACCCAGATTAGCCAATAGCCCAACTTTGTACTTTACATAGAACCAATTAGTCAAGTAATAATTGCATGATAAAGGCTATGTTCTCTGAGGGAAAAGAAATCTGATATTTTCTGCATCTAGATCAAAACTATATCATGATATTTAACAGGGAACATTATTTGATAGTAGATCATGTTTCCATCCTTTGCCCTAATCAGAAGATAGTGATGTGCAGTTTGGGAAAAAAATACCATCTTTCCACAAGTACTTTTGTATTTTAAATTAGAGGTCAAAGGTAATTGCAGAAGTGGTCAGAAATGAAAGATGTACCACCTGCTTTTTTTTTAAAATAGTGAAAGTGTAGGCACAATCCACAAATGTAGCTTCTGATAAATTCCGTCTTGAAAACTAATTTTACGTGAAAAAAAGAAAGCAGGTTTCTTCACTTTCTGTAATGAACTTCCTAGTGTTACATTTAACTCTGTGTCTTGATGATAGTGTTAGGTCCCGGTTAATCAGAACCTGGAACACCAGGCCAAGCCTAGTTTAAGGATTCAGTATTTTCATACCAAAAGCAAGTAAACAAGTATCTTCTACTGCGAATGAATTATACATATTTTAAAAGGAGACAACCTTTGGTGTCAAAAATGCAGGTCTGATGGTTGACAGCTATCTACATAGGAGCTGTGATCCCTTCTGAAAGACATGTAATAGAATTTAAGTGAGAAGTCAGAAATTAATTACCCTTTGTCTCCACTGTCCAGATAAAAGGACAGAGAAGTGAGGGAAAGCATGCTCAATGAATCTTTCAGCGCCTCTCAGAATTCACCAACCAGGAAGGGCTGGGAGGAATAAAGAATCTAAAAGGATGGGGACATGGCTTTGGAGGAAAATGCTGCAAAGAGCTGCTTTGTCTTCAAGGGGTTGCCAGGAGGAGTTTCCATCCCGGTCCCAGGATGTTCCCCCCCCACCCCCCCCACCCCCGGGTTACGTCAGCAATCCCCAGCCGAGCCTGAGCCCTGCCCTCAGGGCATTCCTCCCCACATCCCTTCTGGAGGCCTCTGGTGGCTCCCTGTTGGCTGGAATATCAGCTGCTTCTAACAATTCCCACACCTCATGCCCACTTGGGATCATTTAGGGAGATGATTGATCATGGGAGTAAACGTATCCCAAACTCGGATGCCTTTTGCCCTCCTACTGCCAGGGATGGCTACCTCCATCAAGTTTGGGGATCCACCTCAAGCAGACTTAATTATAGCATATTTCAAACATATGGAAAATTATTAACAAGCTTGTATCCACCGTCTAAATGTAATACATGTTAATATTTGGATATATTAGATTTAAACACCTTTTTTTATTTATTTTTTAATTATTTTACAGTAGGTCCTTGTTGGTCATCTATTTTAAATATAGCAGTGTGTACATGTCAATCCCAAACTCCCAATCTATCCCTCCCCACCACCCTTCCCAGCTGGTAACCATAAGTTCATTCTCTAAGTCTGTGAGTCTGTTTCTGTTTTATAAATAAGTTCATTTGTATCATTTTTTAGATTCCACATGTAAGCAATATCATATGCTTTTTGTCTTTCTCTGTCTGACTTACTTCATTTAGTATGATAATATCTAAGTCCATCCATGTTGCTGCAAATGTCATTATTTCATTCTTTTTAATGGCTGAGTAATATTCCATTGTATATATGTACCACATCTTCTTTATCCATTCATCTGTCGATGGACATTTAGGTTGCTTCCATTTCTTGGCTATTGTAAACAGTGCTTCAATGAACATTGGGGTACATGTGTCCTTTTGAACAATGTTTTTCTCTGGATATATGTCCAGCAGTGGGATCGCTGGATCATATTGTAGCTCTATTCTTAGTTTTTTAAGGAACCTCCATACTGTTCTCCATAGTGGCTATACAAATGTACATTCCCACCAACAGTGTAGAAGCATTCCCTTTTCTCCACACCATCTCCAGGATTTATTGTTTGTAGACTTTTTTCACACCTAACTGGTATAAGGTGATACCTCATTGTAGTTTTTATTTGTATTTCTCTAATAATTAGCAATGTTGAGTATCTTTTCATGTGCCTCTTGGCTATCTGTATGTCTTCTATGGGGAGATGTCTATTTAGGTCTTCTGCCCATTTTTTTATTGGGTTGTTTGTTTTTTTGGATATTGAGCTGCATGAGCTAAACACCTTTCATTTTAAGAGACACAAAACCTTGTGAAACTTATTTCATGGAGCCAGGGAAGTTTCTACAAACTTCTAAGCAGCCGTGTTTATTTCTGCACCTATGCTCTCTCTCAGATGGCAGAGTCCCCAAGGACCAACCCTCTTCTCTCCTTCACTTTATATAGCCTTTTATACCGTCTCACATTCAATGTCAGCAACCTCTAGATTTCATCTACCAGCGAAGCTGTCAGTGTCAGACACAGACAAGAATCGTTCTTAGGCTAAATATGTCCAACTACTTCATTTCTGGAACCCAAAAGGTTACTCTGTAGGAAGAATTGGAGTTTTAGAAAAGCCTTATTTTATATTCAACATAAAATGTCACTGGTAAAAATAACCACAAAATAAAATTTGCTTTCTATAGCAATCCCAGCTTTGAAATCACAAAATCAAAATAGGTCTTAGAGACAATCCCACTTACAGGGAAGGAATGCATGGTTCAGAACAGGAGGTAACTTGCCCGAGAATGCACGGCCTGTTACTTGCAGAACCAGGGCTCAGACAGAAATGCAACAAGCATGCTGCAGAGACACTTGAAAATAGAAAATTTACTGTTTTTTACACCGGGCTAAAAAAAGTATCTTATTTTATTAGTTACTGGAGAATGAGAAAAGAGAAGTGAAAACGAATAACACTTTATCTTCAGCTCTGCAGCTCTGCTGTCTGGCTAAGCCTATTAGTTGAAGGGAGAGGGCTTCTAATCAGAAGACATGATTCCTTAATCCTCCCATTAATTGTAATTTCACTCTCAATTCTGGATGAACAGATGGCTGTGTTGTTGCAGTATCTGTAAGTTTGTAGTTGCTCAATAAACATTTATTAACTTAATGCAGTTTGAAATTTCACTTTGCTGTTTCCCTTTATTTCCTCTGATTACAAAGTTACAAATACATAGCAATGTAGAAATTTTTGAAAGCACAGAAACGTATGTGAATCATTAAGAAACCCTGTTCACTTCTGACACATTTTTTCTCAGGGTTTCTCTAAGTACTTCTTTATAGATATATTTAAATTCACTTGAAATCACAATATATCTGTATCATCTTACACCTTTAAACATTCTTTAAAAGCATAATTTCAATGGGTGCATTATTATTATTTTTCAAATGGATGTGCCCTAATTTAATTAACCATTTTATTTTGGTTTAGGTTATTCTCAATCTTTCCCTACTATAAATAACACTGCTGTGAACATCTTTGTACAAAATATTGGAAACACTTGTAAATATTTTCTGGGATAGATGCCTAAAATAGGCTTACTTTTAATTTCCCTATCTTTTCATTTATTCAATTAATATTTAGGTCAGATAACTTAAGAGCGCTCCTGACACAGAATTTCTAAAATAGATAACATAAAATAAATTTTATATATATATATATATATATATATATATACACACACACACACACACACATATATGTGTATATATTTCTTTTAATGTACACGAACAGAGGATAATTCACAGAAGCCAAAATCAATAAGAAAGGGTGAATTCAGAGATATTACCAAGTCTGAGTGCATCTGCTCATCCCTGGAGGTTTGGAGTTCTCAATTTAATAGAACATGTGCATGGGGCAAGAGATAGAACCTTCATCACTGTGAGGTGTGAAAGAAGATCTGTATTCACATAATAGAACTATGAAAGTGTACACTTGTTGTTAAAAGTTGAAAGAAGAGGGAAAAAAAATCTCAAGGTAAAAAGCAATAATAAAACACAATTCTTTAAGATTTGACTTTGAGCAAAGAAGTATAAGTCCTTCCTGAGAATCTGTAACCATAAACTCACCTTTACCTGGGTTTGGGGCGCTAAATTGTGCTACCACATGTCCTGATAACCCCAAACTGAGAATTAATTGACAGCAGCCATGATATGATGCCCAAGAAGGGTACAACATCATTGCCCAAAATGCATAAGTTCAAAGTAATCATGAAAAAATACCACACAAACCTGAATTGAAAGACATTCCACAAAATAACCAATATTCTTCAGAAGTGTCAGGTGTTTGAAGACAAAGACTGATGGCCTGACACATATTTGTGAGCCTAAGGAAGCAAAAACATAAATGTGACATAGCATACTAGATTGGGTACTGGAGCAGAAATAGGGTATTGGTGGAAAATTGGTGAAATTTGAATAAGATCTACAGTTTAACTAAAGGTGCTGTAACTATGGTAATTCCCTGGCTTTGATGATTTTACTATGGTTGTGTGAATTTTAAAGTTAAGGGATCTAAGTGAAGGGGATATGAAAATTCTGTACTATTTTCATAACTTCTACCAAAGTCTAAAACTATTTCAAAATGAAAAATTTAAGTAATAATAAAGTGTCCCTGAGTTGATAGTGTACTCAGGAACCTGGCTGGAGTCATGAGTCTCTCTGGAGGAATACATCATAAAAGCCTCAAAAATTTCACAAATTTCTAATGATGATGAATTCACTATTCAGAAAAAAAAAAAAATCAGAAAACATATGGAGAAATAAGTTACCAGTCTCAGAAAAGAAAAAAAAGAACGAAAGAATAGAAAAAGCAAAAGAAACAAGCAACATACTATTCACAAAGTCTTACAATGATGTTTAATAAGGAAAATAAGAGAGAATACTAAAAGTATGAAAGAACAAGAGACTTTCAGAATAACTAGGTAGGTTTGTAGAAGAAGCATATCTAGTATAATATCTAGAAATGAAAATGTGATTATTAAAAGGAGAAAACCAATGGAAAGTTAATTATTATACATTAGACAGATATTAGAGACAACTGAAAAGGGAACTGAGCTGGGTGGTCTATCTAAAGAAAGTATTCAGGACACCATAGAGATAAACAAAGAGTTAATGAAAAGAAAGGTTAGAGGCATGAAATGCAGAGTAATAAGATCTAATATTCATCTATCTAGATGTTAGAAGAATAAAATATCAGTGAGGAAGATGTGACATTTAAGAAGATCATGACTGGTCATTTTCCAGAGAAGGTAAACGACAAAAATCTTTTTATTAAGGAAACCTGATAAATCCCAAGCTGGACAAATAAAAATCCACACCTGGACACAATGTGGTGATTTGGTAGAACGCGAAAGACAAACAGGAGAACTTCAATACAGCCAGAAAGAAAAAGGGACTGTCAACCCAAACTGGGATGCCCTGAAATGCTGTCTTTCAAGACTCAGGGCAAGTAAAGACCTTTTCCTGCAGACAGAAACGGAGAGGTTTACTACCAAATGAAAACTGAAGACGAATGGTTTATGATGGAAAATTGTCCGCCTTTAAAGCCAATTTCTCAGAACCAGCAACGGAAACGAGGATAAAATGGATTCACGTCAAAGTGCTGAGAGTTTCTGCCAACCTAGAGTCAGATGTCTGAGCCCCTGCCTTAAAGATGGGGGCAATAGAAAGACATTTCTCTGATAAGCCAAGGATGACAGCTTACTGCAGTTGGAAGAAAACAACCCAAAAGGAAGATCTTGAGTGCAAGTAGAAATGGGGAATCAAAAAGATGATAAACACAAAACAAACAATGCCTTCATGAAATAATAATAAGCTTTACTTATGTGAAGAAATAAAACACAGAAATAAAATATTAGAAATTATAAAATGCTAGAAACATATAACCAAAGAGGGAGGTAAAGCTAAAGAATTCTAAATCTCTTACATTGTTTAGAAAGACAATATATGTTTAATTTGCAGTAAGTCAAGTTAAAATCTCCTGTCTCAAATCCATGGAAACCACCAAAACAATTTAAATAAAGTATACATTTTCCAAACTCATCAAGGCCAAAAATGGAATAAATAAAAACAATTTAAAGAAAAAAAAAACAAAAAATAAAAGGAGAAAAAAGAATAACACAGAATAGAAAATACATGGTGGAAATAAATCAAAATGTATCAGTAATCATAAAAAAAATAAACCTCTTAAAGACAAATTGTCCAGATTAGATATAACAAAATTCATTAACATGCTTTTTAAGACAGATGTCCTAAAAAAAAAAAATACAGAAAGTTTGAAAGTAAAAAAAAAAATAAAGTAACAGGCCAACTACTAATGCAAATAAAGCAGATACGATGATACTAACATAAGGCAAAACAGATGTTAAGGAGAAAGACTATACTAGTGTATACTTCACCCATAATGGTTAAAACATTTAATGTACCAGGAAGGTATATCAATTCTAACCTTGTATAAACTTAATTTTATACCTACAAAATAAGTCCAAAAAATATTAAATAAGTCAAATTGAAGTTTCTGCCATCATGGTGAGAGATTATAATACACAGCAATTGAAACATCAAATTAAATCTGACCCCAAATGTTCAATATGGGTATGATTTAACAGCAAATTAAATTTGAACAGAACGATCCATAAGATTTGACCAAGTAATGGGCTATAGAGCAAATATTAAAAATTTCTAAAGAGCAGTACTGTACAAAGGCTAGTCCTGAAGAAGAAGATCATAGTGTCCAGAGAGCAGGATTTAGCCACAGCAATAGTTTGTGGAATTGGCAATGGATTTCAGTAGAACTTTGGGACAGAAGAGAGAGTCCAGAAAAATTTCTACATACATATGGAGAAGAAATATGATAGATGTGTCTTTACTCATCAGTAGATTAATCAACTATTTAATAAGATGTTGCCAAAACATTTATCTATGTGGAGTAACTAATCAAATACAAAAATCAATTACAGATGATGTAAAGTTGAAACTGAAAAAATTTGGGGACCAAATAGGCAAAATATATTTATGAACTTAGTGTAGGAAAAGACTTTTTAATAAAGAGAAAAAAAACCTGACATTTTAGAAGAAAATAAAATAGATCAATTAGGTTACATTAAAATTAAGAACTTCCACAAAGCTCTATGCAAAAAGTGAAGGAACAGTGCCAAAATCTGACTGAAGATATTTACAACACATACAACAACAAAAAGTCAGTGCCTGGTTATTATAAGTCTAGATATTGAATGTAAGCCTCTTAAACTAAATAAAGAAATAACTTAAAAGAAAAATTAGCAAAAGATGTGAATAGGCAGCTCACAGAAGAAATGCAAAAAAAAAAAGAAAAGAAATGAATATATGAAAAGATAGACAACACTAGGGAAATACAAATTAAACTCTCAAAGAGAACAATTTATATAATCATCAGATTGAAACAACTAGCATATCAGCTAATAGCAAGTATTGACCATGATCTCGTAGCAATGGAAATACTCATACACAAATGATGTGGATACAACCACCTTCAGTAAAACCAGTTGGTATCCAATGATTCAATATGTCTACTCCTAGTCATATATTCTCTAGAGAAACTCTCACATCTGCTTCAGGGGACATGCACAAGAAAGTTTCTAGAAGAATATTTGTTGTGAGAAAAATTAAAACAAGTGGAATGTCAAAGGACAAGAGATGGAAAATTGAAGCATTTTCATATGGAGAAATGGCATGCAGAGTGAAATGATTGACCTACAGCACATGCCAACATAGATTAGCATCTAAAACATAACACTGAATGAAAAAGGCAAGTCACAAAGACTAAATGAAATGGAATTTCATTTGCATAGAGTAAAAACATGCAGAAGTAAACAGTATGTGGTTAAGGTTACAGACACATATGATAGGACTGTAAGAAACCCCAGGGAATTAGAACCACAACATTCGAGAAGGAAGCCGGGATGTGGGCATGGTTGGAGAAGGAATACAGGAGCCATCAAAGGTATTGGTATTCCTATCTCTTAAACTGCAATGTGGGCTAAAAGGTTTATTTTACTCCCATTCCTTTGTATGTATTTATTCTTTTGACTATATGTGACATTTCAGTAACAAAATGAACACAAAAGGCATCACCTATTATGGGTATGGAGTTCAACACTGTGAGAGTAACAGAAAAAAAAGAAGTAAAATAATTACGACCTATGGTTCCTCGCCTTAAGATGTTGTAATTCAGTCAGAAAAGCAAAACAAATTCAGCTGAAAGAATTTAAAAATGCATTTTTCAGTAGTAGCCCAGGTTAAAGGCAGGTCCATGTGGATTGGAGAAAGCCAGGCATGGTGTAAAGAGCTGAGCATAGAGGGGTGCAGACAGGGGGTCGTGGTGTTGGACACATCCCACTCCTGGGCCAGGGCTATTAATAGAAAAAGAGGTTCCTGGGCTCCCGGTGTCTGAAGTCCCCAGGGCAGGGGTGGAGGGGTTTCTCCCAGCACACACGGGGAGGCAGAGCTTTCCACCGGTGCTCTGCTCTTAACCCAGACTGAGCCTGGCTGAGCTATGCACATGGGAGCCAATCCCAGCTGGAAGGAAGGAGAAAGGCACTTGATGAGGGAGAGCTAGATTTGAGAAGAGGAGGAGACCTTTTTCCAGGACATCTTAAGGCTTGTCAACCTCATGACATTTTGTTAGCAAAGATTTCCCCTAGCACCCTGAGGGGAGTTTATGGTTGGGTTTTCAAAGGTCTCAAGGTTGCACAGGACCAACTATTTATAGGGTGGTTATAACTGGTTTCAGCAAAGCCAAATGAGAGCATTGGTCTAATCTTTCTGCCCTGTATTTCTTCCCCTGACCTGAGGTCTACCGGTGAAAATCTATTAAAAGGCTTCCTGATAATATAAAAAAAAAAAAAAAAAGTTGACATTCTACTTGGTCAAAATTGAAACCCAGAAGGATAACCTCACTTTCTGATGAGCTAGGATTGACACAGTAGCGCATTTGCAGCTGAGCTGCCCAGACTTCAGCCTTAAGGCACGGTAGGCCTGATGAGCACGCCCAAGCCTCTCAAGGGGGCGACTGTGGCGCAGCAGGCAGCACCCAAACCAACGTGTGTCCAAGGGGGATTAGCCAGAGAGGGTGCCCAGATAAGCACGTTCCTCACATCTGGGTATTGGATCCTCTTATTCGTTCCACAGCCACATCAGGAGCAGACCTCACATGTGGGCTGGGGTGACGTGGATGCAGAACAGTGCTATCTTCTCAACACTGAAGTACCGTCAGACTCTGCTCTTGTTCTTGGGAAATTTTTACTGTGTGAATCTCTTCGTGCATTTCAGGTTGCAGTTACACTAAATGCATGATGAGGTTATTGCAATAAAACTCTGCACTTACGAAATCTGAATGTTGACTTCTATGAACAACAGATCTTGGTAAAAGCAATGACCTGCACTGAAGCTGCATTTTTTACCTGTTAAATTGCACTCACACTGAGCCTTCATTCTCCTCCAGCTGAGTGAAGGGTCTCCATTTCCCAGCTGAGGAAGATCTGTGGGCTTTCTCTCTCCTTTCCTTCCTTTGTCCCGGAAGATTAGGATGCTGACTCAGTCATGCCAGCTGGAGGAGCAGCCACAGGAGTTGATGGGTTGATACCACGTTCGCGAGAGCCTCACAGAGCACAGTGATGCCTCAGTGATAAACCTCAGGTTTGCTCTGGGAGGTGGAAAAGCTGGACGTAGGAAAGTGGTCCTCAGCCCTGTGTGTGAGGGGTGTGTGTGAGTTCATATAGGTAGATATTGAATTTATATTGGTTTAAAAAATACAAGAATCTGTCAAATGCAATCATAAGTATTTTTTTTTTTTATGAGAGTCTTCTAATTGAAGGGGGGTCACCAGCTTCAGGACTTTGAGGCTTAACTTCCAGTTGCAAAGTTTCTGATAAAATCAGCAACCTGGACCCAACCCTGGCACCACCCTAGGATCCCACGTTCATGATGGGTCCTTCCTTCTCTGCAGACCCCTGCCCGCCTCCCCACCCAAGGGAACTGATACAGTTGAGAGAGAGTCCTAGAGAGAAAGACAGAAGCAGAGACAGAAGGAGGCCCATGAAGGTAAAAATTCCTAATCCAAAGACCACCTATGAAGGCAAGCATCCATCGCCACATACTGTGGGCCAGGCTCCAGCTCCTGGGTGAGCACTTTATATACATCATCTCCTTTGCTACCACAGAAGCCTGCAGTGGCGACCATCACCCCAATTGACAGATGAGGAAACCAGTAACCAGGGAGCCAAGGTTATGTGCCCCACATCACCCAGCCAGCAAGAGGTGGGCTGTGATTAAAATCCTGATTGGATGACTCCAGAGCTACCCATGATCAGACATAAATTCCCTGTAGCATAACCTAAATTAAAAGGCCTCACGATCTCACACAAGAATGACTTCTGACTAGTCGAAATAAAACAGCACATTAGGCACCACTGTTCCAAAACTTACAAGTCATCTTGAATCAATTCTCCACAATACAAAATTAAAACAAGTGTCATTTATCAACCAAAGTGAGACTAAAGCAACTCTTGTCCTGCCAAAATTAACTTGGAAAAGAAATTACTGTTATAAAGGTTCTAAGACCATTTCTTAAACTTCTCAAGGTTGCCCTAACAGGAAAGGAAAATAAAATTAAAAGGGAAAGCTAACAAGAGCTCCCTGGAAGCATTAAAATGCAAAATAATTCCCTTGCCCTCTGCCCCCTCCAGACTGGATGGCTGTTGACTCTTCCATTATGCCAACAGACTTGGGGTCCAATTAAAAAGCCATCAGCCAACCACCAAGGGAGCAACCAGGGCTCCCCCAGCATGGGGAGGACCCTCCACCGCCTGGGCCTGGAGAGAACCCAGGGCGGCAGAGAGCCCAGATGTACCACCAGAGTAGAGAGAACATAGTTGCTCCAAACAAGTTCTTCACCTGGTGGCGTTACTGATGTCCTCCTGGCAACTGATGCCCATGACACTCAACCTTGACCTCAGAAGGGCTCTTTCCAACATCAGGCAGCAGCATGCATAGAAATGCCCCCTGGCCAGGAATGCAGGGGTCCTGGTGTACTGAAAACAGCTGTCTGCTGAACCAGCGGGTGCGACCTTCTTTGGAGCATCTCAAACGTTCCCTGGACAGACCCTCACGGCACTAACGCCTCCGTAATTAAGCTGCCCACCATTTGGATGAAACTCTACACTCCACTAGACTCGTTCCAGACATTACTTGTACCCTAATACATCCAAGGAGACTTTGCAGACACTCATTCTGAGGCAGGCAACATGATAAAACCATTTATAAGTGTTCTTATCCGTCCTCACAACACCTACTATGGCACGTACTCATCTACATCCCATTTTACAGATGAGGAAACGGAGGCTTAGAGAGGTCCAGGACTTGCCTCCATCTACTGAATGGTAAGGTCAGGGCAGACGGCCAGAGTCCAGCTGCTTCCTCATTTCCAAAACTGTTCATATGCTGGAAAAGCTGAACCACAGCAATTGGTTTAATTATATATATTTTTTTTAAGTTTTCTAAATACAAATTGCTTGACTGGCATATTTTAATCTCAGCTGGTTTTTATTTCACATTCTCTCCTTGAAGAGAAGAGACCCATGAAGAACCAAAGTGACGGGGCTGTTCTCATATCTGGAAACACTTGAAAGTATGAGCTGTTTGACGTCACTGGGCCTCCCTCTGATGGATTAAGTGATCAGGAGAGAGAACAGCGACAGCTCTGGAGGGGATCCAGGAACGGCTCCCAATGGAATCCCATCTGAAATTGAGGAGAGGATGCGGTGTGTCCGTCAAAGCCCCCTGCCAGCACTTGTCTCAGATAAATGAGACTGGGACACATAAGTACCTTGCACTGGTCACTCTGCAGCTGAAGTTGAGAAAGCTGTGTCTAAATCCTCTCCAATAAAAATAAAGGAGAAAATACCTCACAACACCACACTGGTGGGGTCAGATAAAAGCCTTATCTGTGGATTCATTAGCTCTCCTCATATTCCTAAAATACCATTTCTCACAAGGAACAAAATTGAGTAGAGAATTTCAAATTTAAAGTAATCAACTAACTCCACGAAAAAGTACAAACCTTTTCTTTCCTAAGACCAGAAATTTGGAGGTATAATTTCCATTTGTGTCCCTAATAATTAATAGATATAGATCACAGAAACAGAAGAAAATACATTTAATAGGGATGAGTGGACAGGGATTGAAAGGAAAAAAAAAAACAAAAAAAAAACATACTGTGAACAATCTTCCATCCCATCCCAGGAGAAAGCATGAGTTCAGTGGGTATCTTGAACATTTGTCCCATGGAAAATATCTGTGACATCAATAAAATTGGTCATTTCATCGCATGGGTGTGTCCTGCTTCCAGGAGCCATTTTTGAGAAAGAACCAACTAGTAACCCTATGGTAAGGGGATATTTGAACTGATCGATTGACTGACTGAATGAAAAGATTGTGGATGGAAAATAGAAACAAAGAAGGAAGAAATGGAGGAGACGGGCGGGGAGGGAAAGTAACTAGCAGATAATCATATACATCAATACAAAAAAGAATTATTTGAAACTGAATACCCCGTGCATCTTTTTTTGCCATCTCGAGCGGTCCTACCTTATCAAAATGTACACGATTATGGTGGAAAGAGATCAAGATGGTGGAGGGAGGGGAGGCTGGGCTTGCTCCCCTTATGAACACATCAAAACTACAATGACGCAGGGAGAGACTCTTGCTGAAATTGACCTGAAAACTCTATCAGAATGGCTCTTCTGTGACCAAAGCTGTAAAGGAAGATGCACACGGAGTCAGGGAGGAGGAGAGGAGAAGGGAGCTGGTTAGGACCTGTGTCCCTGGTGGGGGACACAGGAGAGGAGGGGGCAGTCACAGGTTTGGGGATCCTCCCTAGAGAGCAAAGCATTCAAGCTACATATTAGGCAGCCCAGCCCTGGGACCCAACACCAGGAGGACAAGCCCCCTCCTTTAGCTGGTTTGAAAATGAGTGGGGCTTATCAGATGGCCGTAGGAAACTGAGAGTCTGCTCATGAAGAGCACAGTCTCGCCTACTCGCAGTCACAGCAGATTGAAAACTGCCCGGCGCTCTGGCTGGCCTTCTTGGACCACCCCAGCAAGCCCTGCAGCCCACACTGGGCTCCTGCTCCAGCCCCTCTTGTGCCAGCACTGCTCCCCACTAAGGGGGAGGCTGCCACTGCCAATGAGAGTGCACACACATGGAGAGAACAGTGTCGTCTCAGACCCCAGCCCTGCCTTGGACCAGGGCAAAGGCAGCCATTGCCAGCGCATGTCACTGCACATTCGGGAGGGAGCAAGCTCAGCTCCATCAACCAGCACCATCCCTGTGCACACTTGGGAGGGAGTCAGACCAGCTCAGTGGTGTGTCACCAATGCCTCCAGCCCTGACCCAGACTAACCAATGGGCACACACCAGGGACAAAGTGAAACCAGCACAGAATGCAGCCTCAAGCCCTCAGGTTCAGTCAAAACACAAACTAAGGCAGAGCCTGCCATCACACCAGGAGAAACCCAGCTCCCTCCTGGCTTCTGTTCCAGCCCCTTGGCCCCTGCCCACACCCCAAGTAGGGTGGTGATGGCCACTGAGCATAGGAGAAGCCCCAGCTTGCACCTGTCTCTGGCTCTAGCTTCTCCTACTCCAGACTACCTCCCACCTTGGTGGTGGCTGCCAGCACACCCTGGGGAAGACACAGACCATGCTTACTTGGAATCCAGCTCACCAGCCAAAGCCACTGGGTACGCGCACACTGCATAGGGGTACTCCCACACAAGGACATGCCTTCAAGACCAGGGTATGTAAGTGTTTCACCTAATTTCCTTGAGACAGAGAAAGTTAACCAAAATGAGAAGATGGAGGAATATGTTTCAAATGAAAGAACAACAAAAAATAAAACCTGAAAAAATCCTAATTAAACAGAGATAAATAATTCACCTGATAAAGATTTCAAAGCAATAATACTGAGAATGCTAACTGAATTAGGGGAAAGGATAAATGAACACAGTGAAAATTTTAACAAAGAACTAGAAAATATTAAAAAAAAGAACCAGTGTGAGCTGAAAAACACAATAACTGAAATGGAAAATATACTAGAGGGAATTAACAGCAGATTAGGTGAGACAGCAGAAGGCATAAGTGATCTGCAAGATACATGAGGTGGAAGATAGGATAATGGAAATCGTGCAATGAGAACAGCAAAAAGAAAAACAAATTAAAAAAAAAATTGATACTTTAAGGGACCTTTGCGACAGCATCAAGCATACCAACATTACAGGGATCCCAGAAGAAGAAGAGAGAGAAAGGGTAGAAAATGTATTTGATGAAATTATGGCTGACTACTTCTTGAAGCTAAAGAGGGAAACAGATATTCAAGTACAGGAATTACGGGGAGTCCCAAACAAGATGAACCCAAAGAGACCCACAAAAAGAGACATCATAATTAAAATGGCGAAAGTTAAAGATAAAGAGAGAATTCTAAAGGCAATAAGAGAAATACAAAAAATCACATACAAGGGAACCCCCACAAGATTAAGAAGGAAGGTTCTCTCTAAAGGAGTTGTGACCCTTGATGAGATTAAGAAGGAAGATTCTCTCCTAAGGAGGTCTGGTTAATGCAGATACACAATACACACTAATGGGGAATGAGGAGACCCACTCCGGCAAAGGAAAAATTTATGTTTAACTTTTTCTCATCTTGCCATAAAATATGAATTTTATTTCATCAATAGAAACAATAAGAAAGTAGGGGTAACAATACACCTATCAGCCAAAGTAGACTTTAAAACTGAGTCTATAATAAAAGACAAAGAAGAGTATTATGTAATAATAAATGAATCAATATAAGAAGAAGATAGAATATCCATAAACATATATGCACATAATATAGGAGCAACTAAATAAAGCAAATATTAATAGATATAAAGGCAGAAATTGACCATAATACAATAACAGAAGGGGATTTTAACATACCACTTAATTAATGGACAAATCATCCAGACATAAAATTAATAAGGAAAGAGGAGCCTTAAATGACACATTAGACCAGTTTAACTTAATAGATATCTACAAGAGATTCCATCTAAAAACAGCACAATATACATTATGTTCAAGTGCACACGGAATGCTTTCCAGGATAGGTCACATGCTAGCCACAAAACAAAGCTCAACAAATTTAAGACAATAGAAATTATGTCAAACATCTTTTCCAACCACAACAGTATGAAACTAGAAATCAATTACAGGAAGAAAAAGGGAAAAACAAACATGTGGAGACTGAAAAACACTCTACTAAAAAATCAATGGGTCAATGAAAAAAATAAAAGAGGAAATCAGAAAATACATTGAGAAAAATGAAAATTAAAAAGAATACAATAGAGGCATACCTCAAGGAACAAGAAAAATCTCAAATAAACAATCTAACCTAGCATCTAAAGGAATTAGAAAAAAGGAATTAGAAAAAGAAGGACAAACATAGCCTGTAGTCAACAGAAGGAAGGAGGATAATGGAGAAAAGAAAATCTCTTCAAAGAGTAGTCCTGGGAAAACTGGACAGCTTACACATAAAAGAATGAAATTAGAACACTCCCTAACACCATACACAAAAATAAACTCAAAATGGATTAAAGACTAATGTAAGGCTGAAAACCATAAGACTCCTAGAGGAAAACATAGGCGGACATAGCAAAAGAAATAAAGAAACAGCTCATACAACTCAACAACAACAAAAAACACAAGTGAAAAATAGACATTTCTCCAAAGAAGACATACACATGGCCAATAGGCACATGAAAAGATGCTCAACATCATTCATTATAGAGAAATGCAAATCAAAACTACAATGAGGTACCCCTCACACTACTTAGAATGGCCATCATTAAAAAGCTTACAAGTAACAAATGCTGGAGAGGGTATGGAGAAAAGGGAACCCTCCTACACTGTTGGTGGGAATGGAAGTTGGTGCAGCCACTATGGAAAACATTATGGAGGTGCCTCAGGAAACTAAAAATAGAATTACTATATGATTCAGGAATCCCACTCCTGGGCATATATCCAGAGAAAACCATAATTCAGAAAGATACATGCACCCCAATGTTCATTGACACACTATTTACAGTAGCCAAGACATGGAAGCAAACTAAATGTCCATCGACAGATGAATAGATAAAAAAGGTGTGGTATACTTATACAATGGAATATTACTCAAACATAAAAAAAGAACAAAGTAATGTCATTTGCAGCAATATGGATGGACCTAGAGATTATCATACTAGATGAAGTAAGTTTGACAGAGAAAGACAAATACCATATGATATCACTCATATGTGGAATCTAAAATATGACACAAATCAACATATCTATGAAGCAGAAACACACCAACAGACATAGAGAATATACTTGTGGTTGCCAAGGTGGAGGGGAGGGATGGACTGGGAGTTTCGAGTTAGTAGATGCAAATTATTACATATAGAATGGATAGACAACAAGGTCCTACTGTATGACACAGGGAACTCTATTCAATGTCCTGAAATAAACTAAAATGGAAAATAATATTAAAAAGAATGCATAGGAGACAGGAGAAGATGATGGAAGAGTAAGACGCAGAGATCACCTTCCCCCCACAGATGCATCAGAAATACGTCTACACATGGAACAACTCCTACAGAACACCTACTGGACTCTGGCAGAAGACCTCAGACCTCCCAAAAGGCAAGAAAGTCCCCACATACCTGGGTAGGACAAAAGAAAAAAGAATGAACAGAGACAAAAGCATAGGGACGGGACCTGCACCAGTGGGAGGGAGCTGTGAAGGAGGAAAAGTTTTCACACACTAGGAAGCCCCTTTGCGAGGGGAGACCGCGGGTGGCAGAGGGGGGAAGCTTCGGAGCCGTGGAGGAGAGCACAGCAACAGGGGTGCGGAGGGCAAAGCGGAGAGATTCCCGCGCAGAGGATCGGCGCTGACCGGCACTCACCAGCCCGAGAGGCTTGTCTGCTCACCCGCCAGGGCAGGCGGGGCTGGGAGCTGAGGCTCGGGCTTCGGTAGGAGCGCAGGGAGAGGACTGGGGTTGGCAGCGTGAACACAGCCTGAAGGGGCTAGTGCACCACGCCTAGCCAGGAGGGAGTCAGGGGAAAAGTCTGGATTTGCCGAAGAGGCAAAATACTTTTTCTTCTCTCTTTGTTTCCTGGTGCACGAGGAGAGAGGATAAAGAGGGCTGCTTAAAGGAGCTCCAGAGATGGGCGCGAGCTGTGGCTAACAGCGCGGACCCCAGAGACGGGCATGAGACGCTAAGGCTGCTGCTGCTGCCACCAACAAGAAGCACAGGTCACCAACAAGAAGCACCTGTGCGAGCACAGGTCACTATCAACACCCCGCTTCCGTGGAGCCCGTGCAGCCCGCCACTGCCAGGGTCCCGGGATCCAGGGACAACTTACCCGGGAGAACGCACAGCGCGCCTCAGGCTGCTGCAACGTCACGCCGGCCTCTGATGCCACAGGCCCGCCCCGCATGCTGTGCCCCTCCCTCCCCCGGGCCTGAGTGAGCCAGAGCCCCCGAATCAGCGGCTCCTTTAATCCCATCCTGTCTGAGCGAAGAACAGTCGCCCTCCGGCAACCTACACGCAGAGGCGGGGCCAAATCCAAAGCTGGGCCCCTGTGAGCTGTGAGAACAAAGAAGAGAAAGTGAAATCTCTCCCAGCAGCCTCAGAAGCAGTGGATTAAAGCTCCACAATCAGCTTGATGCACCCTGCATCTGTGGAATACCAGAATAGACAATAAATCATCCTAAATTGAGGAGGTGGACTTTGGGAGCAAGATATCTTATTTTTTTCCCCTTTTTTCCCTTTTTGTGAGTGTGTATGTACATGCTTCTGTGTGACATTTTGTCTGCATTGCTTTCTTTCACCATTTGTCTTAGGGTTCTGTCCATCCGTTTTTCTTGTTTGTTTTTTTTTTTTTACTTTTTAAAATTTTTTTCTTAAAAATATTTTTTTTTATTTTAATAACTTTATTTTATTTTATCCTCTTTCTTTCTTTCTCTCTTTCTTTCTTTCTTTCTTTCTTTCTTTCTTTCTTTCTTTCTTTCTTTCTTTCTTTCTTTCTTTCTTTCTTTCTTTTTCTTTCTTTTCTTTCTTTTCTTTCTATATTTTCTCCCTTTTATTCTGAGCTGTGTGGAGGACAGTCTCTTTGTGCTCCAGCCAGGAGTCAGGGCTGTGCCACTGAGGTGGGAGAGCCAACTTCAGGACACTGGTCCACAAGAGACCTCCCAGCTCCACATAATATCAAATGGTGAAAATCTCCCAGAGATCTCCATCTCAACACCAACACCCAGCTTCACTCAACGACCAGCAAACTGCAGTGCTGGATACCCTATGCCAAACAACTAGCAAGACGGGAACACAACCCCACCCATTATCAGAGAGCTGCCTAAAATCATAATAAGGCCACAGACACCCCAAAACACACCACCAGATGTGGACCTGCCCACCAGAAAGACAAGATCCAGCCTCATCCACCAGAACACAGGCACTAGTCCCCTCCACCAGGAAACCTACAAACCCCACTAAACCAACCTTAGCCACTGGGGACAGACACTAAAAACAATGGGAGGTACAAACCTGCAGCCTGTGAAAAGGAGACCCCAAACACAGTAAGACAAGCAAAATGAAAAGACAGAAAAACACACAGCAGATGAAGGAGCAAGGTAAAAACCCACCAGACCTAACAAATGAACAGGAAATAGACAGCCTACCTGATAAAGAAATCAGAATAATGATAGTAAAGATGATCCAAAATCTTGGAAATAAAATAGAGAAAATGCAAGAAACATTTAACAAGGACCTAGAAGAACTAAAGAGGAAACAAGCAATGATGAACAACCCAATAAATGAAATTAAAAATACTCTAGAAGGGATCAATAGCAGAATAACTGAGGCAGAAGAACAGATAAGTGACCTGGAAGATAAAATAGTGGAAATAACTACTGCAGAACAGAATAAAGAAAAAAAAAAAAAAAGAAAGAAAAGAACTGAGGACAGTCTCAGAGACCTCTGGGACAACATTAAACGCACCAACATTCGAATTACAGGGGTCCTAGAAGAAGAATAGAAAAAGAATAGAAAAGGAAAACTTCCCTAATATGAGAAAGGAAATAGTTAATCAAGTCCAGGAAGCACAGAGAGTCCTATACAGGATAAATCCAAGGAGAAAGATGCCAAGACACATATTAATCAAACTGTCAAAAATTAAATACAAAGAAAACATATTAAAAGCAGCAAGGGAAAAACAACAAATAACACATAAGGGGATCCCCATAAGGTTAACAGCTGATCTTTCAGCAGAAACTCTGAAAGCCAGAAGGCAGTGGCAGGACATATTTAAAGTTACAAAGGAGAAAAACCTACAACCAAGATTACTCTACCAAGCAAGGATCTCATTCAGATTCAAAGGAGAAATTAAAACTTTTACAGACAAGCAAAAGCTGAGAGAGCTCAGCACCACCAAACCAGCACTACAATAAATGCTAAAGGATTTTCTCTAAGCAAGAAACACAAGAGAAGGAAAAGACCTATAATAACACACCCAAAACAATTAACAAGATGGGAATAGGAACATACATATCGATAATTACCTTAAATGTAAATGGATTAAATGCTCCCACCAAAAGACACAGACTGGCTGAATGGATACAAAAACAAGACCTGTATATAGGCTGTCTACAAGAGACCCACTTCAGACCTAGAGACACATACAGACTGAAAGTGAGGGGATGGAAAAAGATATTCCATGCAAGTGGAAATCAGAAGAAAGGTGGAGTAGCAATTTTCATATCAGACAAAATAGACTTTAAAATAAAGACTATTAGAAGAGACAAAGAAGGACACTACATAATGATCAAGGGATCGATCCAAGAAGAAGATATAACAATTGTAAATATATATGCACCCAACATAGGAGCACCTCAATACATAAGGCAAATACTAACAACCATAAAGGGGAAATTGACAGTAACACAATCATAGTAGGGGATTTTAACACCCCACTTTCACCAATGGACAGATCATTCAAAATGAAAATAAATAAGGAAACACAAGCTTTAAATGATACATTAAACAAGATGGACTTAATTGATATGTATGGAACATTCCATCCAAAAACAACAGAATACACATTTTTCTCAAGTGCTCATGGAACATTCTCCAGGATAGATCATATCTTGGGTCACAAATTTAGCCTTGGAAAATTTAAGAAAATTGAAATCATATCAAGTATCTTTTCCAACCACAACGCTATGAGACTATATATCAATTAGAGGAAAAGATCTGTAAAAAAAAACAGACTCATGGAGGCTAAACAATACACTATTTAATAACAAAGTGATCACTGATGGAATCAAAGAGGAAATCAAAAAATACCTAGAAACAAATGAAAATGGAGACACGATGACCCAAAACCTATGGGATGCAGGAAAAGCAGTTCTAAGAGGGAAGTTTATAGCAATACAATCCTACCTTAAGAAACAGGAAACAGGGCTTCCCTGGTGGCACAGTGGTTGAGAGTCCACCTGCTCATGCAGAGGATGTGAGTTTGTGCCCCAGTCCGGGAAGATCCCACATGCCGCAGAGCTGCTGGGCCCGTGAGCCATCGCCACTGATCCCGTGCATCTGGAGCCTGTGCTCCACAATGGGAGAGGCCACGACAGTGAGAGGCCCGCATACCACAAAAAAAATAAAAAAATAAAAAACAGGAAACACCTTAAATAAACAACCTAACCTTGCACCTAAAGCAATTAGAGAAAGAAGAACCAAAAAAACCCCAACGTTAGCAGAAGGAAAGAAATCATAAAGATCAGATCAGAAATAAATGAAAAAAAATGAAGGAAACAATAGCAAAGATCAATAAAACTAAAAGCTGGTTCTTTGAGAAGATAAACAAAATTGATAAACCATTAGCCAGACTCATCAAGAAAAAAAGGAAGAAGACTCAAATCAATAGAATTAGAAATGAAAAAGGAGAGGTAACCACTGACACTGCAGAAATACAAAGAATCATGAGAGATTACTACAAGCAACTCTATGCCAATAAAATGGACAACCTAGAAGAAGTGGACAAATTCTTAGAAATGCACAACCTGCCGAGATTGAACCAGGAAGAAATAGAAAATATGAACAGACCAATCACAAGCACTGAAATTGAAACTGTGATTAAAAATCTTCCACCAAACAAAAGCCCAGGACCAGATGGCTTCATAGGCGAATTCTATCAAACATTTAGAGAAGAGTTAACACCTATCCTTCTCAAACTCTTCCAAAATATAGCAGAAGGAGGAACACTCTCAAACTCATTCTACGAGGTCACCATCACCCTGATACCAAAACCAGACAAGGATGTCACAAAGAAAGAAAACTCCAGGCCAATATCACTGATGAACATAGATGCAAAAATCCTCAACAAAATACTAACAAACAGAATCCAACAACACATTAAAAGGATCATCATACACCATGATCAAGTGGGGTTTATTCCAGGAATGCAAGGATTCTTCAATATATGCAAATCTATCAATGTAATAAACCATATTAACAAATTGAAGGAGAATAAACATATGATCATCTCAATAGATGCAGAGAAAGCTTTCAACAAAATTCAACATCCATTTATGATAAAAACCCTGCAGAAAGTAGGCATAGATGGAACTTTCCTCAACATAATAAAGGACATATACGACAAACCCACAGCCAACATCATCCTCAATGGTAAAAATCTGAAACCATTCCCACTAAGATCAGGAAAAAGACAAGGTTGCCCACTCTCACCACTCTTATTCAACATAGTTTTGGAAGTTTTGGCCACAGTAATCAGAGAAGGAAAAGAAATAAAAGGAATCCAAATCGGAAAACAAGTAAAGCTGTCACTGTTTGCAGATGACATGATACTATACATAGAGAATCCTAAAGATGCCACCAGAAAACTGCTACAGCTAATTAATGAATTTGGTAAAGTAGCAGGATACAAAATTAATGCACAGAAATCTCTGGCATTCTTATACATTAGTGATGAAAAATCTGAAAGTGAAATTAAGAAAACACTGCCATTTACCACTGCAACAAAAAGAATAAAATATCGAGGAATAAACCTACCAAAGGAGACAAAAGACCTGTATGCAGAAAATTATAAGACACTGATGAAAGAAATTAAAGATGATACAAATAGATGGAGAGATATACCATGTTCTTGGATTGGAAGAATCAACATTGTGAAAATGACTCTACTACCCAAAGCAATCTACAGATTCAATGCATCTCTATCAAACTACCACTGGCATTTTTCACAGAACTAGAACAAAATATTTCACAATTTGTATGGAAACACAAAAGACCCCGAATAGCCAAAGCAATCTTGAGAACGAAAAGCGGAGCTGGAGGAATCAGGCTCCCTGACTTCAGACTTTACTACAAAGCTACAGTAATCAAGACAGTATGGTACTGGCACAAAATCAGAAATATAGATCAATGGAACAGGATAGAAAGCCCAGAGACAAACCCACACACATATGGTCACCTTATCTTTGATAAAGGAGGCAAAAATATACAGTGGAGAAAAGACAGCCTCTTCAATAAGTGGTGCTGGGAAAACTGGACAGGTACATGTAAAAGTATGAAATTAGAACACGTCCTAACACCATACACAAAAGTAAACTCAAAATGGATTAAAGACCTAAATATAAGTCCAGACACTATCAAACTCTTAGAGGAAAACATAGGCAGAACACTCTATGACATAAATCACAGCAAGGTCCTTTTTGACCCACCTCCTAGAGAAATGGAAATAAAAATGAATATAAACAAATGGGACCTAATGAAACTTAAGAGCTTTTGCACAGCAAAGGAAACCATAAACAAGACCAAAAGACAACACTCAGAATGGGAGAAAATATTTGCAAATGAAGCAACTGACAAAGGATTAATCTCCAAAATTTACAAGCAGCTCATGCAGCTCAATAACAAAAAAACAGACAACCCAATCCAAAAATGGGCAGAAGACCTAAACAGACATTTCTCCAAAGAGGATATACAGATTGCCAACAAACACATGAAGTACTGCTCAACATCATTAATCATTAGAGAAATGCAAATCAAAACTACAATGAGATATCATCTTACACCAGTCAGAATGGCCATCATCAAAAAATCTAGAAACAATAAATGCTGGAGAGGGTGTGGCGAGAAGGGAACACTCTTACACTGTTGGTGGGAATGTAAATTGATACAGCCACTATGGAGAACAGTATGGAGGTTCCTTAGAACACTACAAATAGAACAACCATATGACCCAGAAATCCCACTACTGGGCATATACCCTGAGAAAACCATAATTCAAAAAGAGTCATTTACCAAAATGTTCATTGCAGCTCTATTTACAATAGCCAGGACATGGAAGCAACCTAAGTGTCCATCAACAGATGAATGGATAAAGAAGATGTGGCACATATATACAATGGAATATTTCTCAGCCATAAAAAGAAACAAAATTGAGTTATTTGTAGTGAGGTGGATGAATCTGGAGTCTGTCACACAGAGTGAAGTAAGTCAGAAAGAGAAAAACAAATACCATATGCTAACACACATATATGGAATCTAAGGAAAAAAAAAAAAGGTCATGAAGAACCTAGCGGTAAGACAGGAATAAAAACACAGACCTACTAGAGCATGGACTTGAGGACATGGGGAGGGGGAAGGGTAAGCTGTGACAAAGCAAGAGAGAGGCATGGACATATATACACTACCAAACATAAGGTAGATAGCTAGTGGGAAGCAGCCACATAGCACAGGGAGATCAGCTAGGTGGTTTGTGACCACCTAGAGGAATGGGATAGGGAGGGTGGGAGGGAGGGAGATGCAAGAGGGAAGTGATATGGGGACATATGTATATGTATAACTGATTCACTTTTTTATAAAGCAGAAACTAACACACCATTGTAAAGCAATTATACTCCAATAAAGATGTTAAAAAAAAATACATATATATATATGTCTAATATAATTGAGTCACTTTGCTATACAGCAGAAATTAACACAAAATTGTAAATCAACTATACTTAATTTAAAAAAGAAAACATAGGCAGAAAACACTTTGCTGTAAATCATAGCAATATTTTTTTTTGATAGGCCTCCAAAGGCAAAGAAAATAAAAGCAAAAATAAACAAGTAGGGCCTAATTAAACTTAAAAGCTTTTGCACAGCGAACGATATCATCCACAAAATGAAAATACAACCTATTTAATGGGAGTAAATATTTGCAAATGATATGACTGACAAGGGTTAATATCCAAAATTTATAAAAAGCTCATACAACTCAATATCAGAAAGCAAAAAACAAAACAAAACCAAAAAATGACCTGATTTAAAAAAATGGGCAGAAAACCTGAATAGATGTTTTTCGAAGAAGACATATAGAATGCCAACAGGCACATGAAAACAAGCTCAACATCACTAATAATCAGATATGCAAATCAAAACCACAGTGAGGTATCACCTCACACCTGTCAGAATGGCCATCATCAAAAAGACCACAAATTTAAAAAAAAAAAAAAAAAGACCACAAATAACAAATTTTGGCAAGGATGTGGAGAAAAGGTAACACTCTTGCACTGTTGATGGGAGTGTAAATTGGTGCAGCTGCTATGGAGGACAGTATGTAGGTTCCTCAAAAAACTAAAAATAGAACTACCATATGACGCAGGAATTTCACTTCTGGGTATATATACAAAGAAAATGAAAACACTAATTTGAAAAGATACATGAATCCCAATGTTCTTAAGCATTATTTACAATAGCCAAGATACAGAAGCAACCTAACTGTTGGTCAACAGATTAATGAATAAAGAAGATGTGGTATATATATGTATTAATATAATGTATATATATATAGTAGAATATATGATATTTATATAAAAAATTAAATATTGCCAGTTGCGACAACAGGGATGGACCACAAGTGTATTATGCTTATTAAAATAAGTCAGACAGAGAAAGACAAATACTCTATGTTGTCACTTAGAAGTGGAATCTATAAAATAAAAGGAATGAATACAACAAAACAGAAACAGACTCAGAAGTAGAGAGCAAACTAGTGGTTACCAGTAGGAAAAGGGAAATGGGGAGGGACAAGTTAGGGGTATGGGATTAAGAGATACAAACTATTAGGTATAAAATCAATAAACAACAAGGATATATTGTACAGCAAAGGGAAATATAGCCATTATTTTGTAATAACTTTAAATGGAGTATAATCTATAAAAATACTGAATCTCTGTTGTACACCTAAAATTAATATAATATTAAAACTAATATAATATTGTTAATCAACTATACTTCAACTTAAAAAAGGAGATTTGGTTCTGATTTCATTTATCATAATATATTATGAGGGATTTCCCTGCTGGTGCAGTGGTTAAGACGACACGCTCCCAATGCAGGGGGTCCAGGTTCAGTCCTTCGTCAAGGAAATAGATCCTGTTTGCCAAAGCTGAAAGATTCCGCACGTGGCAAGGAAGATCCTGCACGCGGCGACGGAGTTCCCATGTGCCGCAAGGAAGACCCAGCACAGCCAAATAAATAGATAAACAAATAAATAAATAATTTTAAAAATGACATACAAAAAAATATTATGAAATAATGCAAGAATCTGTTGTATGATGCATTCATTCATTCATTGGACAAAATTTTTTTTATTATTTTTTATTTATTTTTATTTTTTGCGGTACGCGGGCCTCTCACTGTTGTGGCCTCTCCCGTCGCGGAGCACAGGCTCTGGATGCGCAGGCCCAGCGGCCATGGCTCACAGGCCCAGCCGCTCCGCGGCATGTGGGATCTTCCCGGACCAGGGCACGAAACCGTGTCCCCTGCATCGGCAGGCAGACTCCCAACCACTGCGCCACCAGGGAAGCCCTGGACAAATATTTTTGATGCCCCGAATGAGTGAACTGCCTTTCAAGCACTGGGCAGTGGTAGAGGGCACAGATGGACAGGATGGCAAAGCTACTGCCCTTGTGAATATTACCTCCATACATGACGCTTTAGCCAGGATGCAGCTCTCATAACCCTGGGAAGAATTCCTCTCCTCACCCAAAATTCTGCTTGTGTATACATCTTTGCACGACTGTTGAATTTTCTTAAGTTAAATTCATAGAAGCAAGCAGTTCGGACCTTGTGGACTCCAGGCCCACTAGGAAGGATGGGAAGGAAGACTGTGTGGTCCATAGGTCTGGATTTTAGGTCTGGAGCCCATAGATTTTGTCTGACCCTGGAAGGGTCTTGCCCCCCGCCCCCATTCAGCTCCTGTGATCAGTGGCCAGATGAAAGATGTCCCTCCTTTGCTGGAAGAAGAGCTCACATCACTGGGAGTATTTGCCCTTGTACCCCCTCTGTCAGTGTCGTATACAGGCATTCACTGGATCAATCTCTTCCCCACTCAGAACGAATCCATAACTCTGCAAGCACGGTTCCCAGCCAAATCTATCTAGACCCTCCCATATTAAAACATATTAAAAGCAGCAAGGGAAAAACAACAAATAACACACAAGGGAATCCCCATAAGGTTAACAGCTGATCTTTCAGCAGAAACTCCGCAAGCCAGAAGGGAGTGGCAGGACATATTTAAATTGATGAAGGAGAAAAACCTACAATCAAGATTGCCCTCACCCCCTTGGGCCTTGCTATGGGCTGAATTGTGTCCCTGTAAAATTCATGTTGAAAGCCTAATCCCCAGTGGCTGTATTTGGAGACAGGACCTCTAAGGATGTAATTAAGGTTAAATGAAGTCATAAGGATGGGGCTAGAATAGGATTAGTGTCTATAAGAAGAGACACCAGAGGATGGGCTCTTTCTCTCTCTCTCTCTCTCTCTCTTCGTACACATACACTGAGGAAAGGTAGTGTGAGGACACAGAGAGAAGGCAGGCCACGAAGAAGGCTCTCAACAGAACCCGAACTGGCCAGAACCTTGACCGTGGACATCCAGCCTCCAGGACTGTGAGGAATAAATGTCTGTTGTTTAAGCCCCCCAGCCTGTGGCATTTTGTCATAGTAGCCCATGCTGACTGTGGAAGAGCTACATGGACCCAAGACTGAAAAATGGCCAAGGCTGAGGGTAACCCCACAGTGGGCAGGACACACAGAAAAGAAGCGAGGGGAGTCTGCCCCAGATTGTCTGGGGACCCAACAGTCGACCCTCCAACAGGCTCAAAGGCAGATTCTGGGAGACAGTCAGTGACCTGGCAGGTGATGATTTTGGAGACAGACAGTTGTCTAGAATTAGGTGGTGACGCGCCATCTCTGAGTTAGGAGGAGAGGCACGGGCTGTCCCCCTCCACCAACGCAAGCAGGCACCAGCCCGGGGCCAGGACCAGGAGAGGCCAGCCTGGTGTCCAGGGCACAAGGTAGAGGAATGCCCTGTGTGAGCGGAGAGGGAGCAGCCCCTTAAATGTGAGGCCGGGGCCTCGCACGCGTCCTCTCCACCTGGCTGACGCAAACTTTCGGAGCTGATGCTTGAGAGTCGATCGAATCAGTACATGACTGATCGATAGCAACTTTGAGAGGCTGCAGATGTCACAGGGAAGGACTCGCTTTGCTCACATCTCCTTCGCCTTGGTTACAGCCCTGCTGCTGCGGCTCAGAGGGTTGGGTGGCCACCCTGTGAGGTGGAGAGGAAGCCCAAGAGGTGATGTGTCAAGTGGAAGGGAGGGCGGTGAGGGGCTGGCTTCTCGGCCGGACAAGCTCGTCCCTGAAGCATCCTCCCTCCACACCCGCCTGGCTACGGAGTTGCTTCTACATGGAGGGTACATCCTCTTCCTCTCACTTGACAGGTGCCCGGTGGTTGCCACAAACCCAAGAAAGGCATCCGAGGCTCCCAGAAACATACAGGGTCCCCTCTGACAAGCCTGACCGTCGAGACCTTGTGCCCTTGAAACATAAATATATTTATTTACTTTCCGATTCAGAGAAGAGAGAGCTCAGAGGGGTGAGGCCTCATATCCACCAGTACTCCAGCCTTGAGCCAGCTGCCTGGCACTCAGTTCTCATGCCACATGGCTGGCAGGCCCTCGGGTGGCCACTGGCCAGATGGCCGGACAGAGGATGGGCCTGCAGCCCTGGGGACAGTGATGCTCAGTTGCATAGGGAGGAAGAGAAGGCCAGATGATCTGCGGTTCTCCCAAGCCCTCACGCTGAGGCCCAGGCCCTTCGATGAGACCGCCCGGTGCTTGGCTGCCCGCGGGGCTCAGGAGTGGGGAGCTTCTGCAGGGTGGCCAGTGTGTGATGACAAGTCTTTTCTGCTCACTTGAAAACCCCAAATCAGAACAGTTAGGAAAATGCCCACTGGGGTTGGGTTGTGGTCCAAGTCAAGGAGGAGGGTGTGTTTATGAATTCCATAATTTGTTTCTTGTTTTCCCAGCACACCTAAGGGTGCTGGGCTCATTTTGAAGTTTAGGACAAAGGCGCACAATCGGTGAGCATTACGTTCAAGAATTAACAGAACCTCAGTGCGGGGTCAGGCAAGCTCTAGGGTAACGAGCGTCCGGGACGGGGCGCACGGCCGCTCTGGGTTCAAATTCCGCTGGGCCGCGCATCAGCTGCCTGACCTCAAGAATGCTTCTCCGAGCCTCTACTTTCTCATCTGAAAATGGGGGTTATTACAATCATTTCATCCAGGCTTGCCTTGAGGCTCACATAAGAGGAAATAAACGTATAAAATGCCTGTGACAGCATCCAGCTGTAGCTGGAATTTGATAATTAACCACACTCCGTCCGTCCACTCCCCTTCCCTCTGCTTCTGGGAGCAGAGTACATAGTGGTTAAGAATAAAGCCTTTTTCATCAGAGGGCCTTAATTTTAGGTCTCGTCTGTTGAGACTGTGAGTCCTGGATCTGCATTGGCCTCTTTGACCCTTTGTTTCCCATCTTTAAATACTTGGTAATAACATCCAAGTTCTTTTATTAGTGTGAGAATTAAATGAGATGGTATATATAAAAAGCTTAGCATTTGAGAAATGGCAGCTACTGGTATCTTTCCTTAGAAGGAATTTTCATCAAAAAAGCGTATTGAGCAACGTGGAATTTCTCTCTTCAGAATGCGTAGAGCATGTAGAATATACCAGCTAATTCTAACACTACAGGAATTCGTGGACACAGTGAGAGATTCTGGTTAGGAATGCACTATGTAGGGTTGTAACGTCCACCACAAATAGCTCGTAAGGGCCAGTGAGGTACCTGGTCTCTGCAAAGACTGTCAATGACGCTCAGTTAGACTTCTTTCTTCTTGCCTAAAGTAATAGGCTCCAAAGACAAGTTTTGTTTGTTTGTTTGTTTTTGTTTTTTTTGCGGTACGCGGGCCTCTCACTGTCGTGGCCTCTCCCGTTGAGGAGCACAGGCTCCGGACGCGCAGGCTCATCGGCCATGGCTCACGGGCCCAGCCGCTCCGCGGCATGTGGGATCCTCCCGGACCGCGGCACGACCCTGTGTCCCCCGCATCGGCAGGCGGACTCTCAACCACTGTGCCACCAGGGAAGCCCCTAAAGACAAGTTTTAAGCTAAGACAAGACCTATACATAAACGCTTTTCCAAGATCATTACAAGTTGTTTACAATTTCCTAATGATTTTTCAAATAATTCTAACCTCAAATTAAGTATATATCCATCAACTTGGTAGGAAGCACATTTCACCATAAACTGGCCTCATACAGATAAAAAAACTGTAGAGAAAGAAGATGAGTATAACACTTGGCTTCATTCCACAGAGCATCTCCTCCCCAGTGAACATGGCAAAAGTCTGACTCTTGCTTGATCCGGGGTGAGCCACGCCCAGCACAATTCATCTGATCAAATGCTAATTATTTTCCTATTGAAGTGGTGCTTCCTGAAGATATTTTGTTATTGAAAATATGTAGCAGCAGGCCAACAGGACCAAGAAAGGAATATCCGGCTTTAATCCTGTCCTGATTGGCAGCCCCCAAAAGCTCTAAATAATTTAACAAAGACTAAACTTCTAACAGCACGGGAGTGACATGCACAGAAGCCACCTTCAAACACGGGATGCTCCTCACACAATGAACGGAGCCCTTCTCGGGCACACTGCCTCCCTCTCCATCTCCTTTCTCCTTGGAAACCACAGTCCTCCTGGCTTCATGGCCTCCCTTGCTAGTAGTTTGTTTTATAATTTAAAACATTAAGGTTGAAAGGAAACTTGGGGGAAGGAGGGCCAGAGTCCCAGGCAGCTCCAGTCATCTCTCACCTGGGAAGGTGGCTGTGTAGGCAGCGATGCCCGAGCGAGCTCCTGGCCGTTTGTTAGGGGCGAGCGGGCCTCTGGCCGCTGGCCTGGAAACCCACTCGTGTGCTCATTCACATGGCAAAAATGCTTGTTCCAGGAACGTGGGATCCATCGGGGGACAGGATGGGCTAGAATCCCTGACCCCTCTCTTCTAGGAAGGAAGAGGTCATGCCATAAAAAGTAAACGTACAAATAAGCACATCATCTCTATGTGCCGTGAAAAAGTATAAAAGAAACAGAGACGGTGGGGGTCAGAGGAACAAGCTGGGTGGGAGGAGGGTCGTCGGGCAGACTTCCTGGAGAAGGTGGCATTTGGGGAAGGCCCTGAGGGAGGGAGGGAGGGATGAGACCTGCAGAGAGGTAGGGGAGGACCAGCCAGCACAAACACACCAGGTGGAGTTGCTGGGTGTGCTCAAAGCTCCAAGGGGCAGAAACAGGGAAATGCTGCTGGTTTGACTCAAAAAGTGAACCAACTAAACCAGCAATTAAGAAAGTGAGACAAACAGCATATTGCAGACAGGCAGGAATGTCAAGAAAGGCAGGTGTTGAATGGACCAGAGAGAGGCATTTGCAGGTGCAGAGTGGAAGGCACCGCGCATCTCCCCCAGCGCCCCACCCCTACGTCCCCAGGGAGCTGCTCATGAGCTTCGGGCTGTGGCTCTGGGCAGCCTTGTTGGGCTTCCATTTGTCCTCTCTGCATGAAGGTCCAGAGTCACACTAACAAGTGAGTATTTCGAAAAGCATAGATGGGAGAAGTATTCAAACTCCTTTGCTGATCACTGATTCCCCAAGTTCCAGGTAGGGTCTGTTCATAAATCCCAAATCCACGTCAACTCATCTTTAGGAATCTACTGAGAGTATCCCAAATGGTCATGGAATGGTGAGCATCAAAACTGTGACCCTAGATGAAAGGTGTTAAATTGCACAACTGACCTTTATGAATATATGGCCTCTATGTCAACTCAAGGACCGTAAAGTTGCATAGTGTGTAAAAAAAATGTGAAAGGCGAAGGTGCAGAGCAATGCATAGTCCATCACTACATGTGTAAAAACATCTGTACAGACTCGTACATAAAACACAAATCCCCTGGAAGACGTACAAAACCAAGTAGCCTTGGTTGTTGGACAAGGAATCATGTCTGGTCTGTGGGAGTAGAGGAGGGATTTTTTTCCTCCATATGCCCTTTTACTTATTTTTTTAAATTTCAAACTATAATATTGCATTATGTATTCATAAAAGTCAATTGAGTATTTTGAGGACAGTAAAATTTATTTTAATGGGAGATTAAAACTGTTGCATTTGTTTGTGAAGAGATGCCCAATAATGAATAATTATTTTCTCAGCGACTCAGCTCTGTGGCTGCATCTCACCCCTGTGGCTTTCCAACAGCGAAAGCCCCCTGCATCGAACAAGCTCAGAGAGGTGACCAAACAAGGAATCTTACTGCCATGGATATATCATCATAAAAGAAAGATTCCAAAGCTACTTCCTCAAAAATGTAATAAGTATGTTCTCACAAGGATATCTAAACTAATTCAAGTTCACATCTGCATACTCTTAAGAAAAGTTGGTCTTTAGATGCTATGACCCAAAGGCTCTAGAATAAGTTGATTGTTTCTTGACAAGCATGTCCTCCAGACCAGGAAGCGTCCACAGAAAAGACGCTCTTGGAAACCCATGCATCTTTCCCATCACAATACGTTTTTAATTTTGCATCAGTTATAATTAAAAATGTAAGGATCTATAAGAGCTCTGTGTATGGATGAATTGGCCCTGGTTGTGGCCTGCTAATAAGAAAAAGAGAATTGGAATTTATTAACCAGTGATTCTTTTGTACAAGCAAGGTCCATTCGACACCATGGTGACCGAAAGGATATTTCTCTACAGTTCAAGGGAGAGGAGGGTGATAAAGGGTTTTGTCACCACATAACACAGAGTATGTTTAACGCAAAAGAAACAGAGCCCTAGAAGCCCAAACAGCATTCACACGGAGAGCAACAACTTAATTTAAACCAAACGACACACTGATGTTGTTAATTTAAGTATTACTGATTGTAAAGCTTTACTTGCATGTAATTTTCAATTTTATGTGTATAATGGCAAGTGTAAAGGGTTTATACTAGCTTTATATGTGTACATCTTCCAGTAATAGAAATTAAAATAATTTATGTCAACACTAGGGATTGTTGAGAAAATGTATACCCTTTTCAGAGAGCCCATGTAGCACTCATGTTGGAGAAACACTACTCGGTGAAGAGTCCTATAAACTAAAAAGAAAACAAAAACAAAAACAAAAACAGATTCCTTTGTGAACACTAAGGCCTCCTGCAAGAAGAAATCAGAATAGGGAGGGTGGGAGGTAGACTCAAAAGGGAGGAGATATGGGGATATATGTATATGTATAGCTGATTCACTTTGTTATAAAGCAGATGCTAACACACCATTGTAAAGCAATTATACTCCAATAAAGATGTTGAAAAAAAGAAGAAGAAGAAGAGAGCAGAGCCAAGCCACCCTGTAAAGGGACGGTCTCGACTGCATTGGTGCCTATGCTCAGATGTTAGGCATTACATTGAGAATGCACATACTTCCTTCTTCCACTCACCTGTCCAGATACTAGCGTCTGTGGGGTTGTGGATACACTAGAAAGGCTCCACTTGTCTGATCTAAAGCACAGCCATGCTATTATACAATAATTCCTGACTGTTCTGTTTCTTCCCTAACTTGTCCCGGTAGATAAATAACCTTAGGACAATACATTCAGCTGCAGGTAACAAAACCCTACCAAGAGCAGCTTCAACAGAGTGAGGCTTAACTTTCCCTGTGTAACAGAATTCTGCAGGCAGGTGGCCTGGAAGCTGGAGGGTGCCGGGTCCACATCTCTGCAAATCTCTCGTCCTCTGTCTCATTCCTGGAAGTTACCACCCCTCCTGGTCTCAAGACAGCAGGGGCACCTCCAGGGCACAAGTCTGCTCTGTAGACTGGGATAAGGGGCTTCCAGGGTGGAGACTGTTTCTGTTCCCAGATGCAGGACACGTGCAGACCAGTCAATATCCATATACCCTGACCCCTCGGCCCGGCCCGGCCCAGATCACGGGAGCTGTGCCAGTGAACAGAGCAGGGTGGACGGGAGGAGATGGCAGCCCTGCCACAAACGAGTCTTTCATTTTCACTTTTAAAAACAGTGTCACACTGGCTGATAATTGTAAGAAACCTAAGAATTGTAGCGAAGTCCAAAACTTATGAAAACAAACTAAAGCTTTATAAAAATGTGCTTGGAATATCAGCCTGTTAGATGTAATAACAAAAACACTCGTTTGGTGTATCCAATATTGTTTGGACAAGATTCAATTCTATTTTTAGGAGATTTCAATTTCCTTTCCCATAAACTCTCTGAAATACAGTATGTGTCATATTTATAGTGACCCTTTAGAAGAGTGTTACACTTTTGGACCCTTTAATAAGTCTAAATGAGATGGTCTCCCCCTCACCTCGCTGAGCAAATAAATAGATGGCCGTGACAGTCATTGGAATTAGGCCTGTGTCCCTTTCCCTCCCAGGCTACCCCATCTTAAAACTTCCCGTTCCTATAGCGAGAGCTCTCTGAAGACAGTTCTAGGCAATAAAGACAATATTTAGGGCCATCTGGTGATTCCATTCAATTTATTTCTTTGACAAGACTTATAAATAAGAAAGCATCATTTCCAGAAGCAATCATGAAGTTTACTAGGCAAACCGCAGGCTGCAGCCCCCTCTGCACCCTTTCCCTTCTCGTACACATGTGCGGCCTCTTACACTGTGAGCCTTTCACAGCACTTGACATTTCCAAAGCACTCTGCAAAATTAACCAGTTTATTCTCAGAGAGCGGAGGATGCTGGTACACACGGTGCGATGGAGTAAACCGGCAGGGCTGTTCCGCATCTGAAGAAAGTTATCCCAGACTCGCACACCCCACAGATAATGTGCTGCACCCCCATTTCACAACAGGTGACCCCTGGAGAAAAGACTCCCCACATTCTCTGCAAGGAGCCCAGTATCCCTACTTCTTTGTGCTGATGGAAACAGCTAGGCCACTGCCAGGTCCCCAGGGCGGCCCAAGGCCACCCTCCCAAGTAGCACCCGTCCCCCAGTAAGCCCCAGGAACCCAAATGGCTAGCGGGTACTGCCGTCCCCATTCCTCCCAGTGACTCCCAGTCACCCAGTTACGATTCAGGCTGAGTTTCACGGGGCTCCTTTTGCTTTTCTAAATGAGCCCCCCGATGAGTAAGATCTGCATTGGTATAAACTTATCCCAAGGACCCTGAAATCACCCAAGACGTGTTGAGTGTCAGTCCTTTGGGTCTTTTCCCAGGGACTGTGATAATGAGGAATGAAAGTTAGAAAGTGCCTTGCCCTACAGAATTGTGAATCAACTAAACTTCAATAAAAAGTGGGGACTTTTTTAAGGAAGAGAATACAAAATTACCAATAGAAATAGGCACAAAAGTGGATTTTTATTTGGAATGAGAACATGAAATTACAAATTTGAAAAGTTTCATGAAGACCACATACACCACAAAATGCAAAATGATTACATACCTTACTAATCAGATGCCAGACACACTTTTATCACTGTTTTCCCCATTTTTATTGCTGCTTATGACAATGATTTACTAATATCGTCTTTCTACAGAGAGGAGAGATCAATGATGTGGTGCGGCTGATTGAAATCTGGTTTTTATCTCTAGTATTCCGAATGCAGGACCACGTCCATCACACGTAGGTGTGCTTGCTCTTCGTGGTAACGCAATAAGTCTGTGCTCGACAAACAAATTCTGGTAAATTCCATGTTGGTCTATTTTCTGTTTTGTTTTTTTTTTAAAGAGAGAAAGGATCCTGCGTCTACAGTGCAACATGCTGCACAGGAAAGAACATTCCGGAAGGGCCAGAGTTCCGGCTCAGACCAACCGTGGAGGAGACCTGAATCCCTCCCATTTCCAACTCTGCAAATGGATGACTGGAAGAAGGCCCAGTATCCCACACTGCAGGCCTAGCTTCCAGCGCGGGCCCCCGAGACACACCTGCCGGGAGCTGGTCCCTCTGGCCGGGGGTCTTCACGCCCTGAGCCGCGTGGGTGGCCTCGTGGGCGACAGGCACAGGCCCACTAAAGGCCAAGTCCCTATGGGAGGCCGTGTTCACGAACCACATCCGCGTTCACTGACTCCACCAGGGAACCCCAGTTCGTGCTGCCCCAGATCCCCAAATGTCCACAGCCCCCCACCCCGGGGCAGTTTGACAGGGGGGATTTCAGCGTGGGGAGGGTCCCACCTGCAGGTGATGTCTACTGTCCTGTGAGGCACCACCAGGGCCCCAGGCCCGGCCGTGCAGGGAGCTCGCTCCGCACCCGGCCCCGGCTCCCGCCTTCTCTCTTCTCCTCGGCACTTGCACTGCCAGTTTCCTCGGTTATTCCACGTCGTCTGGATGGTTTCCCACCCCCAGAATACAAGGTGCCCCTTCTGCGGGGTCCATGCCGGGTCTCTGAGCCTAGACGGATCCTGGCACAGGGAAGACGTTTAGGAAATATTTGCTGAATAAACGGATCGCAAGCTCTCGCGTCCCTAACAATCTCTCCGCGAGTCTGTGCCTGCGCACCCGTGATGTGCGTGTACATGCTGCGGCCGCGAGGTACCAGAACACCGCTTGGCTGTGGGTGTCGCCTGCGGGGAGGCTCCACCTTCCAGCACTTTTAGGATCACAGGGGGTCATAGAAACAGGACCTGGAGGAACCTAGGGTTAGGGCTGGAAAAGCCCTGGATGCTGGAATCCCGTGGGCCGAGGAGGTCTTGAGAGGCGCTGGGATATGGAAACCTGGAGGCCAGAGAATGTGAAGGCACATCTCGCCCCACCCCGGGGCCGATGCGGGGCTGCACAATGCTGAGTTCCCCTGATGGCCGGTTTGCACTGGGGGTGCCCTGAGGAAACCAGGGAACCTAACAGCTTCCCCAGGAGAGAGTAGGGCTGAGGGTCAGGCTGGTTGGATGCACAAGTCCCCCAGCTCCAGAGTCACAGCAGCTCCCAAATAGCAGACCTGGGAGAATTAGGACCGGCGCAGAGACAGTTGATGGGGTGACTCAGGTCTCCAGATGGGCGCCAACCCAGGGCCCTGGGAGGTGGAGCCAGGCCCCTGCTGCAGACCTGAGTTTGACAAACTGCCCGTCGCAGCTCTGTGGAAACGGCAGTGCCTCTAAGCGGGTCCAGTCTTTGGAAAGGTCTGCAGGAAAGACACACCTAATCTAACCCGGTGTTTCCCAAACTCACAGTATTTCCTTGCATTCGGGTGCTTTGAAAAAACGTTTCTGAAGTCAGGGTGCATCTGGGAAACACTGTTGGCGTGACATGTCCGATGAATTCCATAAAAACTGTTATTAAGTTAATGGTGCACATTACAGTTGTCAGCACCTTAGAATTAAGGAAACATGATATTTAATTATCCACTGTTCTACCGAATTTCCCCCTGAACACTGAATGGAGTTTAGGAAAAGCAGCTCTGTAAGGCGAGCTGAGTGACACAGAGCCTCTCGACCAAGGTGATGGGAGAGGACAGGATGAAAAGAGCACAAAGCACCGCTTGGGGGGAACATCCTGGTCCCCCCAGGGCCCTACTCTCGCTGCCTCCGAGCCCGGTCTCTGAGGGCAGCGGCCCCTTCACGCAGGTGTATGGGTGCCGTGTCCGGTGGTCCTGCCTTTGGCTCCAAGTCACCATAGCTCAATGCCCTCAGAATGGGGACCCAGGGAACCTAACTGCAGCCCAGCACCAGGGATCCCAGCCCCATCCTGTCCTTAGTCCTGCTTGGCGAGGTTCCTGGGAGATTTGCCCCAATTCTACAAAGGCCTATCCTGGTACTTCATAGGTGAGCAAGTCCTCGCTGGACCTGTCACCCAAACCTCCTGCCCCGCCTGCTGGGAAGCTTAAGGTACCCCAGGTCCCCAGTGTTCTGGGCAACGTGGGAGCCACTCAACTGCTCCAGGCCGGACCCCAGGGTCCAATCTCATGGGGGACACACATCTTAGTGCAGGACACACACGGGCTCTCTCCTCACGACACCAAGGGGAACTTTGGGATTCATTTGGAACCTAGAATAGGGTCTGCATTGAAGCTCAGAGCTCCCACCGTGCAGGGGGTGGGGACCCCCGGGACCCACAGGCGGAGCCAACACAGCAGAGAAAATGCAAAGAACAAAGAACAGTGTGGACGTGGTTTAAATTCTAAACTGTGGGATCCTTACATTTCACTTCAGAATCGATTTCACTTACTTAAATCTGCTTGAATTAACAACAAAAGTAAGAGCCTGAATTTTGAGACCACAAAAGGATTTCTCCAACAGCCTCGTGCTGTTGCAAAAGGGGGACCAACCAAGAGCAGAACTCCTTTCGGGCTTTCTGTCTTAAGAGAGAAAGTTTCCTCCAACTTGTTGATTTGGAAACATTTCAAACCTATGAGAAAACAGCACAATGAACATCCATATACTTTTCACCTGGATTTACGGGTTTATGGGCTGCCAGTGTGGAGTCACGTTTGCTTCTTTCCTGTTTCCCTCTCTGTTGGTTTCTCCCTCTTTCTGTCGCTGTCACGCACACACACACACACGCAAACACATATACACACACGCGCGCACGCGCACTCTCTTTACCTGAACCACGGGAAAGTAAACTGTAGACGTCATGATGGGGGGTGGGGGTGGAGGATGAGACAGAAAGACTCCAGTAGCCGCAGGCTGATGACTAATAGAACGTTCTGCGTTTAGCATTGCCCTGGACCTTTGGACTTGAACACCTAGGAGCGCTAGTCTTTTAAATCCCTATGAGAACAAGAAGACATGAATTGTCCTTTCAGAATTCCTGTGGTTAAGACAGTGAATATTTTTATTTCATTTTAACTTTTATATATGTTTTATGTGTATCCATTCTTTCAATCCACTTATTCATCCAATATAACTTGAATACCTGTCTTGTAGCAGATGTATCCTACTCAGGACCCTACACCTACCTCTCAGAACCCTTTCTTTTTTTTTTTCTACCCGCAAATCCTCTATCAAAAAAGCCTCCCAAACTACAGTACGCCAATACCATTGTCACCCCCAAGATGTTAACATGGATTTAAAGGGTTATTTAGTACACAGTTCATATTCAAAGGGCCTCAGTTGTTCCCTAAATGCCATTTAGAGCTTTCTGTTTTTCAGTTCCATCCAGGACCCAACGAAGACCCAAGATAGAATTGATAGCTCCGTGTCTTTATTTCCCTCACTCCCCAGCTCCCTCTTGTTTGTTGTTTTGTCTTTCCTGGTCTTGACTTTATGGAAGAACCTTTCACAGTCTGATTTGTCCTTTTGTTTCCTCATGATTAGACTCAGGTTAATCTTTTCAGCAAGCTTCACTTATGGGAAGTGCCCTGTGCGTCCCCCAGGCAGGCCACACCCTGCACTGCACAGCGGTTTACTCCTGGATCTCCTGGTGGAGGTGAAACAAAGCAGTAACTCTCCACTCGAAAAAGTTGAAGAAATGCTGCTACATCCACACAGAGGAGTCTACACAGATGGAAAAAGAACGAGGAAGGTCTCTCTGAACTGATGTAGAGTGATTTCCAGATAGGTTTTTAAGCAAACTGCAAAAAAAAAAAAAAAAAAAGTGGAGAAAGCGTGCTACTCTTTTTAAAAAGATAGAAAAATAAATGAATGTCTGTATAGACTTGCTTATTTTTGCAAAAAGAAGCACAAGAAAGATACCCCAGAAACTCATGAGAATGGATGACATACAAGAGACAGACCGCACGGGATGGGAAGGTAGGAATGAGACTGAGATTTAAGAATTCCTGGGCCTGGGGTTTTAACTTTTGACCTGCACAGATTTTCATAGTCAAAATAGTAAAATGCAATTTAAAAAGGATAAAAAAGTGAATTCTTACATTGATTTCACCAAGAAATAAATAAAACATGGTTCAAGGGACAGCATAACTACAAAGAAAAAATAATTCATTTGAGTCCCCTTAGAGCCAGGAGCCCTTTCTCTCAGCGGCTGCCCACATGGGGCCCCCGTGCTGCTGTAACAGCAGGCTGGGAGCAGGGCAGAGGACTCCCCGTGAGGAATGACTGCAGGTGACAGAGCCAGCAAGAGCAGGAGGCATGTGGAAGGAAGCCTCTCTCCAGTGTGTTGGCTGAGGCTCTGATGGACATCCTCATTTCTTCGTCAGGATGTTCCTCATGGGGTAACATGGCCTTTACCCGACCACATTGATCCAGTCGGGCAGGATGTGGGACTTTGTCTCAGAAAAAATACTTCGCCTGTGAATCCCATTAGCATCACATGTCCAGTATCTGATTGATGCTGGGGGCAGCCAGACTGGGCCCCAGTGGTTCTGCCTCCTCGAGGGTAGCAGGCAATGATGGTTCTGGTGCTGGGAGAGGACCACTTAAAGAGCTCAGGCTGCTCCAGGCTTCACTTTGGCCCCATGCTTCCACATTCTGGAACAATTGTGCAGCCACAAGGTGGCCCAAATTCCCGGGAATGCCATTTCATCTCAACAGATGTGGCTTAGAAGCATCTAAGTGGCACCTACGGAGAATGGTAATGGACTTATTTCCTGGGCTCTAAATCTTGACACAGCATTTACTATCTGGATTCAGATGAAGACCATGACAAATGTACAAACTCAGACATCTCCATTAGACAGGCCATAAAAGGCACGTGTTGAATAGCTTTCCAATATTTTCAATGTCCTTCTCCCCAGTCTGAGAATTTAGTGACACTGTTATGACCGGTTGGGTGACGGGAGAGCTGATCACTGTTACCACTGAGTTGTCCCTGGGGTTTAGTGACAAGTGAGATGCAGGCACATGACATACAAAGTCCCCTGTATTTTTATAATTATAGGTAATATCTCGCAGTGGGTTACGTGAGCATCTCGTCAGATGTGTAATGAAATGGAGAAAATGCAATTTTCAGACTCCAACACACCTGGGTGCATTTCCCAGGCTGCCACATTCTTAGCAATACCTAGACCTGGAGTGAGATGCCTGAATTTTCTGAAGCTCAGTTGTCTAATCTGTAAATGGGTTATTCTTTTATTGACCTCATGAGGGTTTGTGGAGGTTGGATGAGATGATAACGGGGTAACGGATGTCTGCCACCTAAGAAACGTTTACAATTTAATAACTGCACATTGTTACCTTCTATTTCCTAAGCTAGTCCCTTCTAGAAGTTAGAAAGCCAGGTAACGGAGACCAAACAGGAATAATAATTTCTAAATTACAATTTATGAAACCATAAAAATAACTTACCAGTGTCTGATTGTAAATTCATAAAACGAATCTCTCCCTGAGTCAAACTACTTCCTCCTTCTAACTTAGTCTTTTGGTTGTAGGTTTTTCCCACGGTAAAAGTTAATCAATGGCATAGACTCAGTTAACCTGAATGTTTTGTTTTGGTGCAACCGAAGCCCATTTTGGAAACTCCACTTCAGGTATTTTATAGTTCTGAAATCGTGTGGCATGCCATCATTTATCTGAAGTAACATATGGATGCCTAAGTTTCATTGTTCGGAAGTGGGACATTTTAACCTGTGGCCTCATCATCTTAATGGGTCCACACCAGAAGTGCCCTAACAGCCTTCCTCATGGACTCCTCCCTATCACACCTGGTTGAAAGGACTTCAGCATACTTTTCTGTGGTTTCCATAAGGACCAGTTTTCACATCCCATTTCCCACGTTTCCTGCCCAAAGCTTCCATCTTCGGTCATCACCACCGGCCAACACTATGAGGTTTCACTGGGGGAAAAAAAGCAGACTCTAGGTGAGAAATACTCCAAGATTACACATTTCAGGAAACCTTAAATGAAGGTGAAAGTTGTTGAAAATCAGAGACTGAGAGCTCTTGGGATGCCTGACACTGACAGATATACAGCTGAGAGTCACAGAGGGAGGCGGTGACTGGCTTTGTCACTTGGGGAGTCCTTCAGAGCGCCAATCACTGAGCACCTCCACGCTTCAGTCTTTTCAGGGCAAACATCCCCCAAATGAAAGAGCAGGAAAAAAGTGGCAACTATTTCACCAGGTACGCTAGTAAAAAACTCAGAAGGGAACGTATCGGGATAACAGTATTAGCCGTGGACGGTATTACTACGGCCTTTTCAAGGCCGTTTCGAATATCAAAATGCTGTATTCTGTTGCTGCTGCAGGCCCTGGAAACGGCCATAAAGAAAGCAAAGGGCGGCAGCAAGAAACACTTACGCTATTCGTTTGCTTGCTTTCTAAACAGAGTTGCACTTACAATTTGAAGGCCAAGGCTCCTTAAGGAGCCAGGCTGAAGTCAAAACAGGAACACAGCACACGTTGCTTTGCAGTCTGTCTCCATCCCCCAGGATTCAGGAACCGTGCTCCACAGGCTGGAGTGTACAGACAGATCTGGGAGGCAGCATGCATGAGCCTCCAATGGGGCCAGATGCGCACCTTGTTTGGGCAGCCTGCCCCCAAGGACCTCGTAGCCCAGCAGCTTTGTCGAAGGAGATTGAAGTGGCACTGGCATAGGACGGATGACCCCTGACAGTGCAGTATGCTCAGACACCCTGTCACCGTGGTGGGGACACAGTGAGGGCCACACAAATGTGTCCCTGCCACTTGCTAGCTGCTCAGCTTGGGGCAGGACCCTCAGCACCTTCTCCCTCAGACTGCTCATCTCTAAGATGGGCTCACACCACCCACAGTGTTGCTGTCAGTAGTCAGCTCTTGTCTGTGATGGGCTGGACAAGACACCTGGAGCAGGGCCCCCTCCCCGAATGGTGGCCCCTTGCGTTGATAACTAGGGGTTTCTTGATTGTGCACCAACCTGTCATCCTGGAGAATCTCCCAGCACTTCTGGGGAATGTTCCTGTACACCCAGTCATTACTAAGATGAGGGTAGAGGGGATGGCGAGGGGAGTTTCACATGTCCACCACACACAGTGGACCCACAAGAACCAATGAGCAGAGAACCTGCCATTCTTGACCCAAGAATGAAAACCATGGCAGGTTCTGGAGGCCCAGAGTCTCCAGGGAGGCTGCAACATTCATACATTGATGTAAGCACGAACAGAAAGCAGGCTGAGCCTGGAATACAACCATGGTCCTCCAAGAAAACCGTAGGGAAAACAGCAGGGCTGGCTGCATCATCCAGGCCCAGAAAGTCCTCGATGGGTCAGGCCAGCGCCCGTGCCTCCATCGGGAAGGAGAAGCATTGTTAACAAGCAGAAAAATAAAGAGTTTCCGTACACACAGAGGGGAAAAAATCTAGTGGAAAGTTCAGCCATTCCAAAAATTATGCTCATAAAATATTTTTGAGCCAATGACTCTGCTTTTAAGTTATTTACTGAATCTCATACCCCAATGTGAACCAAAGTCATAAAAATACAATGACAGTGCAAAAGGAGCAGTGCTTTTCAATTTTGAGTCCCAGAAGAGTAATGCATGTTTTCAATGTTTAGTTAAAATTGTTTGAATGTCCAAAAACTGTGTTATGAATTGCTGTTGGAATTAGAATTAATTCAACAGAAAAATAAAAAAAAAACATCACTTCTCTTCCCGCCCTCCTTCCCATCCTCAACCCCACAACCAGTCTCCCAGGTTCCAGCCCAATCACTGAGGCTGCCACCAGGCAGGGAGCAGAGCAAACTTTCGTGCCTTTCCCAGAGTTGCCTGCCATCCACAGCAGCCAGTTCTGAGACACATCTTGATGGGGAAGTTTTCTGTTTTTGCTAACTTCCTGGCAGAAGGGATCATTATTGCTCCAAGTGGCATAAGATAAGGTCGTCCTCAAGTCAGGACAGCGTCAGCTCCTGAAAGGTGGAGTATGTCCCCAGAAAACTGGAAGCCTGTGATTACCTGAAGCGGGAAGCAGGAAGTGGTGCTCCTGCAAACACCTGCAGAGCCAGCCCAGCTCCAGGTAAAGGGAGGAGGGGCCCGGGCAATCCAGCAGGTTGCTCTGGACCAATAGCCCTGACTCAGCCTCTGCTGCCTGCTTCCCGTTATCCCGTTTCCCAACCCCCTTTTCTTTCTACTTTCTCCCTAAGTTCCATCGGGAGTTTCCGCAGGTTTCTGAGTTCCAAGCCACCCAGAGCAATTCACGGTGAGTCCCCATCCACGCCTGCTGGGGCAGCCTCGCCAGGAAAGGCACGTGGTGGCAGCCTCTCCTCTGGCCCCCGGGATGCAGCAGGAATTGAGAAGTGCAGCCTCCATCTGCTGAGTGACTAGGCTAATGGGAACCAAACCTCCAGCCGGAGCCAGGCTGGTGAGACAGGCCTCCTCTCTGTGGGGATGGCAAGGCTGAGCCCTTGCTTCCCAGAACCCCTGCAGGTGTGGCTCACAGTGGTGGATGGTCCCGAGGACCCTGTCCCCAAAAAGGCAGACAGGAAAGGAGAAGAAAGAAGCTGTCACAGGCAGGAGACACATTCCTGAAGATAGACTGAGTGATTAGCTAGCATCCTTAGAGCTCCAAACCTTGAGGAAGGCGACAAAAAACAGCTGAGGTTTTGCAAAGGCACCCATGACGTGCTAGAATGAAGAACAGTCCTCACGAAGGCTTTGTTAGGACCTCTCGCTTCACCCCAGGAGCAGCAAGACGAGGAAAGTAACCGATATTTGTCAAGCACCTACAATGCCCCAGGGGCTGTGCTGAGCGCTGCCCCACTGCTCACCCCGTTCAGCCTCTTGTCCGGGGCTCAGGTAGGCAGGAGTGCCCGGCACTCAGAAACACTGCGCTTCATCCCCAAAGCCTCGCCATTACAGAGGATGGCTAGATTCCCACCCACCCGCATCGGTCTGGTTCTGGTCACTTCTGCACCAAAGCAAGAGCTCCCCAGGGGAGAAACGCCTCTTCCTGACAGATGAAGGAAGAGCATCACGGTGGCCTTCATGCTGAGAGCAAGGGGGAGGGATCAACCCTCGTCTAAAGTCCAGCCCCGCCTCTGGTTCTGAGATCCTTGTGGATTTAAATGGGTAGATTGAGAAGCAGTTGGACCCACGGGAGTCTTGCCCATTTCCCTAGGACTTGAAAGAAATCGCCCGTCTAGGGATTTCCATCCCCACCCCTGCAAGTGGATGCTGAGTCCTTTCCACCATCACATAGAGCATCTGCTCTACTGCGAACAGCTAAGGCTGCACTGTGAATAAGCTCCTTGAAACTAAATAATCTCCACTTACATTTATCTTTCACACATATTGTCTTTTATCATAATACAGCAGGTTACGCATCGCATTTTCTGGGTTGAAAGCTCTCAGAACTTCCAGTTGTGAACTAAAGGCTGCAGAAAATCTTCTACCAGGTGGAAGCTTCCAGGGTGGGTGAAAACAGCACCCACCTTGACACCCCTTCCCAGCAGCCCTCCTGACTCAGGGTGCAGAACTGAACCGGCTGCTGTAGCTGGGGACACCTCAGGCGTCATCCCGGCATCCCCTGGCAGAAGAGGGACGTGGCAGAGAGAGGCCATCCAGAGCCCCCAGGGGCCCCAGCCAAGCTGCCCTGAGGACCTGGGCCCCTGGCCTTCATTACAGAAGAAATGGTACACTCAGGAACACAGGCATGGACTTTGAAGGATGTCGTGCTACCCTGCTAAGATAACAGAGAGATTTTTAAAAATCGAGACTCTAACATAAGGTACTTTAGGCAAACACTGGAGAATGACCTTTCTCTTCCATGTTGGACCATGGATCTATGAAAGGGAGAGACCGTCTTCGAGGACAAGCTTTTATGGCATAAATGAACAGACCCCTACACGTGTAGCCCGTCGGATCCCTTCACTCCTGGGGCCAGTGTGGGCGCCCTGGAGTCGACCACCGGCTGTGGCATTTCTCACACCTGCTGGAACGTCTACAGCACCCGTTGCAGAAGGCACTGGGCTGCCTCCTGGTTGCCCAGCACTGGCCTGCGGCTTCCCGAGGGCAGAGGCCACGCGCTCAGCCCCAGCTGAACAGGTGATGAGTAGCCGCTGAAGTGTTGGATGGGCAGGTGATGGATGGATTGGCCCAGTGGGGATGCGAGTTAACACACGGGTGTCAAGCCAGATGACCCTGACTCTGCCGGGTCCATTTCTGCAGCTAAGACATCGCCGTGGGGCTTGTGGAGAGGTGTGTGGACCGGCGCTGGTATTGGTGGGGAGGATGGACAGCATTCCAAAACCATCGCGGCTCCATCCCCGGCACCTTCAAGAACCACAAAGACTTTCTGAGGACGGCTCTGAAATCAACGCCAGCCATGGGGTCAGAAGTCTGCCTAGCAGCCTCAAAGAGGCAGCCCACAGGCTCCCACCAGTAACAGACCTGAGCTTCCGAGTGGCCCTGGAGAGCCTCGTGGGGGGCTGCCTTGAGGGCCTCCAGGGACACTGACCGGACACTGGCACACCCTGAGGAGCAGCCCTGGCCCCTCAAAGGAGCTTTCCACATCCTCCCCGGAGCCCCCTTCCTCCTTCCCTCTTCCTTCCCCAGGCCTGGGGCATCCACCGTGCTTGTGTTTGCAGCGTTCTCAGAGGTGACTGTACTGAGGAGAGCACAGGTTCTAACTGGAATCCGTACCCACTTCTGCAGGGAAACCAACCAACGTGGTGGGTGTGAGAGGGGTGCCCTGGGCTCAGGAGGGAAAGGAAAACCTGCTCCCCAGGGGTAAAGTGTCCTTAGCCCCCTGCCACTGCAGGCGCCACCCCCGGTCCCCAGTCCTATCTGTGTGTTGTCTCCTGAACTGAACGGGGTGTGCACACAGGTGAAATCCCAGCAAAGCACGAGCCTAACCACCAGCAAAGAAAACAGTTCGGGGGACACTCTCCCTCGACAGGGCTCCCGCATGTCTGCTTCAAAACGCAGGGAAACTGGTGGTTCTCGCAATGTCCCGGGAGAAGGGTCATCCCCCGCCTCTCATGTGCTTTTGGAGGCCCCCGTGGCCCAGTTAACTGTGCTTGGCAAGGGGTGCAGAAACCGGCTTCTCTCTGCCCGCCCGATTCTGGAGCAGGTGAGCACGCAGGGAACACAGTAAACGCGGTCCTGCCTCAGCGCCAGGACCCGAGTCCTCCCACCGCCTCTCCCCAGGGCTGGCTTCACCGTCCAAGGTCTGCATTTCACTCCCCGCTCGAGGTGCCCTCTCCTCCATCCCCTCTGCGTCCCTCAGAGAAATAGCCTCCAAAACGGGAAGGCAGGGTGGAGATTTCTGAATACTCTAGGCGAACGGTATGTTTTCTACTCATTTCTTTTCTTTTTTTTTTTTAATTTTATTTATTTATTTATTTATTTATGGCTGTGTTGGGTCTTCATTTCTGTGCGAGGGCTTTCTCTAGTTGCAGCAAGCGGGGCCCACTCTTCATCGCGGTGCGCGGGCCTCTCACTATGGCGGCCTCTCTTGTTGCGGAGCACAGGCTCCAGACGCGCAGGCTCAGTAGTTGTGGCTCACGGGCCTAGTTGCTCTGCGGCACGTGGGATCTTCCCAGACCAGGGCTCGAACCCGTGTCCCCTGCATTGGCAGGCAGATTCTCAACCACTGCACCACCAGGGAAGCCCCTCTACTCATTTCTTTATCCAAGTTGCTCTTTGTCATTTTTCCATCTTAATTAACTGTGGCTAGCAGACTAGGGTGAGGGATAAACCCTAGTAACATGGACGCTCTTTGCTAATTCCAGGCAGGGCTGGGGATGGTCTGGCTGCTCACAGAAGTGGGGTCAGCAGGAGTGGCCGGTCTTACAGTCAAGGACCTCACCATCCATGATGGTTTTCAGTCTTCTACACCGTCTGCTTTGATTTTCACGGAACTTGATGGTGCTCTGGCACCCTGACCCCACTGACTGCCCTCCTCCACCACCATGTGACGCACCAGGCCTGGGTTCACGGCCCAAGGAGGCTGCAGCTGGTCCCAGACCCTCCTCGAAGGCCTCGGCCTGCAAGCACCCACTGGGATGCTGGGCGCAGAAGTGAGAGTAGGGGACCCTGAGGTGGATCTGAGTTAAGAGGCTCCCCACCTCTTAACGGGAGTGCTCTTAACTCAGACCCACCTCGGGAGGAGAGCAGGCCGCTGCCCCCAGACCACTGGCCCAAGCATTCTGTACCAGATGTTACCACTTAAAAGGTACCCTTTCAGGAGCAATTTGACTAAATCCCTCCATGACTGCTTTCAGCCCCTCATAAAAGACGTTCCCATGTCGCTGGTCCCTCGGCCAAGAAGAGACTCCCAGGTCTACACTCGACAAGGCTCAGATTCTACACTCCACGAGACTCAACCTTGGTTCTGAAACAGAAGCAGCGGGACCTAGGGAGGAAGGGGAGATACAAGGGGCAAAACCCAGGCAGGAGGGGCCACTAGGGAAGGGCCAAGTGTTCGCTCACTTCCCTTTCCCGCTCTTCTGGTCACTCTTTTGGGTCCCACAAGCGCTGGGTCAGAGCTGCATGCGAGGGAACCCAGGGACAGCGTGGGGGGGTGGGGGGCGGGGAGAAGCCTCTGTCCCTTGAGAGGGCACTGACGTAGGTCACCCTTCCCCTACGCTGCCCTTGGTGCTGAGGGTGTGGAGCCTCCAGGCCTGACCCCCGGTGGCAGAACCACTGCTCCTGATTTTCTTCCTTCCTTTTGCCTCTTCCTCATTGGTTGTTGAAGATGGGGCTCAGGCTAGGAACGGCCCCTCTGAGGCAGCCCTTCCTCCAGGGCCAGGGCCCTCGTTTTCCTCTCTAGCCCCCCAGAGTACAGGGGTCCCCACCATCCGGGCACAACAGGGCAGGGCTCAGCCCTCCTGGATCTCCCGCCCTGCCCTAGACCCTGGCCACCGGGCCAGGCTATAAGGTGTTCCCCAGGCAAGCTGCTGCAGGCAGAGTCCCCAGTCACCCATCCCCCTCCCACCCCTACCCACACTCCTCAGCTGGGAGGCATCTAAAGTGTGGATTCCAGGGCCAACAGTCACATGAGAAGATGCTCAACATCATTAATCATTAGAGAAATGCAAATCAAAACTACAGTGAGGGGTCCCCTCACACCGGTCAGAATGGCCATCAGCAAAAAGTCTACAAATAATAAATGCTGGAGAGGGTGTGGAGAAAAAGGGCACCCTCCCTAAACTGTTGGTGGGAATGGAAATCATTACAGCCACTATGGAGAACCGTATGGAGGATTCTTATAAGACTAAAACCAGAGTTACCATATGATCCATCAATCCCACTTCTGGGCATATATCCAGAAAAGAGGAAAACTAATTTGAAAAGATACATGCACCCCAATATTCATAGCAGTACTACTGACAATAGGCAAGACATGGAAGCAACCTAAGTGTCCATCCACAGAGGAATGGATAAAGAAGATGTGGCACATATATACAATGGAATATTACTCAGTCATAAAAAAGAATGAAATGTTGCCATTTGCAGCAACGTGGATGAGCCTACAGATGATCATGCTAAGTGAAGTAAGCCAGACAGAGAAAAACATATTGTATGATATCACTTATATGTGAAATCTAAAATATTGATACAATTAACGTATTTACAAAAGAGAAATAGACTCACAGACACAGAAAACAAACTTACAGTTATAAAGGGGAAAGGGGGGGAGGGATAAATTGGGAATTTGGGATTAATAGATACATACTCCTGTATATAAAATAAACAATAAGGACCTACTATATAGCACAGGGAACTATATTCAATATCTTGTAATCACTTATAATGGAAAAGAATCTTAAAAAGTATATGTGTGTACATATATACATATATATGTGTATGTATACCTGAATCACTTTGCTGTATACCTGAAACATTGTAAATCAACTGTACTTCAGTAAAATAAACTTGTTTTAATTTTAAAAAACTAAATAAATAAAGTGTGGACTCCCAGCCCAAACAGCACACCTACAGATCAGAGTCTCTGTGGGAGGAGGCCCAGAATTCTGCACTTAAACAAGTTTCCAAGATAGTTCTTCTTTGGATCAAGTTTGAGAGCTGCTATCTTTCACAATGGTACCCAGCAAGGACGGTAGGAAAGGGGGCACCAGGAAAGGGAAGATCTTTGCCAAAAAATGATATGAATCAGTGACACATGAAACTCCACAATTAGAGCTTCATATTATTGTCTAGAGAGCAAACAACTCTGAAAGGGTCACCTTCCATTGTACCTCAGTGCGAATGACATCATCAGACTCGTATGCCAGATATAGACTGTCCTGGGGCTGGATAGGCAGCTTGAAGCAGGGAGGGGAGTGAAGCAGAAAGAGGAGGCCCTAGGTCTGTAGGGAAAATCCACCCAGCACCCAAGGATGGCCTTGGATGCCAGTTAAAGTCCTGAGGTCTTAGGAGCAAAATGACTCAGCAAGTGGGCTTCTGACAAGTTCTCTCCATCCCTGATGAGTCCTGTGTGTGCTCAGGTGACTGGTCCACTCTTGCTGGTACCTTGCTGTTCCCACACAGTGGCAGTGACAATCTCTTCATTAGGGCATTCTGGAGTTGTGGTGAGGATGGCGTGAGAGGTCGCCATGCACCAGGATGCTAGGTGGGACTTTCCCCTTGTCTGAGAACTTCCCCTAGGGCTCCAGAGATGCAGACCACAGGGGGAAGGCATCCTCACATTCTAAAGTGGACTCTCCAAGTGCAGTGGGTTGAATAGTAAGATAGTGAGATATTGATACGTTCAAGCCCCGACCCCCAGAACCTGTAAGCATGAGTCATTTGGGAAAAGTGTCTATGGAGAAGTAATTAAGTTGAAGATCTCCAAATGAGATCATCGTGCACTTAGGTTAGCCCTAAATCCAATGACAGGTGTCCTTATAAGAGTAAGTCAGAGGGAGACTTAAATGCCAGACACACGGGGGAAAGCCAAGTCAAGATGGAGGCAGAGATGGGAAGGAGATGGCCACAAGCCCAGGAATGCCCAGAGCCCCCGGGGAGCTGGAAGAGGCAGGAAGGACCCTCCCCTGGAGCCTGGAGGGAGAAAGATCCCATGACCCCTTGATTCTGGACTTCTGGCCTCCAGAGTTGAGTACAGATACGGCTGTTGTGTAAGTCACCAAGTTTGTGGTGCTTTGTCAGAGCCGCCCCGGGGCGCCCACACAAGAGGGAGTTAGCAGTTCCTGACTTGCACCCCCATCCACCGTCCAAGCCAGTAGGAGGAGGACTAGAGTCCATAAGCTCCACGTGGCCACGACTGCCGGGCATCCCACAGGAGCGTGAGGCTGTTTCTCCTTCACAGCTGTAGCAATCCTCTCTCTAACCACACCTCAATTTTCTCTTGAAGACAGAAGAAGAGGCAGGATAGAGGCCTCTCTGGCTCACTTTTTATGGCACCAAAACACAATGACACTAGTGAATGAATGATCAGGAAAGCCCATGAGGTGGACCCATGAGAGAAACAGTAATATTTATGAAATCAAAATTTGTAAAAAAGTGTTTTATTTGCTCAAATTAAACAAAGGAGAATTGTAAACAAATATACTGGAGGTTCAAATGGTAATGAGTTGAGATTGTTAATGTCGTTGGTGGGACAACCCAAGATGCTACAGGACCACCAAATCCTGCCAAGAGGCGTTTTCAGAATCCAAATATCCACGGTGAGCGCTGACTGCAGGAAACCAGAAGGTTTTAACTTGAGAATGTGGTTTCTCCCCATCACAGCCCTTTTGAGATGACTACACGAGACCTCTGCGAACGTCTTTGTAACGAGCTTCCGTTTTAATTTTAAGAAATCGCTATGACGCGCAGCTTGCCGATTATAATATAATTCTGTAGTACAAATCAGACCGGGCTTCAGTGTCTTTGAAAGGTAGTGTCTAAAAATGGTACCTACAGGTTGCAAGACACAGATTTGGAACACCGGGATTTACATGAAATTATCACACAGGCTTTGATGGAGTCCTGGACGGATTCACAAGAGCAAGTTTCATACGAAGCTGTCTCCTCCTCTTTGAAAGCACCTTGATCTCTGCTCAGCCATCTATTAATTATATTACAGGTAAGGTAAATAAAAGTGTGGCAATATGGAGATCACAGCCTTCTTTTTTCTCATGGAGACTAAAGGTATCGGCTCCTGTGAAGTCTGCGGGCAATGAGGGATGATAAAGGCGTTCTGTGACTGAGAGGATGTATTTATTTTGACACATGATGGAAAGATCTGAGGTTCAATAGCTGAGAGCAGAACTGATGGGGCAGCACAGACAAGGCACAGGGGAAGGCGGTCCAGCGAGGAGCTAGACTTTGGACCAGAGCTCACGGTAGGGGACATCTTGGTTTTAGAAATAGTGTTGTTACAAATGAACTTATATACAAAACAGAAATAGACCCACAGACATAGAAAGCAAACATGGTCACCAAAGGGGAAAGGAGGGGAGGGATAAATCAGGAGGTTGGGATTAACACACACACTACTATTTATAAAATAGATAAACAACAAGGACCTACTATATAGCACAGGGAACTATACTCAATATCTTGTAATAACCTATAAGTGAAAAGAATTTGAAAAAGAATATATATATATATATATATATATGTATAACTGAATCACTTTGCTGTACACCAAAACTAATACGACATTGTAAATCAATTATACTTCAATAAAAAAATAGTGTTGTCGTTGTGGCTTATATTCAAATAGACTTTATGTTTTTAGAGCCTTTTTAGGTTCACACTAGACTTGAGTGGCAGTGCAGGGAATTCCCCTAGAGCCCTCCCTACTCAGGCACAGCCTCCCAGCCATCAACACCCCACCAGAGGGGTGCGTGTGTTACAATCCATGAGTCTATATGGACAAGTCATTATCACCCAGAGTCCACACTTTACATTAGGTCTTTCATAATTACTTTAATTATACAAATAGTGTTATGTGTCCTACATAGAGACAGAGTGTTCTCTGGCGTCTGTGTACACATTCCAAGAAAAAGTGACATACATCCCAGGGGTCTCATCACTCAGCCACATGCTCAGTGGATGCCCTACTGGGGTTTTTCCATGACCCAGGTGATGTGGATTACCTGTTCTAAAATGCTAGGGAAAAAAACACCTTCCCTGACCTACAGGGTAGAATTCTACGGTCTCCACAGTAACTCATCCGCATGGTTAAGTAAAGTCAGATTTGCCTTTTGGGGAAACGGGTACAATCCAGGATGAATCTCAGACAGATGAGATTTTGCCTTTCCATCCCCATCACCTGGTCTGGAGTCTGGGACATAACAGAATTTAAAAGTTAGTTGAATGCGCGGGCTCTATGTCAGGTTTCCTCTTTTTCTCCCGATTTTGTGTTCAGTCACCTGTACCTGTATTAAACCTTGGTGCTGGGGTGCATTGGCTTCTACTTCCCATGTTCCTGATTTTATTTACATAATGCATTAACCTTTCGGTACATACCTTTACTGTAGGCATCCCAGACCAGTTTTAGAAATAGATGGGAAATAAGGAGATAAACCAGAGCGAATGTGTGCTTCAGATATTGACATTAGGCTCAAGTTCATAGCCAGTTTTCAGCTCTGACTGATTGCTTTTTGATTGCTTCCACTTGGTGTAGCTTACAGAGCTTTTCAGAAAACCTGCTCCTTACAGGCTCTGAAAGGCTCTGGATGAACCAGCTCCTTGCACAAGGTGTGCCTGTGACTCCCGCACCGTCATTTGTCAAGTGCCCATCAGGCATCTGCACATTCCACATGCTGCGGGTGTGGACTCACCCCGTGGACAGAGGCTCAGTCTCCCCAGGGAAAAGGGAGCGAGCTACAAAGGCAAGGGGGGCTGGAACATGTGAATCTATGTGAATGTGTTAGTCCATTCAGGGTGAAACTATTTCCAAAAAATAAGCTTTATCAGAAATACAACTCAGGGTTACTTTTTGGCAACGTTAAGGCACATTTTAGAGAAAAAATTGAGTTATTTAGCTGAGAAAGAAATCATTATTTTTGGACAGAGAGTTTTTTGACACTGTCTCAGAAACAGTCCAAGTGAAGGTGGATGTCAGAACAAGAAAACGTAGGAAGGGTCCACAAAGCCCAGCCCTGTCCCAGAATGACATACCTGAGAATGACAAAGGAGGGCCTTGAAGGTCAAGCCTTTAAGAGTCCAAAGGAGCCTCCTTATGACAATTATATCTCAATAAAACCAGGAAAAGGATAAAGGAGGCTGGTCGACTTCCAAGCTACTCACACCAGGTTTTTGGTGAGACACTGAGGAGACACCGGGAGAAGCGTGCGGATGATCCCTGGAGGCGCCCTCTCTAAGCCAACAGCCCATAAGTACCAATAAAACCTCTGGAGTTTGGAGATGTCCATCTCCAGGGCAGCAGCAAGGAGCAGAGGGAGGGAGGCTTTAGTCTCTCAAATCTCCATCAACTTTCCCCCAAATCCCAAATAAAAATAAATAAAACAACATTCTTACCATGTAAACACAGCTTCAAGACACAACACCAAGTCCTACTTCTAACCAACAATAAGGCCTCTCTGGGCCCCAGCCTGGGAATTACAGAATAATCCAAGATGGACCACCCACTTCCTCAAAAGAGCCTGAGAACCAGGAAATGTGAGAAAAGCTCCCATCATCCCCCTGGGTATCAAACACCATCATCACAAAGGCAATGGGCCTTATTCACTCACTGGTCAAATCGTTGTCTACATTCAAAACTCTTCTGCAGCTCTAGCTTTCCATTTATTTATGTTTGGTTTATGCCCAGGCTGTAATGGTAAGCTGTTACACTTATCCATTTGTAGCTACAGAGAAGTCAATTTCATAAAGATGTGTTCAGCTAGCTAATTAATCCTGACCTTTTCATTAGACAAAGAAGCTACACAATTTCCGGTTGACTGCAGTGGACACAGCACTTGAGCCGTTAGAATCTTCCCACTGTCTGTTATCAATGAACAATGACATTTTGGATGGGAAAATCAATTTCTCCCTCTGCTCCTTTTAACCTCTTGAGCCATCTTCTTCCCTTCTCTGGACTCAGATAGCATAACTCACCATGAAAGCCGGACAGAAAGGGCCTTGGGCATGTCCACAGGAAACTCAAATCGCCTCATCAGCAGAAGGACCCATTTCCCCTGGCAAAGGCTGCTTTGCCCAACGACCTAATCATACCTTTCAACTCTCCTTATTAATCCTTAAACTTCCCCAGGAAAAAAATTGAGTTGTTTCTGTTAATAATGCAAGACAGCGTGAGTGCCAGGCAGGCAGTTCTGGAAAGAAGGGTTATGACTCTATCAAACAGATGCTGAGCCCGTGCAGAGTGAGCTGGGGGTGGCCCCGCCGCCCCTGTGTGGAGCCTGTACCAGCGGCAGGCCCTCTCTCTGCTAACACTGAAATAAAAGGAGCCTGTGTGCTCAGCACAGGATCACGGAAGGCTCTGCAGCCCACAGCCTGGGATCCCTGGTGGACACATTGACGCTGCCCAGATGCCCCATGAGGCCGGGAGGACGTCTCCCCAGTTACTGAGTCCTGCAGACAGCCTTGGCCCCAGCCTCTCGGGGAATCGCCCGGCTGGAGAGCATGTCACCCAGGTCACACCCCTTCTGGGGATCCCATAGCTGGCTGAGTGAGGGGACAAAGCCGAGACCCCTCACCACACCCCTGCGAGCATCCTTTCGAGCTCCCGGAGGCTGGCTGCCCCTTGCCCTCCACAGATGTTCCTCTGTAGAGCACTTCCTGCACCTCCATCTCCATGTCAGCATCCAATCCCCAGCAGCCTGACCTACAGCGGGTGCAACACTGAATCCCACCATCTCTAAACTGACCACCTGTGCAAGTCACTTAATCTGCCCTCACTCAGTTTCCTCATCCTCGTCTGTGGAGCGGGGATAAGAATGGCACCTACTCCGTATGGCAGTTGTGATGACTCAGGTAAAGTGATTGTAACGCTTCCTGCCAGTCGGGAACCGAACTGTTCAAATATATCAGTTATTAATTACTGTACACAAGACCGAGGTGATGGCTTGAGCAAGCTCTTGCTGTAAACGGTTGGCTTTTCTCCCACTTATGAGATCAGCACTTTATGCTCTGTCTTGTAAACCAGGGTGAAAAGTGTGTGGGTGTATGTGTGTGTCTGTTGTTTTGTTTTATTTAGTTTTTGGCAAGTGAAGCCATTGGGAGCTCACGAAGATGGGAATAAGGTGATATGACTTACATTTTTAAAAGCCCTCTGGCAGCCTTTAACATCCAGTAGCCAGACAGGAGGTCAGATGCCTTTCCCAGTGATCCAGGTAAGAATCGATGGTGGATAGGACCAGGGTAAGCAAAGGGCCAGAAGTGGGTGAGCAAAGGGCCAAAATTGGAATCCGGGAAAGAGGTTGGAAGTAGGGCCAGCAGGACATGCTGACAGACAGGTGACGGGGTGAAGAAGAGAGCCCCTTGGGTTTTAGCTGAGCACCTGGGAGGTGGTGTCCTGTTCATTTCAAAGGGGAGACAGGGTATGGGGCAGTTTGAGACAGAGAAGATCAGTGATTCCCTTTGGACGCTCCGGGTTTGGAACGCCCACTAGACACCCCACGCGGAGCCCTGCAGAGGGCAATGGGTAGATATGTGGAGGCCAGGCTACAGGACAGATACCTGGAGTCATCTGCACACTGACGCAATTTATAGTCATCAAGTGGACGAGGTCACCTGGGGAAGTGTAATGAGACAGGAAGAGGAGGAGCCAGTGGAAACAACTGGAAAGAGGTGGACAACAGGAAAGTAAGCAATTCCACAGCCAAAGGGGATAGTGCTTTCCAGCTACCAGCACTCGGGGGGGCGTCTGGGCCCATGTGCAGAGAGACTGAAGAAAAGGGCAACGAAAGGGACCGCCAGCGGTTGGATTTTCAAAACTGGAGGATGCGGTGAGCTGGGAGGAATCAGGCCAGGTGGAGAGGGGAGGGACGCAGCCGCATTCTGGGGGACTCAGGACAGAGGATGGAGGTGGCAAAGTAAACACTGAGTGACATCATCTTTTGGAAGATGTTTCGAATGTAGACACAGTTGATCAAGACAACAAGGTATTTATTGTAGTTTCAGAAGGGAGACATCAGAACATATCTGCATGCAGATGAAAACCATCCAGGAGAGAGAAAACACAAATCAACCTGATAACAGAAAAGAAAAGCCTCTGGTGGAAAAGCCAAGTCTTTAGATAGAAGGCAGTGCAGGAGCCCCAGGAGGGAGGCAGCATCCACCATCCTTTGCTCAAGGACGCTTCCTCCTCCTCCCAGGAAGGGACAGGTCCCTGGGAACTGACTGGAAGTCCCAGGCTTGGGTTGGGAGACTGAAGGGGTTCTTGTCTGACTCAGGTGGTTGGCGGGGATGACGGGTATTGAGGTTTCAGGAGAGAGGAGGGTGAACTGGCCGCGTCAATGGAGCGTGAATCCATGAGGAATACGCACAGGCTGTGCTTCCACACATCATCAGTGGCTCACGGTGGCCACCCCGGGCCTTGGGGGTCCCACCCAGCAGCCACAACCCCAAGGGCGTCCTTTCTTGCCGCACACGCGTCTCTGGTAGGGTGGCTAGATTTCCAGTGTACGTAGGATGATAATAGATCTGAACTCTTGCTGAGGTCCCAAAGATGTCTAATTCCACCAGCCTTGTGGGATCCGGCAGACAAAGGGAACGGAGGGCAGACACTGGGTCTCACCCCCTCCGCCTGTCCCACCTGCCCCCACCAACGACACTCACTCCCTACAGGTACACGAGCCCTCTGGACGCTCCCAGGAGCTCAAGGACAAGATGCTGGCCTTGTGGTCTCTATGACAACCTCCCCACAACTCAGGTCCAGTCTGGGCCAGCTTGGACCTACCTGTCCTGGGTCTTGCTCATCAAAACTCCAGACGTCAGGAGAAAGCATCCGTCTTCCTTGAAGGGTGACATCACAGGCGTGGGATCCCTGGCAATTCCAAGGCTTCCTGTGACTTTGAGGGGACATCTCCTCTCCTTCCACCCAACCTGGAGGCTGAGCAGACAGATGGAGGCCCCGGTTGCTAGGGGACTGTACCAGGGAGAGTAAATGTCTCTAGCATCTCAGCTTATCATCTGGTTGAACATCTCCCTGTAGCAGAAAACGTGCTAACCGGTGTGGCCACTGAGGCTTTTCTCTAACCTCATTTTACATGTTGGGAGGTAAAGGCATCGGTGTTTCCCAGGATGCAGATCAGGGCACAAACCGAGCTGGCTGAAACCAGGATCTAAAACTAGAAGAGGATGGAAAATAGTGTGTCGCACAGGCTGTGGTAAGTGTATTTTCATGAAGCCTTTTTGAGTCATAAATGTGAGTGTGAGTATACATGTCAGTGTGCACTGCATGCATTTTTATTTTTGTGCCATGGGCTAGTCTGTGCTTTGTACTTGTAAAAAAGAAAAGCAAGTTTAACTCCATGGTACTAAATGATATCCATGGTCTTGTCCTATCTAAGACATCACAGAGTGGGTGAGTGATCACCCCAGGCTGCCTGGCTTAGCGCAGACAAAAGCCACACCACCACCTGGGCTCCAAAACCCCACGGCAGTGCACTTTCTATCTTTCCGCCCATTTTTTGTTGTTATCGTTGAGTGTAAACTAGTCACATGAGCCAATAATTAGAAGAATCACACAGAGGATCCAGAATGAATGCGATGAGGGAGAAGTAACAAAGATACATTTTTAAAAAGGAAATTATACTTAACTCATCATCAAACATGACGTCCTGAAGTAGTCAGTGGTGGCGTGTCTTTTGCCCTATGGAGTTACTGCCCAGGACAGGACCATCTGGCATGTTTGTGGAGCCACCATGATGGTTTCATAGACATTAAGGGTATGCCTGGTGTTTGTGCCTAAAGGGAACAGGGACCCGTTGTATAAATAAAGGGCAGGAAGACTTCCCCCAAGCTGCCTGGCAATGCTGTGCCTCTTAGCCTTTCACTAAAGCTCTTTTAAGAAATTCATTTCATAGCCAAAACAATTAATTTTTGAAATTTTAATTTTAGGAACTGAGGAATGCCATTGGGGGCTTTTATCTGAGACATAAGCCCGCTGACACATTTCGGGTTTGGGGACAGTGAAGACCAGCCATTTTCACTGGGAGGATTCCACTACAGGTGGACAAAGGTCCATCTACTAGACATGCCTTCAGTGGGGTCCATACATGTGGTCCATCTACTAGACATGCCTTCAGTGGCGTCCATATATGTGGTCCATCTACTAGACATGCCTTCAGTGGGGTCCATACATGTGGTCCATCTACTAGACATGCCTTCAGTGGGGTCCATACATGTGGTCCATCTACTAGACATGCCTTCAGTGGGGTCCATACATGTGGTCCATCTACTAGACATGCCTTCAGTGGGGTCCATATATGTGGTCCATCTACTAGACATGCCTTCAGTGGGGTCCATATATGTGGTCCATCTACTAGACATGCCTTCAGTGGGGTCCATACATGTGGTCCATCTACTAGACATGCCTTCAGTGGGGTCCATACATGTGGTCCATCTACTAGACATGCCTTCAGTGGCATCCATACATGTGGTCCATCTACTAGACATGCCTTCAGTGGGGTCCATATATGTGGTCCATCTACTAGACATGCCTTCAGTGGGGTCCATATATGTGGTCCATCTACTAGACATGCCTTCAGTGGGGTCCATACATGTGGTCCATCTACTAGACATGCCTTCAGTGGGGTCCATACATGTGGTCCATCTACTAGACATGCCTTCAGTGGGGTCCATACATGTGGTCCATCTACTAGACATGCCTTCAGTGGGGTCCATACATGTGGTCCATCTACTAGACATGCCTTCAGTGGGGTCCATACATGTGGTCCATCTACTAGACATGCCTTCAGTGGGGTCCATACATGTGGTCCATCTACTAGACATGCCTTCAGTGGGGTCCATACATGTGGTCCATCTACTAGACATGCCTTCAGTGGGGTCCATATATGTTGGCCCCTCAGGATGTACATCTTCAGGTCTAAGTATGTATATAGGAGATGGGTTTTCACCTCCAAGTAGCACTTGAAATATGAAGCCCTTTATTTTTACTTTTCCAGAATCTCATGAGAGGTGCTACCTGTCCTTGACGCACCCTCACATGATCTATACGTGGTCTCCATGTGTTCATTCTGCACCTGCATTCATGGACTGGGACGCTCACCGCAGAACTCAGGTCTGATTTTAAAGGGCATTCTGGGTACAAGCCCGGAATGTCTATGTCTCACAAAGACATAGTTTAATTAATTTTATAACTTGAAGTGGAATGTATTCAAAAATATTTGCATTCTTACATTTTTTCATTACAAAACTTTTCTTTCTCACTAAAAATAGTCAGAAATTCATATTAGTGTAAAAAATAAACATGAGTCAGCAGTACCTTGCCATTCAATAGGGAAGGCACAATTACCATTTCTGTGGATTTTTCTCCAGGATCTTTTTTAGTGTATATGTGGATAAGTACAGAAATACGGCTACATTTATATTTTTCCAGGATTGGGATGAAATCAGGCAGTATCCTTCTTTTGTCACTTAGCATTAAGATATAAACATATTCATATCCTTAATTTTTTTTGAAATTTGCTTTTTAATTTTTTTATTGAAATATATTTAATTTACAATGTTGTGTTAGTTTCAAGAGTACAGCAAAGTGATTTAGTTATACATATATATATATTCTTTCTCAAATTATTTTCCCTTATAGGTTATTACAAGATATTGAGTATAGTTCCCTACTGTACAGTAGGTTCTTCTTGTATACCTATTTTATATATAGTAGTGTATATATGTTAATCCCAGTCTCCTAAATTTATCCCTCCCTCCCCCCCTTTCCCCTCTGGTAATCATAAGATTGTTTTCTATGTCTGTGAGTTTATTTTTGTTTTGTAAATAAATTCATTTGTATCATTTTTTAGGTGAAACATGCTTTTTAAGGCTTATATATGGTGTGTATGTTTTTCCATGCGGTAGTTAATTAATCTTCTCCTTTGAGACCTTTAATTTGATTCCAGGTTTCACTCTCATGAATAATGTGGTGAACAGAGATCTTTCCCTGAAACTCTGAAGAATGTCCTTACACCCTTCTTGTCTCCCCTGATATTTCCATAAACTCTTACTCTTATGTCCTTTTTCTTCTTTAACATAAACGGATAAATGCCCCTGGATCACTCTAGGGTTGAAAGTCAAAGTTAGAGTTCTTGCCTTGGGGAAAGGCCATTCTGCAGGACCCAGGGCGGAGCCGACAGGCAGAGCCCGAGGTCCGGAGGGGAGGGCGAAGACAGAGCCTCCTTGATGAGTGCCTGGAGGCCAGTGGCTTGCCGGCATTTAGACAGGTCGGTTGCTTGGAGACAACAGAACTTGTTCTTCAGACCCCAGCTGCTCCTCCAGGTCTTAACAGTGATGAAATCAGGGGCTCATCGCACAGAATCTGTCCCTGTGGTGCCCGTGACCCGGATATCGGGGCCGGGGTGGAGGTTCAGTGCTTCCTTTCTCTTAGGGACAGTAGAGCATTTCTGCTCCTTCCTATTAAGTCCATGGTTATGACTGCCCATCTATCGTATTAGGCATTTATAAGTTAGTCATTAAAACATGTATAGTTAGGCTTTTAAAACAACCCTCCAAATTAAGCAATTTTTAACGGCAATGCAAGAAGCAAAAACGGGGTCTCTTTCCCCAGGAGCATGTCATTTGGGCCAACGTGAAAAAAGCCCCAGAAGGCAGTGTGTGTCTCTCTTTCCAGCCTGGAAGGCTGGTAACCAGTGTGGGCTCAGCCCGTTGGCCCGCGGGCTGTTCACAGACAAGTCGTGAAGACCTTTCACGTGAGTTCATCCCGTGGCTGGTTCCACGATGGACAACACTCTTCCAACTCAGAAGTGCTGGGGTGCCCCCCAGAGCCGTGTTCCCATGGGCTCACGCCCCTCAACGATGGACGCCAGGTTGCTCCTGTGAGTGGGGTCGTCTCCAGGCCCCCTGGAAATTCACGTTTCCATGACAGAGGACGCCAGGAATCCGTGCCCGATTTCAAGCAAATGGGATCCTGCTGAGCTCACCAAAGTGCACAGGGCTCAGGCTGCTGGCTGAAGATGCCAGACACCCCTCGGCCAGTCCAGGGAAACACGCCCACCTCATACGTGTCCCCTTACAGATGAGCTCTCTGGCCTTCTGAGTGTCTAGGCTTTTCTTTCTTGGTCCTCGCTTCCTTCTATGATGGGCTGCTTGGTGTGGACAGGCGTAGACATCTTGTGTACCTTCCTGTGACTGCAATGCAGTTGTTTTCATTTTGGGAGACCGGGGCAGCTCCCAGGTTCTCAGCCCAGCTATGGGACTGGCTTGTCTTCCTGTTTGCTCTATGCGGTGGTGACCAGAGCACCTCCCCATGGGCTTCCTGAGGAGGGGCAGGCGCTGATCTGCCTCTGTCTTTTTAGGATTGCAGATGGTTTTGTGCAAGACTCTGGCCTTGGTGGTAACAGACCCAGGTGGCCGGCAGGGGCCCGGCCTGATCACTCGCTCTCAGCACGGCGGCCGCCCCGACTCTGGTTGTTGTGCTGTCTTCCTGTGCACCAACCTCTCTAACTGGGGAGACACGGGCTCAGCCTCTGCCCGGCAAGGCTTCCGCCTCTGCTCCCCAAGTTGTCTTGTGCACACTCGCCCCCCCTCCCCGACTGTCTTCTTCCCACAGTTTCCCCCAAGAGATATAAAAACCCAATTCAGTCTTTAACAATACTAGAGCTGGTTCTAATTCACGTTAAGATGAATGAGGCCGCCAACATCTTCCCGGGAATGGAGGTGGGGTGCCAGGAAGAGCTTGCTCTCCACCGAGGGGCCAGGAGGAGCCCTGAGATGTGTACACTGCAGTCATGGAGGGTGTGCCCTTGAGCAGATGACTAAGTCTGTTAGATCTGATGATAAGATTTCTGTTCCTTTTTCAACTCTAGCATCTGGGAGTCACTGAATATTCAGATATCACACTCGGCATCTTCCTCTTTCAAACTCAACAGCAGTGGAGCCCACCTCAGCGTCTTCCACAGAACCACAAAGCCCCAACATTAACCCTTCCACACATCCAAACAGTACATCTGTTGAGGTAGAAAGAGCAGGAAGAGAGTGCTGGCTCCCAGCAGGTGAGGTGAGGTCCAGGTGTGGCTGGAACTAAGGTCGCAGCTCGAGTCTGCAGAAGGTCTTGTGTCTGGAAGCATCCTGATGAAATTGACATTTGGTTCCCTGTGAGCTAAACATCTTATTGGAGATGATCCCAAATGCCACCTCCCTCTTGCCACCCTGGGCCGAAGCCTAACTCGGATGCCTGATGGGATTGTGTTGCCCATGGAAGGGCACAGGGAGAGGGCACCTTCCTTCCGTCTTGTCACACCTCAAAATGCCCTCTGGCTGTCACCAAGTGGTCCTCAGAGCTGAAAGGACAGCAGTCTAGGAGATCTGAGTTTGATTTAACATGGAACGTTCATTCTCCAATAAGGACGTTTGGGAACTCGGCAGTAAACTGCTATCTGGGATACGGACTGTGACAAAGCAAGGAAATTTGGAGACTCAGAAACCATCCCACCCGGACCCCCACAGAGCCCCTGGGGATGGCCTCTGTCTGCAGTTGAAACAGGTGTGGACCAAGCATTCAGAGTTAAGGGTCTTTGGGCAAACGAGCCCACGGGGCACAGACCAGAGCACAGCAAGATGAATCAGGAGGTCCCACTTTGTGGTTTAAAGTTATCTGCCACTGACAAGTGCCGAAGCTGGAGTCAGGGAGTCTTAGTCATCCAAAACTTGGGTCCTTGGGGTCCTCCTGTGACAGTTAGAAGGCTGGTCACTGACATGCCCTTCCTTGTAATATCACATTTTTCTTCACAAGGTTACGCGCTCTTAGACATCACGCTTATGGTCAAAGACATGTCACCATGACAGAACTATCGGCCTGCCCCAAATAAGATTACGTAAGCATCATTATGTGATTGACACAGCACTGTCATTTATGGGAAGGATCAATTATCTACCTGAACTGAGGAATGGCTAACTTTCTATTTGCTATGGTGTATTATTAAAAAAATACTCATAAAACTTCAATATTCAGTTCATATTTTGTTATGAGGACACACATCTTGGACACATCACAAAGGACGAGAAAGAAATAAATAGTTGTACTTATTTTGTAGTGACCTGAATTTAGCATCAGATGTAAAAATCATGACATGAAATTTTGGTAGAGAGATAAAAGTCGGACCACATGCCGAATGGTATTAGTGGCAGATGTGATCTTCAGAGGGGTGATGGCATTTCCTCCGAATGGGGAGATGTGCTCCTCCGACTTGGATGTCAGCATGATTAACAATGAAAGTATGCTTTGTTCCCCTGCCTTCACATGGTCTCAATATTGGCGGTTATCATTTACTTGTATTTTTAAAATCAAACATTATCCTGCCCCACGTACAGATGCTGCCTCAGTGCCGTTGAGAGCTCGACCATACAGACAGCCGTTCATAACTCTCCAGATCTATGTGCTAAAAATAAGTGCCCTGGGGTATGTGCTTTTCCTTTGACTTAACCCAATTATGTACATATACTTACATACATTCCTATGTACACATAAATAACTGATGTTCTCCGCTGGCCCCTCTGGTTTCCAGCGCTGGGACGATTTTTCTTAGTGCCAACAGCCCCTGCTCGTAGCTGTCCGCCCCCAGACGCCCATTAATTGATTTGCAAACACAACTGTCGTGCAAAATGACTGTAGCTTTATTAAGCAACTGGATTTACAGGCAATAACATGATCAATATAACATTAATATAGCACATAATTAAATAAGATTTCCACAAGGTCCTGCCTGTATCCCGAAATATACAGAGGTTAATTGTTTTCACCGATGGCATTAACCAGAGGGATCTGAAACCAAACGTGGAAGAACAGAGTCCCCAGTTGTGCTTATTTTTGAAGCATGTCATCTGCTACAAAGAGGGGACAATCCCAAAATGCACAGGAATGCTGTATCTCCGTGAATTCCCGCAAGACCCCCTCCCAGGCCCTGGGGAACGGTACTCTCTCGCCGGTTAATGCTCTCTTGATGGACTAAGACGAGAAAGGCAAGTAACAAATTGCATTTAATGTGTGTTTCCTGTCCCCAGAGCAGAAACAAGGCCAACCACCACAGGCTCTTGGAAAGTTACCATAGAATGTGCCACATCTGCTGAAAACGGTAGGACTCAGTCGTCCTGGAAGGAAATCAGCCAGCATGGTCCCCCGAACCCTGTGCTGGTATTTCAAATGCAGGGACACCCCCAGCATGCTTCTGCCACGGGCCCAGAAAGCCAAATACTAGGGGGAGGACGCCACGAAGTGGGAGCGCTGTGCATGCACGGCCTGTGGACCATTCTAAAGATAAACGCTGTGACGAGGAAACGTCCTCGGGAAGGAGGTCCTTAACTCACCAACAGCACACACCTCTCCGCGAGCTCAACCTCCTAGCCCCCGGGCACCAGCGGGAACCGCCTGCCTCAGGGTTTCCTTTCAGTACGTTGCAACTGGCTGCTGGAACATTCCAATCCCTTCCTGGCCACCGACCCCCCCCCACCAAAATTAAGTGTTATTTAAGTAAAGTGGCTGAAGTCGCGGTAGCTCTTGAACATCCTTCTTAAGCCGTTCGGCGCAACGTACAACTCGATGTGATGAGGGGCGTAGAGGCATCATCGTCAGGGTCCACTTCTTACAGGGAAGGGTCGCTCTGCAGGGAGGCCCCCTCCCCTGAGAAGGTCTCAGTCCAGAGAAAGCGAGGCTGCTGAAGGCCAGGCCCAGGCTTCTCTTGCAGGAGGCAGCACATGGGACCCATGTAGATAGGAAGCCTGGGATCGATCCAGAAACCAAGTCATTGCTCTTAGCTGGTGAATTTCAGCAGGTTCCGGTAACTTCTCTTTGAGTGAGAACCTCCTAGAGTCTCGCTATTTTAGGGGAGTGGAGCCACTCCCATGCAAAGAGCACCAAGATCGTGTTGCCTGGATCCCTGGTGATGGGTGTAACAGCATCCTCGAGGCCGGGCCAGGAGGCGGGGTGCGGAGGCTGGGAGCCCAGACAAGCAGTCGTGCTGGCACCCTCCCAGCTGCAGCAAGGACCACCGGCCTGGCTATTCCAGAGTTCCGAGACAGAAGCCGAACCTGGGGTGAGCGTGCGAAGCCCTGTGGCCTGCACCCAGGTCCCCACGGCCCCTGCTCTCTGCCTCTGCATTCCCTCCTGCTTCTTCCCCTCAGCATCCTCCAGGACAAGGCTCAGGCTGGGCTCACACTGGCTGCTCTGGTCCCCTCACTGGAATCTCCTTCCTTCACTCCATCCACTTGTGGGTCCTTAGAAAGTTCACTTCACCTTGTGGGACCCATTCTTCTACCTGTAAATGGAGGTTTTTTGTGCCTGATAGAGTCCACGAGTCTATGAATATGGGACAAAGCAAGCTGGGGATGTGAAACGCTCTCCAGGTAAACACAGCTCCGCCCCAGCTGCTCGAGGTCAAGGAAGAGTTTCTGGGTTTCAGTGACTGTGCTGTTGGCAAGGCTGACCCTTCTCTCCTAATCTGCACCTTCCCCATGCCACCCCTCCACATGTGCACACACACACACACACACACAGAGGCACAGGCACACACACACGACATGCACACTTCATTTCCTGAGCTATAAACACACCTAAAATTGAGGTACCGTTTAGAAAGGTTGCTGGATCCCTCACATCACAGACTGTAAGTCACAGTCATGGGGGCGGGTGACAATCTCCAGGGTGGGCCGTATCATCACCTCCCCCTCCTGGGAACGGAGGGACTCAGGCCTCCAGCCTTCCTGCACCCCTCTGGCCCCGCCACGCCTTGAAACCAGTCGGCGGCCCTTCAGGGATGCCCTTCCTGGTGTGTAAGAGCCCCCGGAAGTTTGGGGAGACAGAGAGACGGGGAGTGGGGAGCAAGGAGGAGGAGGACAGGAGTTTTGCTCTTGGCGGAAGGCAGCCAGGAGATCCAGAGGACGGACTGCACCCAAATTCTTTAGAACCACGGACACCCTGGTTTACGCAGAACACAAATGGCTGTATTCATGGAAAACCAGTGTATGCTTCCCACCGTCAGAGTGTGGGAAATGGCATGCCAGCTTGTCCTATTTGGGCATAAAAAGACATTAAGAAAAAATAGCATCGCCTCCTGATGACAGAAGAATGACAACCAGATTCTAAAATACATTGGCTTTGGGATGGAGCGGCTCCGTCCCCAGGGGTGAGAGGAGCATCTGGGGGGTGACAGAGGTCCATGACGGAACGGGGAAGTTCTACCAGATGGCAGCACACCTCATGCGACAATTTCCAAAAGAGGGGCTCCCACAGCCCTAAAACCTCAGAGAGGCAGCCGCACCGCTGGCGGGTGGTCGGGAGGCAGGGAAGGAGCCTGGAAGCTTCTCCTGTTCTAGACTGTTCCCGCAGGCCAGGCATGGTGAGAACCCTGGGCTTCTGGGGCGATTCCTTACCCCAGTCCCCAGGCCCCTAAAATTAAGCAAAGAGTAAATCCCCCCTCACTGCATTGTCAGGGGATTAAATCTGTTACCACACGTGAACTACAAATTACAAACGCCTGGCAGCCAGCAATTGTTCACTAAATGTCAGGAATTATCGATTATCCTAATTCAGGCCCAAGATGACAATGTATCCGTGAGTTCTCATTTCAAACCCACCTCATCCTCTCGCTCTGCCTACGTATGTACATGTGGTTCATACACAGATGGGAGGGCACCCTGAAGGCAGCAAACAGCCCCTCAAGGCTGCGTGATGGGGAGACAGGTTCTAACGACCCCTAACATGGGTTGCTTTGACCATCACATGTAGCCGCAGCACCGATTCCTTGCTCACCAAAATGAAAGTTACGTTGACAAAATTCCATCCACCAGTGGACTGTCCAGAGAGCATCTTCCTGTACCTGAACCCTGCAGGATGGTCACCCCTAAGGGGTCAGTAGTGACAGCAGGCTGCCCTGATGTTTCCTCACTTCTCCTTCCAAGACAACATGTTCCTAACATGGGAAAGGCATTGTTTTGAGTCAGATACTCCCTGAGACATAGGAGCTGAAGACCTGAAGTGACCTACAGAGTGAGGGGCAAGGTGGTCGTGTAACTCTGGGAAGACAGACCCTTCTGCTGTCAGAGGGAAGAGACACTGCAGGATGGTTTTTAAAGCCCCAGAGGGATGCCTGCACATCAAAAGCTATTCAAAATGAGCAGTTGACTCTGATCATTGTAAATAGATCAGAAACATGTGCATTGACTCCATCCCCTTAAAATTATGGCTGGGTGTTCCCAAACGCACAGCATTTGAACACCTCAAACTTTCTAAAAATATTTGGGGTTCAAGGTAAGCTTTCTAAGGAAAACCAAAGCCACATGTTTTCTGATCCTTATACACTTAGCTTATCAAAATGATGTTTGTTGTTTAACAGATATTTGATGTCTGGGGAAGTTTGGGGTCTTTCTTATGGTTTAATTTTTTTTTTCCTTCTTAGAAATGGGAAGAAGTAATTGCCAAGAGAAAATAACTTTACTCCTTAAAGATGAGGCTGGTTTCAAACTTGGCTAAGAAATTCTTTCCTATCTTTATTTTTAAGCGTGGGCGAAGAGGGGAGGAAAAGCAAGGAGGCAAGTAGGTGCTGGGGATTCAAGGCTCTTTCCCTGGAACGGGTCCTGCACTTGGCTTCCTGGCCCTGAGGGTGGAGGCCAGCTGTGGGCAGCACCCAGCTCTGCCACGGAACTCAGATGGTGCTGCCCACAGTGCTTCATCACTCCTGGAACCAGAGGGGCTTCCAACAACAGCTTATCCTCAGCCTGGCTGCTCATCGGAGGAGAAGCTCTCACGCCTGCATCCTTTCAGCTACGTCCGGAGCAAGTGTCATCCACTTTTTGACTCTCAACTGCGTGAAGAGTAAAAAGAGAAAACACTGTGCACACGTAAAGCTTAATGACATGCATGGAGAATCAGCGACCCTGGAATGGAGGGGAGATCCTCGGGATGAAGGGTCAGGAGATGCTGCTGCCATTGCGTGACGAATACGGGACCCGCCATACACTTAAGTTCCCGCCATTAAAGGGGGACGGACAACATTGTATCATTTCCTTGTTTACTGTGGGGAGTTGACAAATGGCCCTGCCGGCCACGGATGCAGCAGGATGTCCGGGAAGATCTGCTGTCCCTGTGCAGCTTGGCACAGCCACAGACTGGTGCTTGTAGTGACTGGTGCGGCCCCCCAGGGCCTGTGCAGAGGCAGAGCTTGCACCACACGACGGCCTGGGGGTCCCAGCCCTCCAGAGAGCATGGACGACCCTCACCGCCAAGATGAATTTGTTTGGTTCTGCAGTGCTTAGAACCTTCCAGTCCCACACTCAGCTCAAGGGTTAATGAACCAGGAAGGGTGACACTCAGGCCCCTTGTCAGCTGATTCCTTAACAGGAAGGAATTCAATGCGTCCTGGGATCCACGGGGTGTTTCTCCAAGTGTGGGCTCCACCTGGGCTTCAGAATGACCCTGATTTAAAATGCAGAAGACCCGGCCCCCCACGCCTGCTGAAATGGGAATGGGGAAAGGGCTGCTGGGGAACATGCATTTTGAACACGTTTCCCTAAGGGTCCTGCTGCGTCGTTCTCTGTGGGAACAGGGTGAGAGGTATCCGGGAAAGAGGATGGAGGAAGGTAGGTTACCCAGCAGGAGACACGCGGTTCTGGATCTTCATCTCTCCTTATTTGTCTCTCAGCCTCTCTCTGTCTCTGCCTGTCTGTCTCTCTCACACACACCCCACCCTGGGCACCTTCTCTTGATCCCCCACTGCCTCTGCTCCCCGAGTTCACCCATCAGATCGTCGCACAGCCGCCGGGGCTTTATCTGGAAACCAGGAGGTGACGCCCCCCAGGCCTCGCCCCCTGTGTTCTCATGCAGAACAAGCAAGGGGTCCACGTGCCCCTCCTTCAGGGAGCCCACACCTACCTATAAGCATTTGCTGCCTGTGAGACCACTGTAAATCAGCGGGATGTGGGATTCCAAGAGTGACCACTAGCACCCTCCCATGGACAGGACCCCGCAGACCCCAGCTGAGAGGTTCTAGTGGTCATGATTCTTGCTGCCTCTGCAGAAGCACCTGCTGCGTCCACAGGAGCCCAGATCGATCTGTTCTTCTGTACCTGAAACGTATGTATTTTCCTGCCCAGTTCTCAATGTCTCATGATCTTTAGCATGACATCACATTCAGCATTCATTTCTGCTTTTGTTTTTACATAAATAAGGTGTAGTCTGCTGAGTTAGCTGAGGCTAAATGGACCAACTCCGTCCCAATACAGTGCTGAGCGCGATCCCAATACAGTGCTGAGCGCGATCCCAATACAGTGCTGAGCGCGATCCCAATACAGTGCTGAGCGCGGAAACCAGAGTCCTGACCTCACACGGCCTCAAAAAGGACGAATAGGAAAACGAAGCCCATGGAGCGCTTCTAGAAAAATCAAAGGGACGTGAGGAACTACACTTCCACCCTAGCCGTGGTGATCCATATAGACGCGCCAGCAACGGACAGTCCAGTGCCAAGAATAAAACACGCAAGTGACAAATTCTAATTCGGGGACAAATTAGCATAAAAATATATTTAAAATGTTCTAAGTTGGAGGACTCATTTGCAACTTCATCAGAATGTAGGGGGATCTAGTGGTCTGATGAAAAAGTATTTATTTACACCGGAGCCCAGGGAGCAGCGCAGAGAGCATATGAGAAAGATTTGTCCACATGGCTTAGTCACACGTGAAGTGCACACACATGCAAAAGCGGAGCACACATGAGGCCGACCCACCCAGAGCCACCTGAGGCCCCTTCAGGGTGGAGCCTGGAAGAGCGGCCCAGGCTCTCCCTGGCACCATTGTAACAGCGTCAAACCATGGACCTCAAACAGGGGCCCTGGTGTCAGGCTCGGGGCAGGGGATCAGCCACTCCATTAGGGCTTATGTTATTGTAAGATCTTTCAGCCAGAAACCAGCTGACATTCCAGCCACATGTCTGCCCAGAGATGGTTCCACTTAGGAGCAATACATACATCCATTCATATATAATCAAAAAAAAAAAAAAAAAAAAAAACTGTGAAAGAGAACAGGAAGGGAAACAATCTTACTAGAAACTTGAACTTTCCCTGCACATCTTCCCCTGAAACCCCATGTTTTCAATTATGCCATACTGAATCTATATTGATGCTAATATGTTTGCATTGCTGGCTTTCATTTTATTTTTTTTACAACTCACCACAGGACAGCAAAGTCAAAAATATACCATTCTGATCAACAGGACACATCTGCGGTGAATCCGCACAGAAGCAATTAATTTCCTGGTGGTATTTTTACACTGGGGGCCTGATGCAGGCCCCCATTATACAAACAAAAACTCCAGACAGCTCCTGCTGCCTGATAAAAAATAAATCAGATTGCAGAGGGCTGTTTGGCCCAGGACTGCTACAGGCTATGACTTGTAATGAGGCATCCCGACACTAATTATGAAGCTTATTAAAGACAATTGTCCAACTTGTTCTAAGTGTAACCTATAATCATACTAAAGAAGGCAGACCCCCAGAAGCAGCGGCCGGCCGCCCCCTCGCTCTGCAGAGTGGACTGCGCAGCATAGCCGGGGTTCGGATCGAATCACGGAAGCGGTAGGACTGTGTCTGGCAAATTGGTCAGGATAAATGTGTTGGAAGGGCAGGTGAAAATCACAACTGCTCAGCGGTAATTCACCCATCAGCGCCCCCCTGCCCTCAAACACCTGCCAGGGAAGGGTCCAGAGACCCTCCAAAGCAAACATCACCAGCACAGTATTTTACTATTACTTATTCTGAATCTTCTCTAAGGTTGCAAAAGCAATATTTCAATGTACTCTTTCAGGAGGGGAAGGGAGAAAAAAAAAGATTAATAAAGATGTTAGGAGGATGAACTGCTGTGAGATTTGGTTAATTATTCCCCACAGGACTGCCCCAGCAATCTGCTGACATTTAGCCCCGACCTTGCAAATCCTCAGTAAATATTAATATATCAACTCAAACAGGGACCGTGGTTTTCTTGGTTCACGGAGCTCGGAGAGATTTGCCACAGTGGGGAAAAATAATGTGCAGAACTGAGGAGACGCGCTGCTTTGATTCCACCTTCTGCTGCGCACATGAGCTGGGAACATCAACAAAATGACAATGCTGTTCCTTTGCCACAGCCGTAGAGCGACACTTCAGATGCCTTTGCTTCCCTTTGTACAGCCTGCTGGAATAATCCCAAAACCACAGTGGCAAGAGATTAGAAAGGAGGGAGAGGAGACTCGGGTAGAGGAGAAATCGCAGTTGATTATCTGCAAGACTGGAAATTTCAATAACGTGGAGGCCCGCCCTCTACTCCGATCCACTTCCCCAGAACCGTGGGCCCCGGACAAGGGCAGGGGAACGCACCCCTCCCAGGCTCTGGGACTCAGCCTCCCCCTCCCCCATTGCCGCCTGCTGCCCTCCTGGATCCAGGTCCACACAATCCCAGAAGCATATATCCGAGTATGGAAATGGCTGGTCTTGACTGAGGGTTTGCCAAAGGAGAGGGAAAAAAAAAAAAAAAAAATGGTGGTTGCTTTTGAAATTTTGCCCTACCTGTGCTAGCGGTGGTGGTATTTTTGGAGGTTTTCTTTCCCATGCCTCAAATTCAGATAGCTGTTATTGACACATCCTCTCATAAATATTTTGAAATTCCTAATGGTTGGATGTTTGCTGAGGGCCCAGGAGGCCTTCAAAGTTCCTGGGCGTAAGAAAGGGGCTTCCTGGGCCACATTTGGTATCAGATGTACTGTGCCGCAGAGTTAATGCGTGATTAATTTTATTCATAAAAATGTTAATCACTTCATTGTGAGATCTTTTTAACATTCACTGCAGCCAGCACCTTTTTAATTTCTCTTTCCCACCGTCTCACAGATGTATTTAATATTTTCAGACATTGCCGCAGCTACCCGAGGACCCGGCAATTAACCATACGTTTAAAATTCAGTAACAAGCAAAGCTACAGCAGCTACAAACAAGCAAACGGGAAAAGACACAGGGAGGAAAGACTGCAAGTGGCCAGCCCGCATGGCTCCCTCTGTCTGCAGTCGCCCCCTGACCTTCCCCGCCCTCCGGGCCACCCTCCCCGGAGTGCCTGAGCTCCGACCCCGCGGAGGAACTCGGACAGCATCTTCCCCGCTCGAAAGGGCAGTTTCAAGGAGAAGGAATTAAGAAAAAAATGTCCTTCGGTTTCAAGGATGTAAACCGTCTCGGGGTTATTGCCACCACTGCGCTCTGCCCCCGAGCCCCGGGATCCCGCGGACTGCGGACAGACAATGGGGACGGTGGGGCGGGAGTAGGTGGGTGCGCCGGCCCCCTGGTGCAGCCGGGCCATTGTGTCCCCGCATTCCGCCAGTGCTCAGTCCGCTGGGTAAATGGATTAAGGGGTCAGAGACACCCGCGGCGTCTGCAGAAACCGAACAGCGGCCCGCAGGAAGAGCTGCACTTGCGCCCAACCCGGGCCGGCGGGCGTGCTGGAGGGGGCGGGTAGGGCGTCCACCAGGCCTGAGCACCCCGAGGGCCCTCCCAGAGCCCCCACTGTGCTGCCCGCTCCCCTGCTGGGCTCAGGGCCACCGCCTTCTCTGACCTCCTACTGAAGACAGTTCCAGAATTTCCGACCACCCCAGGGGCCTCCCCAACCTGTGCTACCCGGGTGACTCGCATGGGCCCTGGGCCTTCTCCTCCACTGAAAACAAATGATAAGAAAGAAATGTTAAGGCTGCGTGATACAAAGATGAATGGATACATTGATAGTATCTATTGACACATTTTTCTCCACCTAAAAGAAACTTTTCTTTTCATCTGAAAAGAAATTAAATATTTTCATAAGCCTCTAAAAGCACTGTGGCCCCAGGCCCTGTGGTCCCTGTGCCACCGGGTCCCCTCTGTCCCCCCTGTGCTGCCCCAAGGGGGCCCATTTTCAGATGTCTGTACTGGGAGGGAGGGGTATGCATCCAGCTGCAGTAGCTGGGGCACAAAGGCAGCCAGCAGGCCCCGTGGGATGACCTTCTGAGGCCTCTCAGCTCGGAGCTATAATTAGGGCCACTGGCTCAGAGGGGCGCTGGGGCAGACCTGCAGGCTCTCTGTCCCCAGCAGAGCTGAGGGGGGGACGGCTGTGGAGCTTCTTACTCGGAGAGACCAGTCACCCCATGCCCCTGGGGGGACAGGCGCAGCCCAGGAAACCTTTCCTGGGGGCCCTGCTCCCTTCAGGCCAGTTCAGAGGACCCCTTGAGGCGGCTGGGCACTGTCACTACTCCTAGAGCGCACCCCTCTACCTCCTTGTTCTACCTCCTGGCCCACCCAACCCTGGATTCGCCACCCCAGGGCCAACCCTCCCCCGCTGACCCCCCCACCTGGAGCTGCATCCCCCAGTTGAGGCCAGAGAGATGAGACAGGAAGCTCCCCAGGGCCAGGCAAGTCGAGGGACCACAAGGCACAGGGCGCGTGCTCAGTGTCAGGTCCCCAAAGCTTCCTCTCTCCGGGCGCTGGGAGGAGGCCTGAGTGCCTGCCTGACTGACTCATGCCCCAGTGCTGGGCCCTGCAATGCGGCCCGGGCAGCCCAGGTGGGGAGCAGAGACAGCCGGAGGCTGGGCAGGCTTCCCAAGCCCCTACGGCCTGTGTACCCCAAACCTGTGCCAAGCCACCCCCCACCAGCAACCCCCTCTGGCCTTAGCTTCCTTCCCTCCTTTCTGACCTCCAACTTGAATGCCCCAGGGGCAAAATCCCATTCCCATGGCACACTTCCCGCACCACGTTCAGGACAGTGCTCTGGGCTCCAATCTCGCTATAAACCCGGGCAGCCAGCCGGCAGCCTCCGCCCCAGCCTGACCCTGCCTCGGCCACCGGCAACCCCGGGCCTGCCGGCACCGTCAGGAAACCCCAGGGCTGGAGGGCCAGAAAGAGGCCTCGGCTCAGGAGACGGGTTCGGGCAGAGGGGCCAGGGCCCTGCCAGGGCCTCCACTACAGGAAAGAGGACCGGCGCCCAGACTGGGGCATCACCGCCATGGGTGTGCGCCCACCCTGACCTCTCGCTCTCCTCTCCCCCTCCCTCCCTCTCCTCCGGCTTCCTAGCTCCCCGGCAGCCCCATCTACAAGGACGACTGAAACTTTATAGGACATGATTCATCGGGTGGCAGCCCTTCGGAGTCACGGCGAGTATTACATTAATCAGTGTCAGGCCACTAAAACCGAGATATGAATATGAATTCTCCATATTGCAGGCGAGATAAATGTGCTGGTGATTATAATTGATCGGGGGAGGGAGGGAAGGAGGGTGGGAGCAGTGAGGTTTCGGAGACCAGCGGGTCACCGATTGGGATGGGGCCCGCACCCACCCCCCAAGTCCTCAGACCAGCAATGTCTGAGGGGAGATGCTGGTCTAGAAAAACCACACCTGGATCATCTCCCCGTCACCTCTGCCAGCCTGAGCTGGAGCAGAGAGGTCTCCAAATCGGGTTTCCTCTTTACCCTCTCCCCAAAAATAAGACCTAATAAAGACAGAAGTCTGCTGTCCTGGACACGGGGTACCCTTTCTATGGGAACCTGGTCCCTGAGGAGGAGGGAGGCCAAGTTGCCAGCATTAATCCAGTGGACATCCCTCACCCTTACCCATTTTCAGGTTTAGTCTCCTCCTTACAGGGCTACTGCCACCCTCTGAAATTGTGCTGGGTACCGGTAGGGGAAGGTGGGAGAGGGCACCTCTGTTCACACAGAAAGTACCAGAAGAACTTCCACTTTGGCTTTAAAGAGAAGGGGGTTTCTCTGTGCACTCCCAGATATTTCAGGTGCTGAAACACTGGGCTCATCAGGACCTCCCCGTGGGGTATCGCACACCCCTAGGCGTGCACACCCTTAGGTGGCTGCAGTGGTTGGGAAAGATATAAACAAACAGCACACAAAGGACACAAATGCTTTTCAATGCTCAATTAAAAATTCATGTCTAGCTCTTCAATGGAGGAAAATTATTCTGAGGCTGGCAATCTGATTTCTTTGCAGTGAAGCTTTGGTCCCCAGGAGGGGGGCACGGACCCTTCACGACTTCTAGGCCACAGGGTTCTGAGGCCTCAGACCCCCCCTGGTGGCTCAGCCACCTGGGCGGCAGCATCCAGGGGTCCCAAATGTATTGGATAGAAAGAAAGAATGGAAATATGGGTTGAAAGCAGAAACACCTGCATGGACCATCCTATTTGATTCTGGGGTTTAGGAGTAAAGACAGTGGAACTGGGCCAGGGGCAGAGGACTCCATAGCCCACCTGAATCCCACCTGCTGCTTCCGGCAGTAGCTCAGAAGGGGTTTCCCCGCACGTTTTGTCCGCCAGAGCAGCTTGTCTGTGGGCCAAAAACGCACTTCCTCATCAGAGGAGCAGAGCACTGCTCCTCTAAGATCTAGCAGCACGCACTCGCCCAAGAACACAGGAGGCGTCGGGTCCCAGAGGTCAGGGTGGGACCCAAGGTTCTGTTCCAGAGCTCTGCAATGGGGAGCGGAGGGCCGCACTGTCCCCTGCAGTCCTAGCATCGAGGGCAGGCCAGAAGCTCCTCTCTGACTCGGCAAGGGACCCTGGGGACAACGTGGACACCCGGAGTGGAGCCTGGTTCTAGCCCTTCTCCCCAAACGCCAGCAGCCTACACAGTAGGCCCAGCAACACACACTCCCGATTTCAAACAAGTGGGTGGCACTCTAGAACACAGAGGAAGCCCCTCCAACATAATTCGAGGCTCGCGTCCACAGCACCCCCAAAGCCAAGGACCCCCAGATTTGGGGCCCTACCCCAGGAGCGAGATTGACGCCTCCACCAGGGCCCTATTCCGCTTGAGGCCCATAGAGGGCGCCTCGAGCACGTCCGTTCGGACTGGAAGCGGCTCCACCGCGGCCGCCGCCCGCCAGCCGGCCCTCGGCTCGGCTCCGCGGCCCGGCTCTCCAGCGGCTCCACGCTCCGCACCCGCGCGCCCCGACGTGCCGTCGGGCCACGCTTGCCGCGGCCGCCCCTTCGCACTTCCTCCCGCCTCTGGGGCGGCAAGCGGGGACCTTTTCCTCTAGACCGATGGCGGCGGGGGGAGGCGCTGGAGAAGGACGCGGGCGCGGGGGGCGGCGGTCCGGTGGGTGGCGCCCGCTGGTTCTGGGCACGAGCGCCCCTTTCCTCGCCGCAGAGGAGCCAGGGGCAGCCGGCCGCGCCTGGCTTTCTCCTCCCGCAGCCGCGTCCCTCGCCGCCGCGAGCGGCCCCGGGACAGCGGGTCCCGAGGGTCTCGAGGGCGAATCTGGGGCTCGGGGTGGGGGAGGTCCTGTCCGACCCCGGGGACTCGGCCGCCTCCCCACTGGGCCGGGTACCTCCGCAGCCCCCATCCTCACTGGCAGTTTTAGAAAGCCTGCTTTCGCGGTGTTCACCAATTCAAGGGTCCTGCACCCTCTGGAAGTGCAGGCTGCGCATCCAGCTCCGCACGCCCCACGGCCCTCAGTCCTGACCAGTGCCGTTCCCGAGGCTCCGGGCCGGCTCCTTCTGCATTGTTTCCTACCATCACTCCAGCTACCTCCCAGCCCAGCGGCCATTTGGGCGTTACTGGCTCCTCGGCTCGCTCGCTGGGTGCGCCCAGTGCAGGGCGCATGAGTTTAAAGGGGCGTCCCTGGGAGACCGAAGCCCGCTCCCCTCTTTGTCACCCCCACACACTACTGCAGCCCCGTTGCTCACACACCCAGAGAACCACAGAGCTGCATCCCTGGCAGGAGAGTTAAAAGAAAAAAAATTCCAATTTCTCCATGAGTGATTTAGCCAAATAACTAAAAAATACACTGAAAGCAAAATTTCATACTCCATTATGTCCTCATTCTACCTATGAAACGCCCCGACGCCACGATGCACCGCTGAGACAACTGGTTATAAACTGATTTCAAATACGAAGTCCTCCTTTGGGGAGAGGATTGGAAATTCTTTTCACTTTTCCCCCATCGTTGCCCACTTCAAAAGATCGTTTTATAAACTGCCTAAAATCAAACTCATTTATGTCTTGAGAAGGGCGTGTCCAGATAACTGTGTAAGAGTTGGAAAGAACTGAACTGCCAACAAGGACTGCCCTGGTGACATTAACAAACGCAACACCGATCAGGAGACTGAGAAGCACCCGCCTTTGGGGTGGAAACTCCCCCGGAGCTTCTTTCCGCAGCCACAGGCACTAGAGCCCTGCCACGATGCCAGGATTCCTGATTCCAGAATTGAGGACGTCCCCAGCGACACCCAGCCACACACAGCAGCAGGAGCAGTGGCCATCATTTCATTTAGTTTATTAGACAAAAATATATGATTTAGACAGGTTCGCTGACGCGCTATTTACAATCTGAAATCACTCTATATACAGAAGGAAAAAAAAAAAAAAAAGAAAGACAGAAGCACATGGGGGCATTTACCGAACTGTAATCGCCCAGAGCACGGTGACGGCCCCCCGGGGCGGCGGGCAGAGGCCGGGCTGCCTGGACGCGAGCTCGGGCCGGACGAGCCCCTTTCTGCAGAAAGCGATGGATGGGAGTCCTTGACTTCGTTGCCAGATTTGCCCTTTACACCAGTTTGAAATATTTGTCTTGATTCCTCCCTCACCCCCTCCCTCCCGAACTTCTCCCCCCTCCCCCCGCAAAAGTAAAAGAAGACCCTGGATCAGGCTGATGGGAGGGCTGCTAGGATCCTCGGCGTCCCCTCCTGCGGGGCCAGCGAGCTGCAGGGGAAACACAGCAAGACAAGAAGAACACAGCGCTGTCAGTGGATGGAAGCTGGGACCCAGCATGGCCGGTGCTGCCAGCCAAGCGCCTGGGGGGCGGCGTGACCTGCCCCCGCGAGGCTCCCGGCTCGGGAGAAACCGGGGCGGACTATGCTGGCCCGGGCGCCCGGCTGGTGGACAGCGCCCCATCCACGCTAACTACGCGACCCCTCTGCCGCCTGCCACTGCTCAGCCTCCGGCCCCCGAATCCCCCTCGCCCCTACCCAGAGGTAAACACCAACGGCACTCACTTGTCGCGCACGGGCTGGAAGGGCGACTTTAACTGCTGTGCCGGCGAGTCCGGCCTGGGGATGAGGTCTCTCTCTGCGAGGGAGGGGAAGAGGCAGAGCGTTAGGGCCCAGAGACAGTGGGGGGAAGGGGTGCCGCAGAGGGGCACAGGCCTCCTCCCCCCCCACCCCGCCCCGTTCCTGGGAAGTGTCTCCAGGGAAACCTCCCTGCCTCCCCCGGGACAGGCCAGCGGGTAGAGCTCAGCTTTCTCGGGAGAGCCGGAGGGCCGTGGCCTCTCTCCTTGAATTCAGGCAGGGATTACTGCTCAACCCCGAGCTCAGCGGTCACCGCCTCTCACCCTCCGGGGCCAGAGCTCCCCTCCATCCCCAGCATCGCCCGGGCTCCGGATTACTGGCCTGGGGCAGGGCGGACGTCCCGGGGCGCTGTACCTGGGAGCGAGGGGCTGCTGCGGGACGAGGCCTTGTCGCTGTGGAGCACCCCCGCGGCCACGGTGACGGGTGGCTGCGGCGGCGGCGGCGGCGCGGACAGGTGCGGGCCGTGGGGCGCGCCAACGCCCAGGAAGGAGCGCACGTTGAGCAGCGAGCCCTGCGTGAGGAACGCGCCGTTGGTCCAGTTGGAGAACTTGCCGATGTGGCAGGTGTACAGTCCGTGGCTGGGCAGGAAGGCCGGGTGTTGCAGCGGCGCGCCCGCGGGGGGCCCGTGCGCGCCCGCATGGCCGGCGGGAGGCGGAGAGGCCTTGGGCGCACCGTCGGGGCTGGTGGCCGTCTCGGCCAGCGACCAGATCTTGGGCTTGCTGTGCGGCGCGCCCTGCAGGCCGCCCGCCGCGGCGCCCGGACTCAGCAGGCGCGTGCTGCCAGGCTCCGGGACCTCCTTGGCCAGGCCCAGGGGGGAGTCTTGGGGCTTGAACGTGTCGGCGGCCGCCAGCGGCGAGCCCTGGTCCCGGGCGAGGGCGGCAGGCGCGGCGGGCGCGCGCGGCGCCTCGGCTTTGTCCTCGTCATCCTCGTTGCTCTGGTCGCCGTCGTGCTCGTCGATCTTGTCGATGTCGATGCTCTCCAGGTCGATCTCCTCGTCGTCCTCGGCCTTCTCAGGGTCCCCCTCGGTATCGCTTCCGAAGAGAGTGCCGTCCTCCTGGTCCTTGCTGCGCGCGCCCCACGTCACCTTGTTCTCCTTCTTGAGGCGCCGGCGCGCGTTGGCGAACCAGGTGGAGACCTGCGTGAGGGTCATCTTGGTGATGATGGCCAGCATGATCTTCTCGCCCTTGGTGGGGTAGGGGTTCTTGCGGTGCTCGTTGAGCCAGGCCTTGAGGGTGCTCGTGCTCTCGCGCGTGGCGTTCTTGGGCCGCCCAGGATCCCCGTACTGGAACTGCCCGTAGGGGTAATAGGCCGGCGCCGTGTGGGCGGCGAAGGTGGCGGGGTGCACCCCGGGGTTGTCCTTGAGCTCATACTGTGAACCCTGCAGCCACAAGGCCCAGCGAGAGAGTAGAGAGAAAGCAGGGGGAAGAGAGAGAGAGAGAGAGAGAGAGAGAGATGAGTCCCCCAAACTGGGAAAGTGGGAGGCAGACGCTCCCGCCGGCTCCAGAATGGGAAGCCTAGTCCTAATGCACCACCCGGGTTGGAAGAGGGGGTCAGACCAGAAGCTGCCTCCAGAAACTGCCCTTCCACCCAGCATGGAGGTATTTTTGTCACTCAAGAAAAGTTGCAGAATCCTAGAATCTCTAGAAGACCACAGCGGGAGCCGCAGCCCCTAGGATTTCCCTAGGCCGCCCGCAGGGCTCCCAGCCCCACCTCCCAAAACAACTCCAGAAGCCCGGGTGTCCAAGTTTATCTCACACTCGCTAGAGGGGAAAACCTTTTAACCAGGCTGATAAAACAGTTTCTCCAAACGTAGAGAACCAAGAGCCCAGGCCCCCTCCCTTTGACCCTGAGGGGGTCAAACAAAATAAACCATCCTGAGTTTTCTGAGACTCCAAATCCACCAGCAATTTAAAATGAAAGCACACTCCTTTTAGCTCCCAAATTAACCTGCATAGAATGGCTCGCCCGCCCCGCACTTAAAGGTCTACTGTGGGTGACAGGTAATTTAAAATTTTAATCCTGGCCATCACCGACAACAATAACAAAAACACCATTTGTTTTTTTTAAATACAAAAAGAGGGTTTATCCGGTAAAACATTAACGGGAGGGCCCTGAGCACCAACCGCGCGGAGCAGAACTGTTTCCTAGGCCTCTGCTCCGAGACTTTATCTCTCAAGTTTGACTTTGATCAGGAGCAAGTAAGCACAGACTGTTTGCAAGGCATTTAGAGGCCGTGATTTATTTGCAATCAATATTCTTTTTATCATCGGTAGTAAAACACAGCAAGTCAAATTATCCCATCAGGTTTTTTGGTAAATAACATTTTATCTTTCTAACAACCTCATTAGGCCTCATTATTACCATAAATTGCCCAGACAGACATTCACTCACAATTTTATCTTTTGGACTTCCAAATCCCCAACCGTAAAGGCTTGGAAACCTAGACCTAGAATTTGGGTTTGGATTTAGGCTTCCTTTCCAGGAAGCATCAAGAGACCAGGAGGAAACACATGCACACGTATATCTACCTTTGGGGGCGGGGTGGTTGGATTTCTATATAGTTTCCCCTCCGTAAAAGAGAAAAAAAAACAAGCATCTCCCTTCCCAACCTCACTACAATGGGAGCAGATCCTCACCATAGAGGCCCCCCTCCCCTACAAACGCACGCGGGTTTCCCAACTGGCACACATCTGTATTCAAAATTTCTGTAAAAAATTATAATCCTCCATGTAAAAATTGTCGAGTTGTTGTGTTAGCAGAGAGGGGAACCGGGACTCTGGAGAAAGTTGCAAAAAGCAGAAGATTTCTTTGACTAATTAGTTCGGTGGTCGAGGCCCAGAGACAAGGTTTCTTCGGCCAGATTTCGTTTTTGCCTAATCTTTGCAAAATGTACTTTGCACTTTTCTAATTATTTTCGTTGTAACTGTAAGGAAGACATTTCGGCCTCGTCTCTGCTGGGAATTATTTTTGAAAGGATACCTTGTAAATCTCTCAACGCTTCCCCCTGCATCCCAGCCGCCAGAACAAAATGGGAGCTGATCTTTTTTGATAGCAACCGATCTGAAAGGCAGCTGGGGCCGCTTTCAGAGAAATAGGCTTTCTTTTCAAAACTACAAGAAAAGTTACAGGAAAACACACCGGCCGCTTTGCTCCTTTACTATTGTCGGGTATGTATTTCCTGCCTCTTCTTCGTGGAGTGGGGAGACGTGGCGGGGGTGTATGGGTGGGCGGGGGGGGGTCCTCGCAAATTGCGTGACCCCGCGGGCAGCAGTGCAGGAGGGGTCTGCCTCCCCGACCCGCGCGCCCGGCGAGCCATTCCCAGCAGCCCGAAGTTTAAGGCAGACTTTGCAGTCAGACCTAGGAAAATGGACCCTTTAGATCAACGGCCCCGCGGAGCATGAAATTTGCAGCCCCCGACTCCTCCATGTGACACCCACTGGGGCAGGAGCCTAAGAGGACAGCATTTATTTTAAGCCCAGGGACACCGCTCTCTTCAATCCTCCATTATGCAACGCAGGAAGAAAAGTGCTTTTCTTTCGGTGCAAATGAAATGAAAACTTTGGCAACTTACGAAAGTCAAAGCAAACACCATTTCAGACGCCAACAATCCTTTCGCCTTCATTTTTTGTTTAATTTCAAATTTGCGCTCAAGCCTCTAAGAGACCCCTCGGCCTGTCGGATCTCCATTGTTAGGTTTATTTTGACCTCCTCTACTACGCTTTAAAAGGTTCAGATACAACTGCAAGAGCCCTGCCAAAGAGGGAGAAAATCGAGTCTCCCTGGCTCAGCCCAAACGCTGAAATATGGTCGCGCCAGCGGGGCCCGCGGGCCGGGAAGGGGCGTCCGGGTAAACCGGGCCGAGCCGCCCCGCCGCCACCGAGCCAGTGGCGCCGGGCGAGATTGGCCCCGACCTCCAGCGCCGGCCGCGCGCCCCGGGCCTGCTCCCGCGGCCTGCCGACTCCCAGCAAGACCCCCTGCGCAGCCCGAGCCTCCCACCTCCCGGCTTCCCGGGGCGCGTGGCGGGGCCGCTCCCGGCCGGCCTCTTCGAGCGCCCGCGGCCAACACCTCCTCGGCCCCGCCGGCAGGGCCGATCCGGCGCCCGCTCTCGCCTCCCGCGCCCCGAGCTGCCCCGGGACCCGGGACCCGGGCCCCGGGCCCCGGGCCGCGTGCTGGGCGCCGAGCAGGCCAGGCTCACTCACCATCTGCGAGAAGAGGCTGAGGTCCGCGGCGTAGGGCAGGAAGGCGCTGTAGTTGGGCGCGCCCGCGTACGGGCCGGCCGCCGCGTACATGCCCAGCACCGAGGTGACGGCGGCCGCGCCCGCGCCCGCGCCCAGCTCCGCCGCCCCGGGCCGGCCCGACGAGGCGGCGGCGGCCGCCGCGGCAGCCGCGGCCAGCACTCCCGGGCGCTCGCCGCCGTAGGCGCCGGGCCCCGCGGGGCTCAGGTACTGCGGGTAGCCCAGCTGCGGGAAGGACATGTCCGCGGACTCGGTGGCGGCGGCGGTGGCGGCGGCGGGCAAGTATTAAAGGGTGGAGGGGAGGGGGGAAGCGCAGGGGGCGGGGGAGGCGCGGTTTGGGGAGCGGGCCGCCGGCCGGGCGCGCTCGGGCCGGCCCGGAGGCGGGGGCCGGTGGCTGCTCCTCGGCCGGGTGCTCGCTGGCGCCCGGCTCCCGCCTGCGCCCGGATCCGCGATCGCGCGCCGACTGCGGCGGCCGCCCTCCGCTCGGCGGCGGGGCTTTCAGACACAATTTGAAGTTGATGCTTTGATTGGCATCCCCTTGAGCGCTGGCCCCGCCCCCGGCTCCCCTCCTGCCCCCTCCCTGCCTCCCGCCCGCCCTCGCCGGCTGCTCCCGCCCCTCCCGGCGAGCACGTGGTGCCCAGCGCCGGCCGGGCCACCTCCTCCCGCGGTGGCCGCGCGAGCGGCCGGGCAACGGGTGCGGGCCCGAAGGCCGCGGGCTCCTTCCCCGCCGGCCCCCGGGGCTGTCTGACAACCTGTCGACGCCGGTTTACAGCTGTCGGACACCGCAGCTGGCCGTTTCGCAGCCGAGGTGTGTCCTGCTTGCTCACAAAAAACACCTCGGCGCCTGCTTTTCCACCGTTCGGGCGGCGGCGAAGGGGCGGGCGGGAGCGCGATGACAGCCGGCGGGGAGCGGCCTCTCCTCCGAGGTCCATGCTGCCTTTGGCTCCCCGGGTCATCTTTGGCGGAAGTGCCACGAAACCGGCGTGGAGCGACACACCGACGCGGGCGTGGCGTCCCCGTGGCCCCCACTAGGTATTAACAGGTCATCAGGCCGGGGCTAGGCTGGCCTCGCTGCACTTGGAGAAGCGGGAAGCGTCCGATCCCTGCAGGCTTTTCCAATTGTGAAAACTTTGAGAAAGGGCAACCCCAGCTGGGAAGCCACTAGCTTGGGGGAAGCAGATGGTCGGTTCTTGGGGGTGAGGGGAAAGGACCATTTTTCTTTGCGGAGGAAGGACCACTGCGGCCGGGAGGGAAGCAATCCGCCCCCACCCCGGTGATGGGAGAGGCCAGCCTGGCCTGGACCCCCTCGTTTGTCCACTAGGTGAGCAACGGCAGGAAGTAAACTTGTGTGGAGCGCGCCGGCCCGAGGCGGCGCCGCGACCAGGCCGGGGACCCGGCTTCCCTCTCCTCCCCCCGCCAGAAGAGCGGCGAGCGACCCGGCGGGGCAGAGCGCGCGCTGGGAGGTGGCTCCGGATTGCCTGGGGTCCCGTGGGGCTGGGGCACAGACGCCGAGGGCAAGGTCCTCCTCGCCTCCCTGTGTCCTGGACCTCTCGGGCAGGCCGCTTCTGCGCTGCGCTCAGTGGCTTGGTCCTGGAGGCCGGCGGGGAGCGCACCCAGGGTACCTGCCTGGCCCCCCGGGGCCGCTTTGCGCTCCATCTCCTAAGCTGCAGCCGGCGCCAGGCGTGTACTCCCTGCTGCTGCGTTCGGGCATGCGGAACCCGGCGGGAATTTCATCCAGGGACCTGGGTGGTGGCCTCGTTTGGGGGCCGTTTGGGGCAACAGAACTGAGGCCATGCCCCCAGAACGCTGTGATGCTGGTGACCTGGGCCACCTGTACCCTGGACACCGACCCGATCACCATCCTCTAGTTCCCTATTCCAGCGGCCCCAACCTACTAGGTCCAAGGACTCCCCGAGCATCAGGAAAGATCCCGTTTCCCCCATCTGGGGGCCTGAGGACAGTCACAGAGCCACCACCTATAATTAGCGACAATAACGCCCATAATAGTAATTACTAATTACCAGCTGTGTAATCAGGCTTTATTTTCTGTGTTCAGAGTCAGGTTTTCTTCCTGTTCATAACGTCCTCCCTCTTCTCCAACCCCTACCCCCACCCCACTAACCAGTCCCTGCTCATGCCAGAAACCCCATGCAACTGCCTGGGCTCCTTTCCTGCTCTGACAGCTTCTGGGGGGCCGCAGGTGGTCAGTCCTGCTCTGGGAAGCCCCTAACCACAGCTTCTTCCTGCTGCCCAGCCCGCCACCCTGCACTGCCCAGCTCCCTCTCCCCCAACTCCCTCTCCCCAAAACAAACCGACTGGCCATCCCCACTGCTGTCCTGTTTAGCAAACTCCAGTGTCACATTTCACGGTGACAGGTAAATACAGGTGAGATAAGCCCTCTTGTGTGACTTGGAGAACCAGGTGGAATGTAAGCCCAGAGAAAATACTCAGTGTCAAGATTCAGCCACAGGGATGAATCACCTGCCCACCTCCTACCTGCAACAGCCCACCTTGACTCCCATCACACTGTAGCCCTCACAACCTGGGGGGAGATGGAGGGAGACAGGGCAGCAGCCTTTGTCCTGACCCTCAACCAGGCCAGTAGTGCCACCCGCTGTGCCTGGTCTGTGCCACCTCCTTTCTGGTCATGAAGTGATTGTAGGTTCCTGAAGGCACCTGGGAGGTGAGTGGGAATGGCACACCAGAAATGGTGCCTGAGGATAAGGAGGTGATGGGGGAACTAGTACCAGAAAGGCCTGTGGCTTTGCTCCCAGGGAGCCCTGGAGAGGTGCCTGTGGCCTTTCTCTTTCCCTGAGGGGTCAGGTGCTGGGATCCTAATGGAGCCTGGCAACCACCGCTCCCCATCTCTTCCCTGCTTTCTCCTTGGCCCTTTACCCCAAAACTTGCACGTGGAAAACTAGGAAGCAACGTCAACAAAAATTAAAATTAAAAAAAGAAGAAATCTGCTTCCCATCGTGGAGGGGGGAGGGGAAGAGAAGGATCTAGAGACCTGCTGGCTCGACATCTTCCCACCAGCCCTCTACTCATTTTTATCATCAAGCGGTCCAGGGGGGCCCAGGAAGGCCCGGGGTGCCTGAGCCAAGACAGCAGGCCCTGTGCCCGGCCCTCGGGCTGACTTAAATACCGCCTAATGGATCCAGAACTTTCCCCAAAGAGGCCGGCCCAGTGCACCACCTAAGCCCTCTGACGTCCAGGGCTGTCACTCTGGTGGCCCAAAAGGCGCGGGGTCAAGAGACGGACCAGCCTGGTCCTGCGCCCGGACCCGCGGGCACCGGAGGGGTACACAGGCTGCGGGGCTTCGGCCGCCCCGCTGTCGAAAACCGACAGCCTGGGGCCCTGCTGCTCAGGATGGGTGACTGGGGAGAGACCCGCTTCTCAGATCTTCAACCACCGTCCCCGCCTCGCAAGGGGTTGCTCAGGCAGGCCGGGCCACTGGTCTGGAAGCCTCGCCGACCAGAGCATCCCCCGACCCTGTTGCCACAGGTCTTCACTGAGCCGGAGGCAGGGCCTGGGAACGGTGCAAAGCCAGACCTAGGGGTCGCTGCGCGGCCGAAGTGGAGCTCCGCCCGGGCGGTGTCCTGGCTTGGGTCTGGGAGCCCTGTGCTCAGTAAGGACCCCCACTCAGGGACCTGCGGCAGTTGGCCCCATCGCAGGCGCAACCCCGCGGAGCTCAGCAGGGGCAGTTGCCGGGACCCTTTGGCTGGAAGGCCCGGACCCTCTGCGCGCCGCAGCTGGGACGTGGGCCTCTGGGTGCACTCGTGTGTGTGTGTGTGTGTGTGTGTGTGTGTGTGTGTGTGTGTGTGTGTGTGTGCGCGTGCACGGCGCTTGTGTGCAGACTAGGCTCCGGAGGGAGGTGACTCTGGTTGGGGGGGGGGGGAGAGGGCCCGGGGATGTGTACCGGGCGGGGCGGGGGGGGCGGGGGACGGAGGTACTGATGCACGGTGCGTGTTTGAGCCAACTCGATGGAAAGTTTACTCGCTCCTTTTCATTATTGGGGGTGGGCGGTGCTAGTTTTCTAATAGGAGGGAATCGTTATCACCAATCCGAAAAATACCGTGTCCTTTTTCTTTCCCCAGCCCCTCGATAAAAGTTCATCCAGCTCTCTTTCCTCCCCCTGCCCCCCACATATTTACATAAGGATGAGATTAAACCAACCAAACGGCATCCTCATTTACAATTTCATTTCTTCTGAAATAATTCTCCACCGATTTTGAAGCATTGCTGACCTAGGTCTCTGAAGAAGAGGAGGAAGCTCGTGGGGAAACAGCCCACTCCCTGGAGCCATCACAGACCTGCCTTTGGCGCCGAGAACCGGGCGACGCAGATCCGACTCGGGGATGCAGCCGTCGTCGCCTTGACCTCATCGCCTGCCTTTCAAAATGGCCATTACTTTGCAGATGCCAGGGCTACAGCGCTGGGCCGCAGCTCGGTGGCAGGGCGGGGCGGCCTGACCCTGGTCCGCGCCTCGCGACTACGGCCCGTCCACCCGCCCCGAAGCTCGCACCCTGATTTTTGAGTCTTGTTAAACACTCATATAAGACTTAGTTTCTCCAGCGAGATCCAGCCAGAAAGCCACCCGCTTGGCGACAGCGAGGCGAGTGTCAAACAGTCCCGGGCAGCTGAGACCCTCTCCGGAGCGCCCAGCTGTAACCCGGGCGCCCATGGGCGCCAGGCCAGGAGGTGGGTCGGGCCGGCGACTGTGATGCCGCGGCCCTCTCGACCCCGATCCCTGTGTGCCGGGCCTGCCCGCTCCTGCCGCTGCACGCTCAGACCCACGCGGGGGCCCGACCGGGGACACCCCTGGTGCCTCCTGGCCAAGAGTAGCACCCAGCTAAAGTCCTGAGCGCGCGGGACTGCGGAGACCCCGCGGCGAGACGTGCGCGCCTGGGCAGAAGTAGCCCAGGGGGCCCCGCGGAGGAGACGCCAGGAAAACCAGGGGGAGCAAAACGCCCAGAGGCAGAGGACGCGGGACGGTGACATGCTCAGGGCAGTGCCCCGCACGGTCTCCCATGCAGAACGAGTGTCTGGATGTACTGGGGGCTTGGCTCCCTGGAGCGCGGCGGGCGGGAGGGCGAAGCGTGGTCCGGCGCCCGGAGCCTCCCCAACCGGCCTGCGTTTCCCAGGGTAGACAAATGGGCCACGGTGGCCCGGCCTGGAGTGTCGCGACGTCGCCGTCCCCGAGTGTCGGAGGAAGTGAATTACATGCGTGCGCACACACGTAAATATTTTATAAACCGCCCCTTAATTAACCAGATTGTTCCCGTTAGGCCTCCAATATGAGCCACGGCAGTGGTGTGCGGGTTTGCAGGGTTTATAATTTGATGTCACCAGACGGTTGCGCGGGGGCAGAGGTGCGATCGCCGTGCCAGCTGCACTTGTATTTATTTGTTTTTCTCCTGTGTTCCTGTAGGGCGCCATTATGCAGTTTTTAATTAGTTTGTGTTTGTAGTTCACCCGTCCCAAATCAATGCCATCCCGGAGCACGGCGATGTAAATTCTCGCAGTACAGGTGTAGCTGCCTGCTCGGGAACACGGGGAAGCGCGTGTCTGACAAATGAAAGCCGGGCGGCCGCGCAGCCGACTGTCAGCTCTCGGCAGCCGAGAGGCGCAGATCAAAGCCATAGGGGACTTCTGCGCCCCCGGAGCGCCTCGGTGGCGGCGGCTCCTAATGCCATTAGAGGGAGGCGGGCCGAGCACGGCGTGGGGGACAAAGTGACTTTTCATTTTGCTTAAGTCCTGGGTTTCCTGGGCCGGCGCGGGCCTCCGGCGCGCCCTGGGCATGGGGCCTAGGTGGCGCGGGGGACCCTGCGTTAGGCTCGCGCCCCGGACGCCCGGCTGTGCGCGCGTGCACGTAACTAGCGTAGGAGGTAGGTCGCTGCGACTTCCTGTGGGGTTCCGCAGCCTTTCAACACAGAACCCAGAGCTAACAGCCCGAAAACCTCGGGAATCCCCAGGCAGGAGAACCTTACCTCCACCCCCAGGTCCTGGTAGTTTCTCTTCTTGAAATGACCTCTGTGCAGTGCGAGTACATCTATTCTTCCAGCCACCAGGGAATTCTTCTAAAGCTTTTTTTTTTTTTTTCGGTCGGGAATAAGAGATTGCTCATCTTTAACTAGACCACATAGAAATTATGATTCAACAGCAGTGTGTATTTAATTAGAGTAATCTCACTTGAATTTAATTACCTAGTGAATTATTTGTTTAAAAGGTAGAACGTCTTGTTTGCCAAGTGCAGTGCAGACCTCTGATAAGAACTTGCGTTATAAGGACATTACAGTTTAAAAGCAGTCATGTATTAAGGCTTATATTTTAACTCTTTGAGTGTGTAACCGTTACTGTACCACTCAAACACCAACTACCATCATCGCGGGAAGGATGTGGGGAGGGCAGAGGCGTCCTATTAGCCAAGCAGAGGTTCTTTTCTCTCGTGTGCACATGTCCCCTTTGAAATTAATATCCTCCAACGTTTCCTCATACAAGTCTATTTTTAAACTTATTTCATTTTTCTTTCAGACGCGTTTTTTTGTTGTTGTTGTTCCCTAGTGCCAGATGATAGGTGCCTATTAGAAGACTCATTTTAAGATTAGTATTTGCAGTGAAGTGGTGCATCCTTCAGGAAAACTCCAGCCCAGTTCCTCTGGGCCCCTGAGGCATCCACACTAGCTTCAGGAAGGCTTTCTGGGGTCATCGAAGTTTAGAGGAAGGGAAGCTACGGTGGCCCAGACTATCATCTCATTAATGCCTAATTCCTAAATTATGGAAGGATTTCATTCTCTCTTGTTTTGCAAAAGCAAGAGCAAATAATTCCAAGCCATGCCATCCTTTCTGATGGGCTCTGAAGTTGACTTGTCTCTGTCTATAACTGTAGCACTGGTTGCAGCTCATACAAAGTTTATGACTGGGGTCGCTGGGGAGGAGTGTGACCTGTTGGAAATCTAATAGGATGGCTGTTTTCTGTGGTCAAGTTACTGCAGCATCAGACGGCTTCGTTGCCTCCTCTACCCTGTGTGATGGACAGAATTTTCTGTCCCTGTGTTGTGGAATTTCAGCAGAGAAATGTATATATGGGATGGGTGGTGGGGGTGGCCCAGAGAGTGTTTCACCCTCTCACTAAAGAGAGAATAGGAAAGAAGAACAAATCGAATACACTTGGTTGAATTCCACTGTTATTTTCATCAATGGCTCATTCATCAAATATTTACTTTAATTGCAGGTTTGGACAGTATTCTCACATAAATATTAAATATTAATAATATAGTGTTCAACTAAGTAGGAATGGGCTTAAGAGAAAAATACAACATTTTGATAAAAATTATTAATTTGTTTTTTTTAGAGTCCCTAATGTTTATCATAGCTATGCATTTTAAAAGTGATGCTTTGACAACCAGTAGTGGTTAAATTATAATATAAACTTAATCATATTAAATTATGGTTACAGTAGCATCTTTCTTCCTAAGAAACAGATCTACATGAATACCTATTTTCAACTTAGTTATAAATTTACTTCACATATTCTTCCAAATAACAACTGACAATAACAACAAGAAAGGAAATGAGATAATAACTTAGGGATGATAATACCTTTCTTAGGTCTGAGTAAATCCAAAGATGATTTTCTAGTAAAACCCTCAAAGAAAATGGTATGTGAAGGATAGAAGAAGGGAACTACTAAATGGCATATTTATGTTGGGCTCTTCTAAAAATGTTTGAAATTTAGACCAAATAGTATTCTATCTCCCATGTGTCCCTCTCAGCCCTTAATCACTTATATTGTTAAAGATAAAACCTACCTACAAGAAATACCTTTTTAAAATACCAATTGATAAATACAGGCCCACATAACATCCTAGGTAGAAAGTTTCATCTTTCACGCATAATGTGTGGACTGGAAGTCACTGGCTGATAGGTTAATATCTGTTCATTTAAGGAGCATCCGATCAACAAAAATGCCCCACAGAGGACTCTTTGGGAGTTCCGGAGACAGTTTCTCGAAGTTCTGAAGATATGCAGAGTCCACCAGCATCTTCCAGGACCATTCTCATAGAAGAACAAAACTGAGGGTATGGGGAGGGTACGGGTCTAAGGGGAGAAACCTAAAATACCCTAGACCAAGGGGTCCCTCATCTGCTTTTGCACAGATGTCACCTCACACTATAAGGTCACCCAGGGCTGTCTCCAGAGCTGTTCCAGAGTTCAGGGTGTTTGGCCGGAGCTCTGCCAACTCCATCCCTCCTTTGCCCGTGCAAGAAAAACTGCACAGAGAAGCCTCAGGCCTCTCGACTTTGCATCATCTCTGGGGGTGTTGAGTGCGTATGGATGGAAGGTGGGAATGATGTGCAGAGAGACAGAAGAAGTGGAGGAGGGAAGGTTCTCTTCTCCCAGATACACTTCCAGAGGATCCTGTGACCCAAAGAACATGACACGCCCATGACCAAGGAGGAGGCCACTCTGGGCAAAGCCCCAGGTCAGGACACTTCCTTTCTCTAACCTCTGCACGCATGCCCTTCCCAAGCTCCTGGTCTCAGTGGCCCTCCTAATGCTCTCCTGCTGAGGAAGGTTGCCAAAATGTACTGTCTATGCCACCTACTCCAGTCTCCGGGGCTCCCTCCACCCTCCAGTGGAAACACACATGGCCTGTGGTCCACCCTCCTGGGAATAAGCTCAGTGACTGGCAGGCTCATCATAGCTCCTGATTAGATCGAGGAGGGCTGTCAATGGACAGAGGTAGGTGAACTTAACCTCTTGTACAGGGGATATGACATTTTAATAGAGGACCATCCATGCATTGACCCAAAGGTCCTAAGAGAGATCCACACTCTGGATGGAGGACTGTGGGGGGAAGGGTGGCCCTTCCCAATCACTCTTTGAAGAAAAGAAGGATTAACACCCTCTTGGCCAATGATTGCTGCTTCTCAGATGCAGCTGATGGCAGAACCAAGTTTGAAAGAGACCTTCAGAATCCTGCCATCTGTCTTAGGCTGCTCCGGCTGCCATGACATAATACCACAGCCTGGGTGGTTTCAAAAAGGGAAATGTATTTTCTCACAGTTCTGGAGGCTGAAAGTCCAAGATCAAGGTGTCGGCGTGTTCGGTTTCTCCCTCCCTGGCTTGTAGACAGCTTCCTTTCTGTGTCCTCACGTGGCCTTTTCTCTGTGCCTGGGTATTCCTAGTGTCCTCTGTGTGTCCAGATTTTTCTCTTTAAGGATAACAGTCAGACTGGATTAGGCCCACTCAGATGAGCTCATTTTTACAGAAACACATCTTTAAAGCCCCATTTCCAGATACAGTCACATTCTGAGGTGCTAGGGGTTAGGCATCTTAGGGGGACACAGTTCAGCCCAGAATACCATCCATGGCCACCTGTCCCTGCCGCAGCTCCAAACAGCATCGGGGGTTATTAGCTGAAGTTGCATCCATTTCTGACGCTGCAGTACATCCTTCAGTTTGGGGGCAGAAACATCTTAAAGAAGCTCCAGAGTTTTCCCTTCTTCAATTTTGTAGACAACAAGGGCGTCTCCATTAAAACCCAAAGTGTGTAATGTTCAGGAGGGTATTATATTCCCTGTATGAACACTTTCAGGTGTTGGTTATTATCAGAGGTTGAAATCTCCCACCCAGTTTGTTTCAAGTCTAAAAGGACTTTCCAGTTTACATGGTTCGTAAACTCTCTGGACAACGGCCTTAGTTGTCAAGCAAGTGTGTTCCGAGCCTGTTGTGGCTTCTGCTTTGTCCCCACTCCTCCCAGGCCGTCGCAAGCTTAGGGGGCTGGCTTTGTCCCAGGAGGCTCTCCAGAGCCCTGCACCCTCCCTATAATTTATTGCAGGAAAATTTCAAATGTGTCAGTGAAACTTTGTTTCCCAGATTTCACTAAAGAGGAAAAGACTACAGTAGCTAAGCCCCTGACTCGAATTAGCCTGGGTCCCAAGGTCGAGGGTTAGTGTATGGACATACGTCTGTGATGGAGGAAGAATTTCCAGAAAAATGGAAAATTTGAGCCCTATTCTGTCTTTCATCAGCAGCTGCGCCTCCCTGCCAGGAGATGCATTATCAGCGTGGCGGTGAGGTGGTGGGAAAGCATCAGTGATCATTTTACAAGCTGAAGACCATGTGACATTATCTCTAGGGTTGAGTTAAGTGGTTTGTCTAAGGTCACTTAGACAGTGTGTAATAAATCCAGGATTAGAAACTTGGCACCCAGTTCAGCAGTGTGACGGGGACAGACAGACTTGTTGATCTCAGGATGTGACCCCCTTCCCGCCCTCTCCTCCCAAGCCCTGTGGGAGCCCCTGCTGCCTGTGCTCCTGGGTCCAGCTGATCCTGCCTCAGGACCACCAGCAAGCAGCTGTTAGGAGCTCCTGACTCCTCCCTCCCTCCATCCCTTCCTTCCTTTTTACCCCTTCTTCCATTGTTCCCTTAGCAGCAGACATTTGTGGAGGAACCACTTCAAGAAATGGACAGTGTCACGTACTGTGGAGGACGCTGAGATACAGGAGACAGCTGTCTGAATACCTAAGCGTCTAAGGTCGGTTAGACAGTTCGGTGAGACACATGCAAACACCTAATTATTCCACGAGGCAGAAATAAGTACAAAGAGGGATATGCTAGTTTTAGCTTTAGGCTCTCAGCTTCGAATTCCCTCCTACCTTTGGCTCTGTGATACTGAGCCCCACAAACCCCATTTCTGAAGCGCAGGGTTTTTTCCATTAGACTCTGCCCAAAGGGGATGCTTGCAGGGGTGTGAAGTGGGGCAGAGCGCTGTTGGACGGAAGGAGCTTGTCCCGGATCACATCCTGTGACTCTCAGCATCCTCCCTGGTACACTTCACCCCGGGAGCGCCAGTCCCTGCCTGTAGCAGCAGCTGAGTCCCGTTTTCAGGTTTGCAGCCTCACAGGGTCAGCACATCGTGTTTCCTCGAGAGCCAGAGCCAGAGCCAGCGAGCAGTGTCTCTGCCCCAGAGGTCCGGGGTCCAGGTCTGTGGGGCCCCTTTAACTTTACTGTTTCTATCTCCTGGCCCTGGGGCAGCAGCTGCTTCCCACATCTGCCTCTGAGGCGCCCTGTTTTCTTTTTGCCTTTTCAATAAACTAGTTGGAACATTCTTGATACCGAGTTTTCTAGGGCGACCTTAACAAAGTGTCCAGACTGGGGTGCTTAATCAACAGAAATGTGTTCTCTCACTGTCTGGAGATTCCAAGTCCAAGACTGAGGGGTCAGCAGGGCTGGCTCCTGCTGAGGTTGTGAGGGAGAACATGCCCCCGGCCTCTCTCCTACCTTCTGGAGGTTTCTGCTCATTTTTGGGGTTCCGTGGCTCACAGATGCATCACCCTAATTTCTTCCTTCATCTTCACAGAGCTTCTCCCTGTGTGCACGCCGGGTCCAAATGTCCCCTTTTCACAAGGACACCAGTCATATTGGATTAGGGTCCAACCTACTCTGATGTGACCTCATTTCAGCCGATTTCAGCTGCAAGGACCCTATTTCTAAATAAGGTCACATTCTGAGGCAATAGGGGTTAGGAATTCGGCATATGAATCTTGGGGGGGACACAATTCAACTCATAACAATACCTAATTAAGAATTTGTCATATTAACTTTCCTCTGTCCAAATAACCGGGAAGTTTCTCCCCACTGCACTAGACCTGGACTGATGCCAGGGACCCAGACTTTAGGAATCAAAGGAGGTAGCGATCCGTTCTATCAACGAGGAGAGGAGGCAGCGACCTGCCCCTTGAACCAGGCGTTGAAAGGCGACCTGGCTTGGGAAGGGTAAAGCGTTTGAGCAGAGGGTGTTCCCAGTGTGCATGACAGGTGTCAGAAGCCGTGAGCACGCCGGCCAGGCTGCAGCTGGCGTCGTCAGGGATGCAGTGGAAGTCGGGCCGCATCAGAGTGGGTTTCACGAGCGCGTGATGAGTTTGGACTGTATTCTGGGCCATGAGGATATGTGGCAGGTATCTGAGGAACAGCAGGACACCCTTAGACGTGTTGGAGGAAATCAAGAGGCTGTGTAGGGCTGGGAACATCTCAGCCAAGGTGGCTGCCTGTCTGGGTACCCTGGGAGACGAAGTGTGAGCCAGGTCCATGCCCTCAGTGCCCAGGACCCCTGTGTCCCTCCTTGCTCCTCCTGAGTGCTCCTGTGGGTAGATGAGGAGGGGGTCCCTGAGGGTCCGCTCAGGAGGACCTGGGGCAGGTGAGAGGCAGCTGACATGGGAAGGCTCTGCGGCCCTTCTCCTCGCCCTTTGGGCAAAACAGCTCCATTTCCTCATTTTATGTCTTGAATTTCCAGGTAAGGTTTTATCTGAACAAAGGGTTTTGTGCCTTAACATGAACGTGAAAAATCGTTGAAGCGCACGATTGTTAGGATTCTGATTCTCTTATCTTCACGTGATCTGAAGATGCAGAAACCTCCAACTGCTTGTGAAACCTGACATATTTGCACACCTCCTTGCTGGTCAGATGCGGTGGGTTTTCTCTACAGGTCCGGAATGTACAGTCATATCTTTTATGACAGGATGTTGAAGAACTTGATTGATTCTTTATGATGTATAAAATGTTAAATTAAGCAGAAATGTGGAAGGACACAAATGTAGGGGGAAAATAATGCTGTCAAATAAAGGCAATTACTATTATTATCATTATTAATAAAGATGAAAATAATTTAATTGCAAGCCTTCCCCAGCATCAAAACTCCAGGCCATTACACAAAGACCGAGTTAATAGTTTCCTCATGAGGGCAGATAAATAGAGTGGTCATAAAGTAGAATAACGATCCTTCCGTGTGTGTCATATCACAAAACTCCTGATTGACATGTGAAGGGGGAGCCGTTCAATATCACAGGAAAAAAAGTGATGTTTCTATCTAGATGGTTTCCTTGCTGACTCCATAATGCACACGTAATATATGCAAAACGTTATCATTGATTAGCATCTGCATGGAACAAACTCAATGTCAATTAGTCCATTTTATCAGTGCCCCTTGGAGTCCTCACTGGGAGATAGACCCTGTCACACTTCCAGTGGTTAACTTTGTTTCATCTAGAGAGAGGAAAGACGAAAGCGACTGTTGCAGTTTTGCTAACAGTTGGGTAGTTTACAGGCTCATCAAGTCTGTAGTCAATTTCTGGGCTGCTCACCCCTAACTTAATTATATCACAATGTAAACGGGTTATGTAGAAGTTAAATAAAAGAAGCTCCATTAAAACCCTGGCGTTCATGCTCAGCCCCCCAGGAAGATATACTCTTATCAGAAGAGATGCGATTTTGTAAAACAGTGTGTTTGTGTAAGTGTCTCTGTCCACGCATAGAGATCTCTATCGTCACACAAGGATGAAAGCTTCTGCTTCCCGAGACTCACTCCGTGCTATGTTGGAGCGCTGTAAGGCCATAACGTATTTATTTCAAGGAGCTGATGGTTGTTGACTTTCTGCAAATTCTTCCCTGCCCCTTGAATTCCCTATTTAATTTTATCATCAAGCCAAGCCATCCGAGAAGAAACCACTCCTCTAAGCCTTACTACCGCCCACCTGAAATACAAACCTGTGAGTTTCCCAGAACTTTATTAAAATAAATATTGACTTCCCTGCCCAGAAGAATCACCCTTTATAACCCCTCCCCTACCCATCAGCTTGTTCACCTCCAAACTTGGTCCCTCCTCCGGTACCTCACTATCATTCATTCAGGTGCTTGTTTTTAATTCCTTCTTTCCATGGCTGCCTATATCCAGTTACTATGACCTGTTACTTCTACCTCCTAAAAGTCTTTCAGATCTAGCCTTGTCCCACCCCAACTCGAGCCCGTAGATTGTTACAAGGGCCTCCTGAGTCACCATCTTTCCGTCTTTCTGTGCTGCATGGGGTCATTTTACCAGCAGTTACATTCATTTCATTCCCCTACTGAAATATCCTTGGTTCGCTCTTGACCGCAGAGGAAAGAGGTCCATCTCCTTAGCACATCATATGTCACCCTTCATGGTTGGAATGTATACACTGAAGCTGGAAGGAATTGAGCAGCTGTGGGTCTCTTCTCCTATCTCCTGGAAGGTCTCTTTTAATGCAATTGAGTGTTTCCTTTAGAAGAGAGAGTATCCCCAGTGAGATGTTAGATTTGGCATTTGTCTGGATCCAGCACTTAGTCCTCTGATTCCTTCCATTTTCCAACCCACAGTCTGAGCCCAGAATTGTCTTCTCCTTTCCAAGCTCATCTTTCATTCCTCGGTATTCATAATCCAGTTGGAAAACCCATATATTATCTTAAAATTCTAAAACTTCAGAATCCCTTGGAAAGCATGTTAAAATGTATGGTTCGTGCCTAGAAATCTTCTGATTCATTAGGTATGGAGTTGGGTCCAACGTTTGAATTGTAAATAAATTGGATTGGAATTTGGTTGAGAAAACACGTTTTATGAACAGCACATTTCATGAAAAAGAGTCCTAGTTGCACAGTTTGATCCTTCAACCCCAGTGAACTTCACAGCATTCTACTGCAGACCCTAAAGTCCGACTTGGATGCCTGGCCCTGACACCCACTGTCACTGATACCACCCACTCCACAGGTGCCTTGTTTCTCTGTTTGCTCCTTGTCTGCCTACTTTGCCCGTAATACCATCTCTCGCCCGCTCACTTCAGTGCCCTGATGAGCTCTGCTCTCAATCTAGGCGCCCTCACTGGAAACCCTCATTCACACTCTGGGCTTTTACCAGTGGTATCTCTCATTGAAATCTCAGCCAAGAGTTACAGAACCCAATACTCAACCGCACTGGACTCATCTTCACCCAACAACCTGCAGGTATACCTGCTTCTCTTCACGTGTCTGTGGTCCTAGCAAAGGGTACCATCCTGCATGAAGTAGCTCAGATCTTGACAGCCAGCCTGACGCCTCCTTCAGCCGTCCACCTTCAATTCTGTCTTGTTCACCATCCATTTATTCAATGGTTATTTACTGAGCGCTCACCATATTCCTGGCAATGGGCCAGTTTTGGAGATACAATGGAAATGGAGAACAGGAGAGGTGGGTGTCGTCCTGCCCTCATGGAGACATGGGCACTGTGTGACTTTTCAGCTCTCTCTCCAAAGCATCTCTTCCTCTCATCCTCCATTAAGGAGGTGCCCCTACCTTCCAGTGTGCCTGGACAATTCCAATGTTGCTCTGGACAAGGTATTTCATTTGCTAGAATTTTCTATGTTGGACAATAAATTATATGGGCACCCTATCTATTAGCATTCTTTTTTTTTTTTTTTTTTTTTTTGCGGTACGTGGGCCTCTCACTGTTGTGGCCTCTCCCGTTGCAGAGCACAGGCTCAGCGGCCATGGCTCACGGGCCCAGCAGCTCCACGGCATGTGGGATCTTCCCGGACCCGTGCACGAACCCGTGTCCCCTGCGTCGGCAGGCGGACTCTCAACCACTGAGCCACCAGGGAAGCCCTATTAGCATTCTTTTACTTCGCCTGACATCTTCAGTAGACTGGATTATTGTCAGGGTTTCTGAAAAGATCTCCCTGCCTTCAGTCTGATTCCATTTTAACGAGTCTTCCATTCTGCTTCAAGGATCATCTCTTGACATCACAAACTGACGAAATTACTCTCATCTAGTTACCAGTTATCAAGGTTCCCCCATTTCCTGGAGAGTTAAGTCCAGCATCCTGGGCAAGGTGTAAAGAGTTCCTGTCACCTTCTCGATCCATCTCCTGTCTACCTTGGTAAGCCCTTTATTCTCCAGCTGCTTTGTCCACACCTGAGCCTCCACCACCTCCTGCTCCCCCTGCCCTGTCTTTGCTTTCATCTGAGCATCCCTTTCCCCTTCCCAGGCTGATGAGCATTGCACATTGTTCACCCTCCTTCCTAGGGACCTTGTGCCCCAGCCCCCGCCCCTGAGTTTCTGGGGTGCAGTTCACCCTGCCTCTTTCAGGCGGCCCAGGAAGACACACCACACTCTATTCCTATTACCCATCTTAATTGTTTTTGTTTTTTAGTGATGATGTTGCTGAAATTCGGCCTCTGTACACCAGTGCTGGATTAAATCTCAGAGACAGAGTTTTGGGTGAAGTAGAAAGAAATAGCTTTCTTGCTTTGCCAGGCAAAGGGGACCATGGTGGGCTAACACCCTCAAGATTGTGTGTCCTACCCTGGAGCAGGTAGTGAGGAGTGTTATAGTGCTCAAGGAGCAGGGCGTGGTCAGCTCGTGGACGCTTTTCTGATTGGTTGGTGGTGAGGTAATTGAGAGTCAGCATCATCAACCTTCTGTTTCCAGCCAGTCTGGGGTCTACATGCTTGTAGGCATCAGACAGTTAACTTCTTCCACCTGTGGGCGTTTCAGTATCTGCAAAACAGCTCAAAGGACATGGCTCAGAATATTACCTATAGTCCTTGAGGAAGAACTAAAAGTCCTTGACCTTGTTTAATGGCTAAGATATTATTATTTTTTCTTACTTGACTGTTTTCCTTTCTTTCTGCATTTTTTCACTTTTCTGATTAAATGCATTCTTTGACTAAAGTTTTTCTACAGACAAAAGGCAGAGAGAGGACATGGGTAGGGGTCTATTCTGGGAAAGTCTCATAGGGTCCTTCTTGACTGTAATGGGAACAACATACGTATACTTCTGTCATTAAAATTTTCATATAAAATAAAAATATCCCTTCACAGCCCCACCCCCTACCTTCCTCTGTCAATTCTCTGTTCCATTCCCAGAGGTAACCACTGTGCCATTCCTGTGGTTATCCTTTCTGCCCCCTGAACATTCACAGATAGACACATGCACACCTTGGGATGTGCCTGTGCATAGCTTTGCATGTGTCTTTGTGCAAGTGATAGAGGCCCGTTTTGATGATTGTCTGCAACTCAATTTCCCCTTAATGATGTCTTCCCTATTTTTCCAGGGCAGCACATACAGATCCTCACCACGTGTCAAACACCATTGCTCAGGATCCCAGAGTTGATTGAATTAGCTCACAATTAAAGAGCATTTCAATGGCATTTAATCAGTTATTAGTCCGAGTGGGGCTGTGGAGCAATCTTGCCCACATGCCTTCCTGCCTGGGTGAGGGCTCTCCAGGCTGGATGCGTTTGCACATCTGCTAAGGCTCCTCTTGAGAAAGGTGCCCACGTCTCCTCCACGGTTGTGAGGGGAGCCCACCTGAGAACTGGAGGTGTCTCCTTGTGGGGAAGCCATGGGCCCTGGTGAGATGGGAGCCTCACTGTACCCTTTGGGGTGTTTGCTTGCCCCTGCTGGTGTCTGTCATGGGGAGGTCCAGGCAGAAGTGTGAAGGGTGCTGGGAACAGGGGACACCTCTGGATAGCCGGTCACTCCATGAAGGAAGAGGACAGGCAGACGGTGTTTGTGTGCAGGGGCCAGTCTGAGAACCGGGGATCCTGCTGTGGCATTGGTGTCCTGGGCAAGGCTCCTGGGGTCACCAGTAGACACCCAGGAACCTGGGATCTCATGTGTAAAGTGGGCAATCTGCAACGCACTCTATGCATGTCTCACACACACTTCTGCTTTGGGGCCCTGGACGGGGGTGGGGACATTAGGAAGGGATTGGCCCCAAATGAGGGAGCAGCTGATGTGCCTCAGGGACACCAAGGACTGGCAGGTAGAGGGGGCTGATCCTGTGGGGAGTTGCTGAGGCTGGCACGGGAGGGCAGCAGCCCAGTGACCAGTGCCTACCTCGGGCTGCTCTGTCTGCCGGATCCAGAGCAGGGACCTTGCCCAGGACCCTGAGAGCAGAGGGCAGCAGGGAGACCCAGGGTCCTGGCCCCTGCATCCCCGTGGCAGGTGCTCTGTGAGCCTGTGTGGACAGAAAGCCCAGATCAGCCACATTTTAGGGTAGGTGAGTCAACAGCACATTCGTTTAGAAAAGCTGCTTTAGTATTACTCATTTCAGACACGGGCGATCTATTTTAAAGTCTAATTCAAACCTTAAAATTCTTCCCAGACTTTGGCTGGAGTCCTTGTCTAAAATATAAATGGCGTCATTTGCATTGCGCTCCTACACCATTATTTCTTTGTTTCCATTTTTCAGAGTTGTTATAATTCCTCCTGCCCTTGCGTTTATTCTCAACTGAGCAGGTCTGCTTTCCTCTCAAAAACTGACTTGAGCATCTGTTGCTGAGGGGTGTATTTTGATGATAAATTCATAAAAGCCATTCCAGGAGAATTCTACTTTTGTTTTCAGGGCAGGCATCCTCTGTTGTGTCTTTCCATACCTGCAGGGTGACCAGCACAGGTGAGGGAGGCATAGGGCAGAATTAATGACCTTCATCATTGCCTTAATCACCCATAGACACACACTTAAAGGGTCAGTTTTGGGGCCAAACACTATGACATCAATGCAATTGACTTTAGAAAATGAAGTTATGGCTATAGGGCATCTAGATATAGTGGGGAATATACCTTAACACTAAGGGCCCCAAAAGACAAAACATTTGTTTCTTTAATCTGAGTTTCTTTGTGGTTGTGTATTGTCTTCTGCAATCTTATTTGGGGATTTATAAAATAGTCTGACATTCTTCTCTTGGAATAGGCAGTCACCTCATAATTTTGTTTTCTCTGTTCACTAAACGGCATCAATGAACCACCAGCAGAAAGGTGAACTGGTTTCTGCTTCGAGTTCTCCCATTCACTGTGAGTTTGGTGTTTGGAATAAGATGACCAGAGAGTAAGGAGGCTCCCGGATGTGTCCACAGGGGCAGCTTCCCCCAGCCATGACTTCCATAACTCGGGACCCACTTGGAGCAGGTCCTGCGCATGTCAGAAACCCAAATGGAAACTTGCACTCAGCTGGTCATTAAAAAATCTAACCAGGGGCTTTATGGAACACTTACAGTAATGTGAAGAATGGTTTTGTACATGAGCTTGTTGAAAACCTAAAACCTCAATGACTTCCGACTGGGGATTTTTGGCCCCAGTTTTAGGCATAAGATGCCAAGGGCACACACAGTTTTATCTGAAGTAGGTTTCATGGCAGATCAAGAGACCGTTGTTACACAGAGATTTCTCGAGCCACAGCCCTGAGCCACCAGGGGGATGGGCGGGGATTCGGGGTCTGGAAGATCAAGAGACTCCAACCTACGCAGGGACATTGAGGGTCCCTGAATGTCCTGGGAGGAGACTCAGCACGTCTGGGGCCTGCACACAGCAGTCACGCAGAGAAATGGCCAGTTCTGGGTAGCCTGGAGGGACGATCAGTGTCACCTCCCGGCTCTACCTGCGCACGAGGCCCAGGAAGGAGGGGCTTCTGGAGCCGAGGAGACTGACAGGGGACCCCTGTGCCCCCCACAGTCCAGCCCCTCCATTGGAAGTGGCAGCACCTGAAGAACAACTCAGCAGGGTGTCCTGGGTCCCCAGGGGCATGGGGCTCGGTGTGTATTCCGGTGGCCCTAACACAGCACCACAAACTGGGGGGCTTGATACAACAGACCTTTATTCCCTCACAGTCTGGAGGCCAGACGTCTGAGATCCAGGTGTCCTGGGGCCCAGCTCCCTCCACAGGCTCCGGGGGATGACCCTTCCTCCCTCACTCAGCTGCTGGGGCTCCAGGTATTCCTGGGCTTCTGGCTACATCACTCCAAACTCTGTCCCTGTCTGTGCATGGCGTCCTCCTCTGTGTCTGTGTCTCTCTACTGTTTCTTATAAGGACACTTGCCGTTGGACTTAGGGGCTACCCAGATAATCCAGAATGATCTCTTCACATCACCATTCTTAAATCAGTTACATCTGCAAAGACCATTTTTCCAAAGGAGGTCCCATTCCCAGGTGCTAGGTGTTAGGACATTGACGTATCTTTTGACAGCCGCCATCTAACGTGCAACGGGACTTAACACATGGTTCTTCTTGCTCTTGGTGGAGGAAGTCTTGGACAAACTCCCAGTGATGGCCATGTGGAGAGGAAACTTTGACAGGACTGTAGACACCGTAGCCTGGGGTCATCGTGGGGAAGAGAGAAATAGCGCCTTACAGTGGGGTTTCTGCACGATGACAAGACAGTCTCAGAAACGCCTTAAGAAAATGACTAGGGCCCCAGCCATCCCCTAGACGAGCAATGGGACAGGCCCCCTGGTGCCCTGAGCCCAGGTGTCTGCGAGTTTATTCCCTTCTGCCACTTACTAGGTAAGTGAGGCCTTCCTTTTGTTTTCGTGAACATTCTAGTCATACTGAAGGCTCGGAAGAGAGTTTTCTTTTAACTCTTTTCATGCCTGTCATGGTTGTATGGAGCTCCACTGTATTTCCTCTCTGCCTTTCCAAACTAAAAATCAACGTGTTTTTGTCTTGCGTGTCCTCCTAGATTTCAGCGCTCAGACTGGTGAACTAACAAGACACCCTTTGAGAACTGGCACCAACGCTGTCTGACTTACAACTGATCAAATTAAGGAGGGTAAAGCCACCAGATTTTAATGGTCATGTAATTAAAGTTACCCTCATTATGGACATGAGAGGGACGGGGAGCCCTTTTAAAGCTACTTTAATTGCTGTTGCCAAGTCCGGACTTCTTAACTTTTCCACAGTTAATTATACTCTGAGTTTCTAGAGCTGCTTTCATCCAGGAATTCTGAAGTGTTTTGAGTCACTTACAGCTTCCTATTAAGTCAGGCACTCTAGGCTGTACTAGACTAGAGTAAGAGTCGGCTCCCATGGGTGACAGAAATCTACACTGAAAGGGCATGAGCAGTGGTAGCTCTTGGTACCTGTAACCGAGCCTGGACTCAGGTGCTCTGCTACCTTCTGGGAGCCAAGGGCACAGATGGGTCCCCAGGTCCCGTTGGTAACCTCCACCTCCCACCTTTTTGCCTGTCTTGGCTTATGTGATCCCGTTGTCATTGTCAGAAAGGCTCTGTCCATGTGTGGCCCAAAGACATCAGCCTCTCTGTGCTTCCATCCAACCAGTTTCCCAACTGGAGACGTGAGCGCCACCTCTTAATCAGCCACCTCTCCTCCGCCCACTATCTAGCCCAGAGCCTGTTTCTGAGTCAGTGACTGTTGAGTGAAAGGTGCAATGGAAGGGCATTATCCTCTGCACTGGGACGCTGCAGACGCTCGGCTGTTGCCAGGTTCCTACCAGTTCCTCAGCATCTTTACTAGTCAAGAGAGTGTCCCCAACTGCTCCAGTGGAGTTAATCCCCCTTCATGGTCCCTTCACTGACTCTTAGATCTCTGTTGCAATGTTGATGATAGTCTACTTTCTGGCTGGTTATTCGCAGAAGTGTGATTGAATCAGTTTGGATTCATTCCACTACACACAACAAAATATTTGACTAGTCCTGACTTAAATGGAACAGTCACTCCATTTTCCCACATAAGAAGCCTGGAGGTGTGCATTTCAGGGTTTGATGCAGTGGCTCCATGGTACCATGAAGGCCAAGGCTCCTTCTTTTCTTCTGCTCCACCATCCACAGCTTGTTGATGTTGCCTCATGGCTTCAGTATGACTGCCACAACTCCAAGCATCACACCTTCAGACATGCATGTTCAAATAGGGAGAAGAGAAAGGCAGGCAGAAGAAAAAGAATTTACGTATCCCTGAAAGAATGGTCATTCTCAGGAGTCCCCCAGCAGAGCTTTCATAAGTCCCAATGGTAGAACTAGGTCAATGGCCATGCCAGATGCAAGGAAGTTGGGGACATTGAGCTGTATGGCAAAGGGAATGGGTTGCCTTGAGTAGCGTTGTGTTCCCAGCCTGGGCCCCAGGGCCCAGCACACTCCTGCTTGTTGCGGTCTCTAGGTCTCTTCACACAACCCCAGCCTCTACTTCCAGGAACATGGCGGATGGTGCTTGCTTTCTCACTCGAGACTGGATGTGGTAATGTGACTTGTGGAGGATGAACTGAGAGTAGAGGGACATGTGCCATTCCCGAGAGCAGCTATAAGGGCAGGTGCGTGATTCACATGTTGAGATGAAGCCTCCATCAGCCCGGGGACCTTGTTGGGAGGGTGAGCAGAGGCCGCATGGCCTCCCTGACGGACACATGACAGGAACGAAAAGAAGCCTTTGGTGTGTGAAGTCTCTGCGGGTCTGAGGCTGCGGGTTACTGATTGATTCTCACCATCCTGACTTGCTCTATCAGTGTGCAAGGTGGAGGGGATGCAGGGGCCATCCGAGGGCATCTCGGGGTCTGCCAGTCCCCTCCACCATCACTCAGGGCAGAGAGCTTACCCCCCTCCCTTAGGCCTTATCCCTGTGTGACTCTTCATGCACAATAGCTGGTTCTTACGTTGATTTGCATTTAATTAAGATCCATTCTTTTCATTTACCCATCACTGTTTAAGGGGGTAAGGAGAGAGGGTAACAATAGAGAAGAAAGAAAATTGGGGCGGGCACCAGGAATGACGGATGTAGCCTTTTATACTGATTCAGGCTGCGGGAATGCACCATATTCTCCACAAAAGACAGAGTCTTCTTTCAACCCCTTCCACCTTGTCGCATTAATTCTGCCCACAGAAGATACCATATTATAGGTGGGCTTGCCTCTGTGGAATACAGATTTCAATTTGAAAAGAAAATGTGTGTGTGTATAATGTAAATGAATTAATTTAAAATACATTTGGAAGCTTAATATTTAAATGAAGGCAATCATGAATATGTTTGAAAAATAAATAATTACCTGCAAATTATCCTGAAGACACCAAGACATGTACTTCAAGTAGTCAGAACTGGTGACAGTTAAAGACACCACCAGCCCTCCAAATACCAACATTTAAAATCTGGGCCAATAGCCAAGATCACTGCCCACACGAAATAGTTCAAAACACGAGTCCACTCACTGCACCTAGCTGCTGCTGTCCCTTTGTTTTCTTTCGGAATTATCCTCTTGACGTGAAGCAATGCATTTTTTTTTTTAAGCAATGCATTTTTGAAGTTAGAATTAAAAAAGCAAAATGAAGGAAACTCCCGAGGAAATACTCAACTCCACTGCTTTTCACATTTGTGCTATTTTATATTCTTTTTTTTTTTTTTTCCAGCTAAGATTCAGGATGTGTAATGAAACCCGGCTACCACTCTTGCAGAATCTTAAATTGGGGGATACCACAGACTTTTCAGATGTTTGGCTTTTCAAGTTAAACTTTTCAAGTATTATGATTCTGATGTGAAATCTGTTTCCAAATATGGGTGAACTTGCCATCCAGGTGTGGGCGGTGTGACAGGAGGGACGCCAGCTGGGTTAGGGCAGCCAGGGATTCATTTCTGACTGACAATGACACTTTGTCCATAGGTGGAATGTACTGGATGTTTCATCATTCATTCACTTATTTTTAAAATTGGTACCTTCCTCCTCAAGTAGTTCAGTACAGGAAAAAAATGTAGTCTGTGATTTAAACTTTATTTTGCTGATAATTTAGACTTCAGTGGTTTTCTAAAGATGACAGATAATGGTTGTGTCAAAACAAGAATATCGAAGTGAGATTCGAGGGTCACTACTTCTTTTAAAAGTCCTTTTCATCAATTATTGATTTGGAGGATGTTTACCTTCTATTGGAAGCAGCGGCTGATGGAGCAGAGAGGGAGGGTGCTTTCTGACAGCAGGAGGAAGCCAGGAACTTTTGACAAGGTAGAGGGGGACCACTTCTGTGCGAAGCCACATCCTCTTGACACATGTCTTGGGAGGCAAGTCTGTGACAAGACAGGCTGATGCCTGGGGCGGGATGTCAATTGGGCATCTTCTCCCCTTCAATTATCCAGCAGCTGATAAAAAATAAAATGAAATAAAGTTTAAAATTTGACACGATTCACTAAGTTAGTCATCACAAGTTTGCATAGAGTTCAATTTTAGAGCTGTTGGCCGGCCCTCCCAGTGGCAAGGAAGTAGACTGTGCTCTCTTCTCCCAGCCACGGGGCTCATCTCAAGCTGCAGGACCAATCAGACCAGAAGTGCTGGAAGGATACAGATCCTTGAGAAGGGAGACTCTCCTCCCCTCCCAGAGCTTCCGAATGTGTGCCTTGCTGCAAGGCATGGAAGGCATAAGGCGGGCATTTCTCAAAGTACATCAACTCCTGTCATTGGGTTTTTACATTTGATTGTTTTGTAGCTATTATTATTTTAAATAATCAGGGTCTATGCCATTTCTCTCTTGGAAACAAATAGTTTCCTTGGGACACAGTACAGAGCTGTGCACAGCAAAGAAAGGGACAGAATATCTGGAAGGGATCCACACATTAAACCAATAGTCAGTTAATTTACTCGGTTAAGAATGCACCTAAGTGGTACCCTAATGGCGTGAACCAAACGGTAAGTGCTGAGAGCTGTTTCCTCTACTCCCTGGGTACCGTTTACTATTCCAAATGACCAATTTCTGAATGACACGTTGGGAGACTAAATGAAGTCATGCCATTGATTTTTTTCTTTCTGTAAAATAATTTAGACACATGAAAGAAAATATAGAAAATCGTAAAAGAGAAATAATTCTTCCATTCAGGTACAACCCTAGGCAATATTTTGGGGGATATAAATACAAACATAAATAAAATGAGCATCATATTTTATATAGTGTTTTATAACCAGACATTTCAATTAAAATTATATTAAAGCATTTCCCAATGTCATTTAATATTCTTAGAAATATGTCATCCTATTGGATAAACATAATTCATTTAATCCTTTCTCTATTTTGGAACATTGAGTTGGTTTGGGGTTTTTAAATAATTCTAGATAACAGTGTTGTTTATAATTGTATACCATAATCTTTGAGACCTAAGTTAGCTCTTTAGGGTAGATCTCTAGGAATGAAATTCTTAGGAAAAAGAATGTACACTTTGTAAAGGCTTTTGATACATAATTCCAATTGCCTAGTAAGACACTACAGAGTGTCTTTTCTTTCTTTTTCTTTTTTTTTTCTTTTTTACTTTTGCTCCATTGCTCATTCAAAGTTCGGAACCTGTGGTGTGCAATATGGCAGCTGCTTGCCATGCATGCTATTAAATCGAAATGTAAACACAATACAATTTTAAATATAGTTCCTCAGGTTCACCAGGCACACTTCAAGTGCCCAGTAGCCATGTGAAACTAATGGCTAGTGCAGTGGGCAACGTAGATATAGGACATTTTCATCATGGCAGAAAGTTCTAGAGAGCAGTGCTCTAGAATCACTAGATTCTAGAATCTAGAATCACGACCCAGGAGGTGGGCTGGGAAGGGCCACCTGGATTCAAAAGACATGGGTACTGGGTCTATCAGGGCACCTGCAGCACTTGGTAAGACTCTTCTCTAATTGCCTCACTGGTAAAACACTTCAATTCTTCAGCATGGGAAACCTGGTAGCTTCTAGAACCTAAGGGAGCAGACATCACTCAGGGGGCGTGGCTCCCATGGGGGGCTCAGGTTCATCCTGCATCTTGATACTGTCAAGAAATGTTCAGACCTCTATTTTAAATTAAAACACAGGTCATGTTAATGTGACAGATAGTTATCAGAATGCCCCATTTTTGGAAGGTTCTGCTACTTAACTTCCCTGATAACAATCTTGGTGATTCTGTTTCCCCTGGGCATTGAGAAGTAGGGAAAATAACCTAATGGGAAAAGTTACTTTGTATTATTATAGTACAGTTGTTACTAGTTCTCAGCTCTTTGAGATTTGCTGCCTTTTAACTAGAACCCACCGCGGTGCAAGACAGAGAATGGCGCCGGCTCAGCTGGTGAGGGACGTGCGGCCCTTTCTGGGCCTGTGAAGTCCCTCTCCAGACTGATCATGGACAAACGGTCACGTTGAGGCTCATGTCCAGGTTGTGCGGCTTTTTGTTTTTATTTTTTCAGTACAACTTAGATTTGAGGATGTTGGTGAACCCTAACGTGAAGGAGCTCTCAAAAGCAAACCATCGGATTTGGCTTCCAATGAGAAAATGCTGTACTCGGGCTTCTGGAGATCTGCAGAGCGCACATTCCAGTGGACGGCTGTGAGAACGTGGAGAGGGGGTGGTCACGTGTGGGGTCCTGCTCTGCCCTCAGCCCTTGGTGGGGGTGGGCTTCGTGCTCGGTCCCCCCTTCCCTTCCAGCAGCACCCAGTGTGGTTACCCCAAACGTCCCTTGAAGCCCTGCAGCCAGTCCCGACAGGCAGAAAGGGGCAGCAAAGCTCCCCGCGTGTTCCTTGGAGGTGCAGGAGGGTAGGTGCCTCTTAGAGATGGGCGGCCACAAGGCTGGGGGACAGTGAACCGTGATGGGCATCCTGGGTTGATGGACTGAAGATGGGCAGTGCCCTGCATCCAGGCCCAGCCTCGTAATGAGGCAGAACCACCCTGCAGCGGGGTTCATCCCCAGGGCCCCTCCTCCTGCCCCGCTGGAAGCCCCAATACTGCAGAAAAAGGATACTCATGAAAGTAAATTTCTCCTGAGAAGTGTGGGCTCTGCCCAGATTGATTTCTCTCCTACTGCCACTGGGAGGGTTTCCTCTCTGCTGGACTCTGACCCTGGAGTTGGTGATGAGGGGGTTGATAAGGAAAATCCTCTTAGTTTATTGATAAGGGCTGTGTGGTGCAGGCAGGGGCATGTGGAGACTCTTCTCCAACATGTGGCCTTGTCTGTAGCAGGATCGGAGCCCCAGGAGCCCTCTGCTCTTGTCTGTATCGGGGCCTGGAGCCCTGATAATGGGCTGGACCAGTGGGGGCTGTGCGCAAACCTTGCTGGACCAAAGCTAGGGGATAACTCTGCCCTTAGGTGCAGGAGATACGGTTTGAGCCGCGCATGCCCAGTCGGGTCCTGGTCACACAAGGTCACGCAGACGACTGAGCACAAGGTACATGAGGGTGACCAGCTTGTCCGGTTTGCAGTGGATTTTCTGGTTTTCCACACTGGAGGTCTCAGTCCTGATAGCCTCCTCCTCCATCCTGGAAAAATCTGGACTGTTTGTCATATCCCTTGTATCCCAGCAAGCATGGACTGAGTTCTTACAATTTTCCTAAAGAAATGTCCCTCTTTTTGTATGGTTGGCTGCAAATAAATGTTCATGAGATAATTACCCTCTTACCTCCCATAAATTAGTGTCACTTGCACGGAACTTGGACTTAGGGTGTGGGGGGAGGAGCTCTGCCCAAGGAGAGCTTTTTCCGGTCCCATTGCAAGCACCTGCCAGAGGGAGAGCTGGATCCTGGGTCACTGCTGGGGAGGTGAGGTGGGGGGACAAGAGAGTCTTCATGGGCCAAGCCCAGGCACATTGCCTGGGTGCCTGGCACTGGGGCAGCCGCAGGTCGACTTACTAATCGGAGGCTTAAGTGCAGATCCAGCAGCAGCCCTTGGGAGGACCAGGAAGCAGGTCAAAAGCAGTGCAGTGTGGCCCAGAGCGAAACTCATTAATGCCAGCCCAGGTATCTGAGTCATGCCCTGGAGTGGAGAGCGGGCAGGGCAGAAACCCTCCTCGGTGTATTTACAAAGAGCCTGAGAACATTCTGTCTTCAAGGAAACACTCTCCAGATTCTTTGTAGTTCATTAAAGAGCAGGAGAGTATGAAATAATTTCACCTGAAATCTGAAGTGCCCAATGAGTAGGATAAATGTTTGGCTTTATTTTGGCGGTGTTGAGAGATGTCTTTGATTTCCAGTGCTTGCTAAGCCTTTCGCTTTCCTGAGTGCAGGTACTCTATTATAAATTAACAAGGGAAAGGAAAGGAACAGTGGGGTTTTAATTGCATATAATTACTTGGGATGCCAAAGTATTTTACAATTGAGATAATTTGTCTGAAAGTGTCGGTATTTAGTGAACAGAATTTATGGTAATTCCCTGATTTCCCCCCAACTGCCTAGTAATCTTTATAACAAGGAAGTAGCTGCACAGTAAGAATCCTGAACTGAAACAAAGCCATACATGAAAGTGCTTAAAATGTATCTGTTTGTCTTTGTTTCGGTAGGAATCCAAAACAAAGTCATCTGATCGAGGATCAATAGAAGGGTGAGTGAGGGAAGATTCGCATTTCTTTGAAGCTGGTAGAGGCAGGGAAATAATCCGTCCAAACAACGGAGGCCTTTAATTCCCAGGCTCCAGCACGGAAAGCCATTGTGAAGTGGGATTTGCTGGGTTTCAGGTTTTAATTTGAACTGTACAAGCAGGTGCAGTGGCGGAGGCAGAGTTCTGCTCTCATACTGCTACCTCTGCTGGTGAGTGAAATTCACCATTAATCCCGCTTTCTGCGCTCTCTGCCTGAGATCACAGAGGTTCTGCAGATGCCGTCCCCCTTTCCACTCGGTTCTCTTCTTCAGGAGCTGCTCTTACCTGGGGACACGGTTTCCTTAGAGGCAAAAACCACACAAGTGGAGGCAAGTTCAGTTTCAAATCTGAAAAACAAAACTTCACCGGAAAAAAATTCTTATTTAACCGTAAAACGATGTGGACGGAAACTTCAAGGAGAAGCCGGCCTTGAAAGTGCCTGTTTCTAAACAAAGGCTCCAACTGCATCACTGTCGCCACCCAGATGAGGAGGCCCTCGGGGCAGTGCCCCTGCCCATAGCACGGGTTCACTTTTTCCCTCCCAGACTCGTATTTACCGCAGCCACTCATTCTCAACCTAGGAGTGACAGCTAACTCGGGGAACCCGGAGCCTCTGTTAGCCCTCGCAGGAATACGGATGGATGAGTGAGACGCTCCCCAGTGCAGTGTCCTCCTGACGGTAGCTGGACCCTCTACGCTGCCAACCGCAGACACACAGAATAGGAGGAGTGGTCAGTGCAGGCTCCCCCAGCTCTGGGGATGCTTTCCCTTCCATCATTCCCATCGACATTCTCTGATTTTTCCCGCAGTCAGGCATGGCAGCGTCCAGGGAATGCAGAGGGGGTAGGAGATCAGAGCACAGAACGCAGCAAGGACCATGCCCTGCAGAGCTGCGGGGCTGAGGGGAGCCACTGCCGTATGCAGACCCTGGGCGCAGGTGACTCACCTCACCTGACTCACCAGCCCCCTTAGGGGGCCAGGCTGGTGTGCTGGGCTGGGACTGGGAATGGTCAGCCATGCCAGTGACCATGAAGGACCTTCTGGTTGGAAAGCCATGTGCAGAGGCTCAGAGGACCATGGAATTAGAGGGAATGTAAGGGTCAGCCAGGGCATCTGGTGCCAGGAGGCGTGAACCCAGTGTCCTGGGAGTGAAGGTTCCAGGTGGCCCAGGACATGTGAACCAGGCCAATTCCACCCCACATCTTGAGGGCTGTAAGGAGCTCTGAGCCCCTCTCAGCCCCAGGGCATGTGGTTGGTGGGGAGTGATAAAGTGTCTGACAATCAATGCAACAGTGATGGTTCAGGAGGGGAAGCACCGGGGCAGGAGCCCATTCTGATGCGAGATGCTGGAGAGGACCATACACACGTTCTCCTTTGTTGTTTCCTACCTCTGTGAACTTGGGTGGGTTACTTACCTCTCTTTTGAACTATGACTTTATTTTCAAAATGGAAATTAAAAAACAACCTTCTTTCCAGTTCTGAGAATTGAGTGACATACTCTCTATACACTGGTTAATAGAAGCCACATCTTTTCTTCTCTTATTACTTGTTCTACCAGATGGAAGGACTCGGCTCTGGGAAACATCAGGGGAAGCATGGAGATGGGGAAGTCTGAACTGACAGGAATCAATGAAACAAGACACCAGACAGGATACTGTCCTTTCCTGTTTATTTGTTCCTAGTATAACCCAGAAGAATGTCTTGGTTTTTTTTGTTTTTTGTTTTTTGTTTTTGAGCTTGGACTAGCCCCTGGGCAGTGAATTAGGTTTGGAGGATGACCAGGGTGCTACCTAAACAGAGCTGGAGAGAACATTTGTTCAAAATATGACTTTGGGACACAACTGTTACAGGGACGTTCCTGCCAGTGACTACAGCTCAGCTCACTGTCACAGCCTCTGTGTTTATACTCCAAACCCTTCACCTGCGCATCAGGAAGTCCATCCTTGAAACAACCCTGCTGCCCACTGCATATTTTCTTTCCTTGCAGTCTCAGTTTGTGACGTTTTGTCATCCTGCAGCCTGTCATCCCTGAGTGGCACAATCCTGAAACGTGGGCACCACCTCTGATGCTGGGGGTACTTGGAAGAGAGGGAGTCTTGACAGTAGATAGAAAACCTGCTCTTAAGCTAATACTCAAAGAATGTCTTATTGAACTCTGAACTTTCCCCCAAAACAGTGCAAAGTACTTCTCACGGTTTTCTCCTTGTCTTATCCTCAGCACCCTGCAAGATTTCTTTTCATCCCCAATTTAAAGTCTGGGGTCTTATGGCTACTACGTGTGGAAGCCGAGATTTAAAACCCGGTGGACTGATGCCAGAGACCTTGCTGGAGCATCACGTCGACTGGGGGAAAATTGAGACTAGTTGGTGAGCAGCTCAAAATGTTCAGTATTCCTGAAAATGGCCAATATGCTTGTATTTCAGGACAGAAATGCAGGTCTCCTCACGTGGGTTTTGATAAGTCAGTATATTCTCTCAAGCCTGGTGTTTACTGCAGGCCTCTCTCTCCATCTGCTCCCGCGTCAGGGCTCTGTGATCAGTGATCACTGAGCATGTTTTTAGACAGCACATCTCTGTGTCCTTAGTTGGCTTCTGTGGGTGCTTCTGTCTCTAGGTCTCCTAGCTCAGCAGCTAAGCTGGGGCCCCTGAGCAGATGACCACCTTGTAATCTTGGTCAGGTTTTATTTTGCCCACGTGATCTTAAATTGTGGCCATTTTCAACTAGCACTCCATGAACGTTGAACCAAGTGTTGGTTGTGCTACTGCTTTTTATTAACTCTTTCACGAATTACACCAAGATGGAAGTGAGGTTTGCACGCACATCCAACCTGGTGTCTCTTCGGAGCCTTTCTCCTCCCGTTACCAGCATGGAGGTTTCGTTTCCGGTGCTCACACGCAGGAAATTGAAGAAAGTGGCACTGCACTCTGCTTCACCCAAGCCCTCAGAATGTCACACCTGTCCCAGCTTACCTGGCCACCCTTCACTTTGTACAATGACCCTAAAATCTCTTCCTTGGAGGCTTCAGTCTTTGTCATGATCCAGACACTTTCCCCCAGGTGGCCTGGAGTGAGTGGTTGCTCATTTATCGGGGTCCTGGCCAGGTGTCACCTGGTGAAGCCAAGTACCTCGTGTAGCATCACCTCCTCGAGTTCACTGGACGGGCCCCTGAAGCACGAGCCAGGCTTCTTGTCTCACAGGTAGTTATCGGAGCTTTTAGTAAACTGCTTCATCTTCCTCTCTTTACAGTTGTCTCTACCATTTTGCATTCTCCTGTGAGGCTAATGAGACCCTATTTGTGCTGTGATCCTCCTTTAAACAGGAGCTGCTTTGCGGGGCCGAGCCACCGCCTCTCCTGCTCACACAGGCTTGCTTTCTTCCTCAGCCCATTGGGGTTTGCATTTCAGCCTCTCTGGGCATCTCGTGCAAGGTCCCAGTGTTTCTTCTATGGAGGCTGCAAGCTGACTCTATATTTTCTTAAGTTTTTTCTAAACTTTCCCCCTCCGTCTGCTGTTAAACATTCTCTTGCTAGTTTGAAAGCCTGTCCTTTTGAAACTCATTGTTTCTGTATGATCCCCGGAGGGATCCCCAAGTGTTTAAAATATCAAAGCTGATTGTGCCGTGGCCACCGATCCTAGGGGGACCCGTCAGTCCATTTCCTGGATCGGAGGGTCTGAATGCCGTGTGAATAGTAAGTCATGAATTAGCGTCTCCTCTAAGTCAGAATAATGGGTTGTTTTCTTAGTACACTTGCGAACACAAGGGTGGATTCTTTCCAGATTGGCCGATGATCAACCAGGAAAATGCATGAAAAGAGCTGCAGCACCCCTCACCCCTGACTGTCTCTCCAGATGCCACGTTCCCCAGCTAAATGGGCTGGAATCTGTAAGGAACACTGGGTTCTGTGTGTGTAGACCCTGGAAATAGCTCCCAAAGCTCTGAGCTCCAGCATGCAAGACAGGCAGCCTGAATAGCGTGGGGTGCCCACCCACCCGTGCAAGCAGCTCTGCTGGTCTGCGATGCAGGTGTCCTCCAGCAACAGACCTGATTAGGGCTGGGGGGCTGGAGGTCCCATCTACGTCCCACCCCGGGCTTCTGACCCTCCTACTGGAGTAGAGGGACACCTATGACTGCACGTTCTAGTTTCTGAATCATGGTTCCCAGTTCCATACTCCCTGTTGAGTACAAAGGAAAGACTTTCATCCTTTCCCCCTGAAAACTCTCAACTTTCACAGATAAAATCTGAACCCTTTGGGGAATATAGGACTGAAGATTGTTAAATACTGAGAGGTGGGTGTTGCTGGAAACCGAAATTCTGCTTAGAGGGCTGTGTACCACTTCCCCCCTTGCCCCCTGTCATCTGATCTAATATCAAGACGTCAGTCTGGCACTATTATCCTCCCTCATCAGACAATATGCAAACTACCCCGTCGGCCACTGGTTTTCATTCTTTTCTCCTTGGTGATGTGCTCTGTGGAGAAACTCGGGGAGCTGATTTTAGCAAGCATGCGCATTCAAGTGCAATTTTATCAGAAGAATCGTAAGCTTTGGGGGACTCAAAAAATTCCACACCCATTAACAACATGCCTTGAATCAGATCATGGTTTTGTGGGCCTGCTGTTTTTTCACAATACTTACAAGGAGCATGTGCTGTGGACTCATGTTTTTAAAAAGAGACTCTTTATCACAACTTAAATGTATCACTTCTCACCACGTGGTAGCTGGCTTCAGCAAGGACAGAGGCTGTGGTCGGGACACCTGTGTTAATGCCGGTCCAGAGGCCCATGTGCTCAGCCCTTGGTGCCGGTACAGAGAACAACCAGAGCGCCATGCCAACCAAACCCAGCCCTCAGGAAACGCAACTTGCGTCAATAACTCAAGGTGGTAGCATTTCTATAGGAGTATTCTGGGGTTGTATACTGAATCACCCAAAGTCTCTTATTTTCCCCCAAATAATGACATCCATTTTTCCAGTCACATGACAACACAGCATCCTCCGTGGATCATGTTTGTGGTGAACAGGGCCGGCTACGTCATTTGCAGGACTCAGTGAAAGATGAAATTCCAGGGACCCTGGTTCAAAAATTACTAAGAATTTCAAGATGGCAAAAGAGTAGCATTAGACCAAGCTTGAGGCCCTCTGTGGGGTGGTCCGCTGGGAAGCTGAGTGTCACATCCCTGAAGCCAGCCACGGGGGTGGACGTCACTGGGCAGGGCAAAGCTGGTGCATCCTTCCCAAGCAGAACGCCTGTCCCCCATCACAGTCCTAATGCCTGTGTGTGTGCTTGTCATTTTCCTGCCGCAGGGGCGACATCCTTACCCGAGGGTCTGCCTACCCTGTCCTGTATCCCCCCAGATCTGAAGCCCAACCCACCCCATAATGGTAAGTAGACGAAGTAGCAAATTCAGACCTAGCGCCCTGGAATTTTTAACACCCTGGGGACACTGTGATTTTCGGTCTTCATAATTTCAGACGACTTCTTCCACTGGAACAGCTCTCTTCACACCCCGGGAGACGCGGGCTGGGCTGGCCGAACCTGCAGACAGAGGGGAACTCGGTGCAGCCCCACCCCAGGGCTCGGCTCACAATCGGTCTCTCCACGGGCACTCTACTGCCCGTCTCTTCCCCTGCCTTAGCCTCAGATGGCCTGTTTTTACCCATGTTGCAGACTCTAGGGTCTGGACGAGTTTCGGTTTAAGGATGGAGACCGCGGGCGGGGTGGGGTGGGCAGCGAGGCTGGCTAGCCAGGCACGAGGACGCGGGCCGGCGCTGCTGCATCACCCGGCCTCAACCCAGCCCCGTCTCACTGGCGGCGCAGGAGCGCAGAGGGGCCCAGTGAGTGGCCAGACGCACCGCAGCCCCCAAGAGGGCAAGACGGCCAGCCTGGGAACCTGCTCTGTCCCCTTGATGTGGCCCTTACTGCCATGAAAAGCACACTGGTCATCGCTTCGTTACTCAGCAAGCTCCTTCTGAGAGGGTTTGCTAGAACATCATGGGACATGCAAGAGGGAGGAAGCAGGTATCCGTGGGGCTGTGACTACAGGGCTAGTGGGCCGATTGGACAGATGCTGACAGGCCCCATGGCCTTACCCTGAAAGGGGGCTGCACGTTCAAGGACCCACACGCACAGCCTCCCAAGCTCTGCCTCTGCGAGGAGTGTATTCGCATGGTCAACCATTCTTGAAAATGGCAGGTGTTTGATCCACGGTCCGTTAAGTCCTTGGTGTGCCCCCTCCAACATCCTGTCTGACTGTTCCTCATGCCAGCCGGTGTTTGGATGACCCTGGACATTTGGGGACCTGGGTAAGAGGAGACTGAGTGTGGATACATCAGGCTCCTCTCTGGTGGGTGAGTCTCTGTGGTTTGCATCCTCTCCACGTTGTTAGGTGTGCATGTGACCCAGGCCCCCAGCACCCCTGAATCCACTCCCAGAGTCTGAGATGCAGAGAGCAAGCAGGTGAAGGGCTGTGTGTCCAGGTGGGACAGACACTGGGAGAAGACAGCCATGTGGATGGGAGTCTAACATGGGACTAGGTGAGGTGGGGGGTTGTGTGCTGGTCTCTGCAGCCCTGGGTCAGCCCTGGAGGGTCCATTACCCATTTAGGAGCACCTGGGGAGTATGTAAAGCTTTTGAACCCTTATGGAAAGTTGCTTGCAGCAGTAGATAGGGTGGCTCAGAATGGAGACACAGGGTAGGATGTGAGGCTGGATGGCCGATGGGACACAGGAGGTGATGGGAGTTCAGGGTGCAAATGCTGGAGGTGTCGTGTGTCTTCAGCAGGAAGGACGGAGAAGCCGTGGGCCAAACGTTTGTGTCTCCTCCCTGCCTCGCACCCAGAACTTGTATGAATTAACTGAAGCCCTAAGGAACTCTATATGAATTCAGAGCAGCCCTAACCCCCAATTTGATGGTGTTCGGAGGTGGGGCCTCTGGGCACTGACGTGGTTTAGATGAGGTTATGAGGTTGGAGCCCCCGTCAAGGGATCAGTGCCCTTCCAATGAGAGGAGGCGACCGGAGCCCTCTCCCTCCACCTATGAGGGTGCTGTCTGTAGGAGGACTCTCGCCAGAAACCAGATCTGCCTGTACCTTGACCTTGGACTTCCAGCCTCCAGGACCATGAGGACTAAATGACTCTGGTGTTTTGTGATCACGACCTGAGCTGTCGGAGCAGCAGAGGGCAGGCTGAGTGCCGGGGTGGCTGTGGTGCCTTTCAGAGGCCAGGAATGTTTCTGGGGGACGTGAGCAGAGGGCGCGGGGTACTCAGGAGGAAACACAGTCCTGAGATGCAGACTTGAGGGCTGGGTGTGGAGCCGTGAGAGGGAAGAGAGACGTCCCATGAGAAGACCCCAGAGCCCTCCCCCACCCCTCCCCCCTCCCCAGCTCGGAGCACATGTGAGAAGTCTGGGGGGAGGAGGGCTGGGCATCACAGACAGGGCGGTGGAGTGGTCAGAAGTCTGGGGGGAGGAAGGCTGGGCATCACAGACAGGGCGGTGGAGTGGTCAGAGGGGAGAGGGGAGCAGAAGAAGGAAGGGGCCCTCAATGGCTTGGTGTCCTGTGTCCTGTGCCTCCCTCCCCGGCAGCGGGACCACAGCGGGAGGAGTCTGCCTTCCCGAACAAACAACCACAGAGCCCAGCAGAGCTGCGCGGTTTGCTGAGCATCCCTGGAAGAGTCACCAGTCCCTGCAGTGTGCAGCCAGAGGCCCCCCAGCCCCGCTCCGTGTTCACGGGGTCCCGACTGCCAGTCCCTGCCCTCCCGCATCTCATCGGCCCCGCCTGTGAAGGGGGCTGAGCGCAGGGTCCTGCTCTGCTGGCTCGGTGTGTGTGAGCAGAAAGGCAGATGCTCAGAGCCAGGCCTGCCCTCGGCCCGGGTCTAGAGACGGCTGTGACGGCTGCTCTTTCCCGGGGACACCGTGTGCGCCGGGCCCATGGGGGGCGGTCTGAGAGAGCTGGCGAGAATGAAAAGGAGAGACCTTCTCCAGGAGAGACTGACACTGAACCTGCTCAAATCCGCTGTGTGAGCAGAGGACTCCCTAGGGGACGTGAGTGACGGGTGGGGGATGCGAATTCCACGGAACACGTGGGAGGGAAGATTTCGGGAAAAGAAGGGACCACAGGTAGTGCGCAGGGCAGGCGTCCCCCACTCCCCGTGGCTGCGTAAGGATGGGCTGGCCTTGCTCTGGGGCCTGTGACTCTACCGGGCAGGTTTTCTACCCGAACTGCACAGGCCCCTGCCCCTCCCGCATCCAGGACTTGGGCTGATGGGTAGAGCTGTTTAGCAATGTGTCAGTTTCAGGTGTGCAAAGTGATTCGGTTATACATATACATGTATGTATTCTTTTTCCAATTCAGTTCCCAATTAGGTTGTTGCAGAATATTGAGCAGAGTTCCCTGTGCTCTACAGTAGGTCCTTGTCGGTTACCCATTTTAGAAGCTCATTCCTTTTGACGACGCCAGCGGAGCAAGCTGTCATCCCACTGTGCTCTCCAGAACTTCTGTGAGAACCTTGAAGCTTATTAACTTGTTCTGATATCCTCCACTTTGCCCTTTTAACCCCCGTTTGAGGAACTCTTGGCTTTCAGACTTGGATCTCTAATAATTAAGTAAATCAGAAGGTGGGTGCAGAAATCCAGGATTCCAGATCCTTCCACCAAGGAGAAGGAGGGACCGTGGTTGCTGTGGCTGGAAGTATAGTTTCCTGTGGTCGGAGTGTTTGGTGTCTGTCTCTGACTGCAGGGAATGGCCGACGCCACACTTGCTGAAGCCTGAAGACAGGCTCCCGGGCTGCCTGTCTCCCTGGCGGGGCCCAGAGTCCCTGGCTGGGTTTGCAGGGACACAGTCTATCAGCAGCCAGGCGGGAGAAAGGAGATAATAATGACGTGGCAAAACAAAACAATGTTATTTATCATGGCTCCAGTGTCACCGACCTGTTATTTTTATTGTTCTTCAGGATAATGGGATTTATTAAGGCCATTTGTCCTCAAGTCACATGGAAAATCGTATGTATGAATGATGAAGAGCAGGCCTGGATATCCAAAAAGCACGAGACCCTGAAAATGAGCTGCAGGGCTCCTTTTCAAGCAAAATTGTCTTTCAAGACTTTAAAACGCTGCCCTTTTAAGAGAGCCCAGACTATTCCTGTGATGTAGCGGTAGAGAAAAGTAGAAAATAAAACTGCTCAATTTGGGAAAATGTGAAAATTACATGACATTGGTGAAATCCCAGACACAAAATAAAACGAAAACAGCTGTGGATACAAAACCCCGTGTAGACAGTGGAGGGCCGTGTATCTTGAAAGTCAAGGAGAGAATTACCTGCCGTCTTGACCGGTGTGCGTCTGGGAAGGGGGCAAGCCCAAGCACCGTTCACCAGCCACTGGACTGTGGGCCGTGGAAGGCTGTGGATGACTGAAGTGTGCGGTAGTGCTGACCCCAGAAAGGAGGAAACAAGTGGGTGCGCCAGGGGTTTTTTTAGAAAAGCTTTGCCCCGGTTCCAGAAATGGGGGACCCCACTGTCCCATTATGTGAGTGTCTGGCTTGGACTTCCGGCTGCAGTGTCGTAGGATTTGATGAATTCCGATGGCTGGCGGCTCAGGTAACTCACAATCTCTGAAACGTTACCCTAGGATGATCGATGCACCAGCCCAAGCCCCGTCGGCCTCTAACAGACGCTGGGATCAGACAGAAATGCAAAACCTAAAACTCAAAGTGTCTTCCTAGATCAAGGGCACATCTTTCCCATCCCACCCTGTTTGGGGCTGCCCAGTGGACAAGCTGGCAGAAATTCATGGGGACAGGGGACACCAGGTGGGCAGCGATGCAGCTCTGGGAGGCCTGCACGACTTACACGTCGACGCCCGCTGTCTTGAATTACAGCGGTTGGGCGGTTTGAGAATATCAGAGTCCTTCTGCAGATAAACCTCAAGCCGAAATTATCTGCATGACTGGGATGGAAATGATTTAGTGGAGCCCCTTTGGATGAACCCACAGGCGGGCCTGCGTCTCCTCTGGGGAGAGCCTGTCAGGTTGCCTGGAGAGGCCACCCTCTGTAGCCAAAGGAGCTTTGGCTGGGGGGTGCCCTCAGATCCCAATTAAAAGAAAAACACTGCCTGAGAGAAAACGCAAGATAAATATGACTGGTCTCGCTGTAATTAAGTTGGATGGAAAGTTATTCTGTGTCCAGGGAAGCCAGAGCCCGTTCTGCGGTGCGGTTTTCAAACCGAAGGCGAGGCTTCCAAGATGACAGGAGAACACAGTCCCCGACTGTGTTGGCCCGGGGTCACCCGAGCTGTTTCTTCAGGCAGTTCACACAGAAAGCACAGACTCCGTGCTTCCTAAGTGCCCAGACTCCAAATCGGCTTCTTTCCATGATCCTGGTACCTCCAACTACCCTCTCTTACTTGGAGGGTGTTCCTGGAAGTGATTCCCATTCTGCAGGGGAGCCATCCAGGGTGCGGGGCAGAGAGATCTGGGGTCCCTGACTCTCACGCACCTGTCCCTGTGAGCCTGCAGGGGAGGCTGGAGTCTGGACTAGAGACGGGAGAGGTGGCGATGGCTTAGCAGGCGGCACCTTGATAGCATCTACTCTCATCGTACGCACAGCTTTAGAGCAATGATTTATTTCTTCATCAATAAACTCTCTATATATTTTTTACTGCTGGGGGTTAGAGGAGATGGCCATAGTTTCTCAACGTCCCAATGAAAGTTAAAGTTTTCCCGCAGAAAACGTACACAGTTACACACTAACCGCTGTGTCCAATTCCGGAGGCAACAGGATGTCCTGACCTCACATGGTGGAGGTGATGGGCGACAGGCATGTTGGGGTCCACTCTGAACGCTTCCTCTGCAGCAGACACCCACCGCCCTCTCCATCCCTGGATGCAGGTCCTTTTCTTCCTGGAGGGAGGCGAGATCAGCCCGGGCAGTGGGATGTGGACGGGTATGCCTGGGAGGAGAGGCGGGTGTGCCGACGGCGTGCGAGGTGCACTTGCTCAGAGGCTGCCTGGGGAGGGGTGGAAGCAGGCGGAGGGGCTGGGGTCCTTCTCCTGTCCCGAGTCTGGGGCCCACTTTGAGAAGATCTGCCCCACCCCTGCCCCACCATCTCCAGCCACCCTGGGCTCTCCAGTTTCCCACCTGGCTGACTCTGGTGTCCACCAACAATCACCCTGTAGGGTGGCCCCTGACCACAGTCCCCTCCTCCAGGCTACTTTCCAGAGCTGCCCCTGAGCCAGGGCATACGATCCAGGCAGGAGGGTCCAAGACTGCTCCACCTCTGGGGTCCCCAGGACCTGGAACTGGATGGATTTGGTCCCGTAGTTGGGTTGTCACATGACTAGAAGAAGGGAGGGCTGGCAGGCGGGCTTGAGCTTATGCCACCAGCTCTTGAAAAGCCGGAGCGTCTTCTTCAGCTGGTCGCCAGCCAGGCAGTCAGAGATCCTGAGTGGTAAGGGTTTGCCTCAGGAAGACCCTGCTGCTGTCATGGAGGGCCGCATCGGGGGAGCTGGAGTGGCTGCGGGACAGCCAGCAGGACAAGGCCTTCGGCTCTGCAGCCATGGGAACTGAATTCCACCTGTGATGAGGCTTAGCTTGGAAGCGAGTTTTCACCAGAGCCCCTGGATGGGGAGCCAGCCCCGCCACAACTTGACTTCAGCCCAGAGCCTGGGCTGGTGTCGGTGATGCTTTGAGCTTCTGGTGGTCAGTTACGCAGCCACAGAAAATGACTGCAGCCTGTGATGATCGTGGGTGCGTCTTGTTTGTCTCTAGAGAGGTGGTGGATTGTACAGTGGACAAACCCTAGGGACAAATCTTATGTCAATTTCCCTCTGCGAGCTGGGCTGGCCACAGGCAGCTCCCAGCCTCAACACCCTCGGGGCAAAGCACAGGCTGTGGTGGCACATTTCGGGGCTGCGGCGGGCAGTGATGTTCACGTGTCCTGAGGTGAGGGATAAAGGAACCTCTCTGTGCCTCAGTGTGCTCGTCCATAAAATGAGACAATGACAGCTTCTCGGGACTTACAGTCTGTGGAAAAGGTTGTAGACTAACACTTGGCTATAATAATCACCATAGAACTTTCTTGAGAATTCTCCGCTTATTCTTCTAGAAATTTAAAAGGAAATTTTCAAGTAATTTTAGACTTCTGGTGTGTGGAGCAAGAGGCTAAAATCTAATTTATAGACTGGTTTGGGCAACTTTCTAATACGGTTATTTCTCATCCATAAAAATGGACATCTCCCTAGTTACTTAGGTGATTTTTATCTTCTTTCATGTTTCTAGCATTCTCTTCTTTCTAACATTATTGGGGCTAGGATCTTTAATCCACTATGTTTTAAACTAATTATGGAAGGCCAACAGAAGAAAACTATATTTTTACACATATATTTAGACACTGAACTTTCTTATGAATTCTCATCCTTTTTTCTTTGCTTCCTTGATTTTTTCTGATATCATAACATCGGAAATAAATATGTTTGGCAAATTTCTTTGCAATGTCATAAAGTTATTTTTATTTCATGTCTTAGGGTGATTACATAATTTATTAGTCAGATCAGGACACTTTTGAGATTGAAGGGGGTGGAATTACGTATGGACTTCATGTGTCACCAGCACAGTCGCAGGGCGGGGGTCCGGCTTCCTGGTACTCTCCCGGCTGGGCAGTGATATGCTGGGCTGGTGTCATCAAATTGGATGTTTTCTGTGGTTTTCTGATTTATACACACAGGACTGCATGTGTGATGAGACATGGATCAAATACACACACACACACACACACGGACACACATAAAGATACAGAGGTAGGTATACAGATGATAAATTAAAGAACTTTCTCTTAATTTTTTAAGGCTTTTTAAAACGATTTTAAAATTCAAGAATGGTTGTAGAATTTTATCATTGTTTCCATACAGTTTTTACCCTCCACTCTGGGTTCAGACACTTTTTGCATCCCTGCAATAAACTTACCTGGTCACAATATGTCATTCTTAAGACACTGGTAGGTTAGGTTGCTAATACTGTATTTAGAGTGTGTATATCCCTTTCATAAGGAAAGGTGGTTTAGAGGTCTGTGTGGGCACTCTCTGTGCGTGTGTGTGTGTGCTGGATGCCTGTCATGTTTTTTTTCGTGTGTGCTTGTGTCCTAGAAGAAATCAGAAGCAATTAGCTTCCTCCTAAAGCTGTTCTTCCTTCTTATGTGATGCAACAGTATGACAGGTTGTGAGGACACCCCCATCCCCATGTCGCAGGTGGGAGGGAACACCGCGAGGGCAGGGTGGCCCAAGTCTTGAAGCCTCTAACCCGAGGCTTTGACTTAGAGCCCACAAGCATCCTTAGGAATGAATTGTGCTGTGTTTATACAGCAATTTTCTGGGATGCACGGCAGGGCAGCCCCTGCTCCTGTGATTTCTGAAGGAGCCATGCACAAGCAGGCACTTTTGGTAACCAGGTCACTTGCTCAAGGACCCCTCCTATAGGTCTCCTGAGGGAGTACATGCTGAGGTTCCTGTCTGTTCCAGCCGCCAAAACGTGAGATGTCTGCAAAAGGGACAGGCCATGCGGTAACTTCCTTTCTGGTATGAGACCCCTCCCCACTTATGGATGAAGGGTGGAGGCCAGGTGGGCATGAAGCAAAGGCTTTCCTCCCAGCTGCCCTGCAGCAGCATGGCCACACTCTCAGATCCAACCCGTGCCCAGGCTGAGTGTTTGGCCATCGCCCGGGTTATTCCTGTTTAGCCAACGTCCCTGCCATGACTGCCGGTGACCCCTGGCATCCCTCAGCCCCCTTCTGCATCCACCACCCTGCGTGGGGACTGGCTCCCTCCTGGAGGCCCAGCACTCTCCTTCACACACCTGTGCCTCTCTGTGCTGGCGTTCGAGTGCACCTCACTCCATCGGACCTGTCCTCTCTGAGCAGGGTGGTGTCTCGAGGTTTTCCCTATTCCTAACCCCGAGCGCCGTGCCCAGCCCTAGGGAAGCATGGCTCTGGATCCACACTTCTGGGGATTCAGAGTAGAGAGGCAGGTGGGGGTGATGCCGACGCCTGCAGACTCTCTTGTTTGGGCTGCGCCCCTTACAGAGCTCACCTGTTCTGCTCCCAAGGGTAAGGGCACAACCAAATGACAGCCCATGGCTCCGAAACCCCAAACCACCACGATTATGAGCTTGGAAGCATACCTGAATTCCGGTACTTCTCTGATGATTATTTTTATTAACTACGAAATGGTTATATAAACTCATTTACATCAACAATTTATAAACTCCAAAGATACAGCAGTGCTTTAGGGATGTCAGAAAAATGTTATTTACAAGTCACACTCCACTATAATTTATAGAGATTTACCCCCTGGGTTACTGGAATTGAATTGGAAAGTAGGAAGAGCATTTCTAGACTCATCATTTGCATATTTATTGGCATTTATCAGCAGACATGACGCTTGCCACATCTTTCCTGTGCCACTTCCCCCTGCCCCCCTCCGTAGGTCTCTGCAGATGCTGTAAGGGATGCTCGCCGACCCCCCGCTGTGTGCCAGGCACTCGACCAGGAGGCACCTGCCCTCCAGGCTTCTGCATGTCGGGGCCAGGGGTGGGCAGGGAAGGGGCGTCGGGGGTTCCGTGTGCTGAGTGTCCGTGGTTTTCTTCCCCTCTGCTGGGATCCCCATCATCTCCTGTCTCATCCCTGCCCGGGGGAAGATCCGACAGGGAGTAAACAGGACAGCCTTCTGGGCAGGCAGAGCAGTGGACCAGCAGGGCATGGCCAGGCTGGACTTACCCGGTGGTCCCTCGGGGCTGTGAGTGCCCCAAAGACCCTGGAGGCCTCGGTGGCTGGCCAACTGTCTACTGACACCTGCATGCCGATGTCACAGGTGGGAAAACCCAGTGAGCCACTGCCTTTGCCCCTGTATGTTAGTGCCCCCAGCCCTGCACTGGACCTCTCTCTGAAGAAATGCAGGTTTCTCTTAGCCTGACCACACCTGGGGACACTTCCTGTGGTCTCGGTGGTCAGTGGGTTCAGGGAACTGGGCGTGACGTGCTTTTGTGGTCCCAAGTCCCAGGCCATCTCTGAGTGGATCCCAGAGAGCCTTCCTAGATGGGAGTGGTGGTGTCAGGTGTGCCTGGTGGGTGAATGCGGGACGGCCGTCAGGACATCGGCCCAGTGCCCTCCAGCAGGCTGGGCTCAGCACCCAGCACTGTGGTCTGATTGACCCCTCACATCGAGGGGGGTGCTGGGCAAGGTCCCTCTGAGGTTCTTCAGGACCCTGTAGAGCCCACGTCTCATTGCCAAAATGGCTGAATGGCAATGTAGCAGCGGGATTCCCTCCAGAGCAGGAGGGGAGGGGCTGAAGCTGGAACAACCGCCCCGCAAGAATCAGGATGAAGGAACTGGCCTTGAGCTGATGCTGCCAGCATGACATCTGACTGGGGCAGAGGCCAGGGACCCCTGCAACAGGGCGGTGGGATCAGGGCCAGAGGAGGGGAAGCCATGCCTCTGAGTGGCGTCCTCACATGGTCACGTAGTTAAGGGCTTTCACACAGAAGAGAAGGAATCTATGCACATCTGCAAAATACATGCCGTGGGCTGCTGGGGAATCTTCTCATCCCTTCAACCTCTTCATCACACAAGGAGCCGTCGATGTTGATGAGAGATGATGTCATCACGTGGATTCCTAGGAAATGCTCCTCCAGGTCGTCAAATGCCCAGATTTCTTGTGTCAAGTTAAATGTAGCCCATCACTAGGAGTAGTGCCTGCTATTAATAGCCAGACACTTTGATACATTAGGGAGATGGATGGGCGGCGTCCGCCCTCCCTAAGGGTGGGCAGAATGTTGTAAGGGGTAAGAAAGTCCTCAGGGTCGCAGATCAGCAAGGTCCCATGAGTGTTGGCTGAGATCCTGGGTTGGCCTCTATTTCTGTCCCAGAAGCTGGGGAGTTACTCGAAATGTCTGAGCCCCATTCTACTCACTGGTGAGAAGAGCAGTTTGGGTTCAATTGATGTGAAGGCCCCTTCCAACCTTAACATTATGGGACTCTCCACTAAGGGATACCCTCTGTCGCTCAGGGGGTAGCTCTGAGCCTTCACTGGGTCTGAAGTTGATGGGAAAGGGGATGGGAGGAGACTTACATGAGAATTGAGGGGCTCATGCTAGTGGAATAGGCATTCCTAGAGGGGGGACGAGGATCCTGAAATGGAAGCATCTGGAAGCAGAGAAAGAAGGAAGGGCTTGGCAAGTTGGAGATTTTTCCTCGCATACCACAAGTCTCACCTTCAAATATGGGAATAAGTTAAAGTTAAAATATATGTATTTTTCTATCTGATTAAGAGTTTGATTTTGCTTAGCAGAGAAGCAGACAGAAGCCACATTCACCCTAACATGCAGCTCGTTTGTCGAGGAAGGCCCCAGCCCTCCAATCACCACCTCCCTGGTCACACTCCCTCCTACCAGGTGTTACTTATTTTCCATATTCACTTAAAAAAATTCCCAGTGTGAACAGAGCAGGTATTTGGGTTTTTCAAGGGAAACACAAGGCCAGGTTGGGAGAAAGTAGTTTATTCTGACTTGAGGACATCCTTGTTCTCAATAACATTTTGTTTTGAGAGTGTTCCCAAATCACTGATGAGCCAGTCACTAATTTTATTTTATTTTTTCTGGCTATCTTATCAATGCATTTCTTGTTTAATAGTCAAACCCAGCATGTGGGAAAGCATCGGTTGCAGCGTATTCTCTGTACCCTGGGAAGAGTTTCCCACTGCTCTTCAAACCAGAACCCAGGGTGGAGGACACTTTGCTTAAACTTTCCATAAAAATTCACTCCTTGATCAACATGGGCGTTTTGACTCCTCGAGGCTAGTTCTTGATAAGGACGTGAGCAGCTGAACAGAGGAGAATTTGGGATCATCTCAGTGCTGGCGCTGGCGACAGCCACCACCAACACGATAATAAGCAGTGGTCTTATGGGGCTGGTGGCAGTGAGAACAGGAGTCTGAAGCCCCATGTGCCAGCAACAAAGGTGACTCAGGACTTGTGAGACCAGTGTGTGTGTTTTCAGAGGTCCTGCTATTCCCATCTGGAAATACTCCCCACGTGGGGGCTCCTGTACTAAGCTCTCACCGACCAAGCATCACGGGGGAGGAACACAGGACAGTGTCACACCTTGCTTCTCATGCCTGGACGAGTCTGGTTTCTGTGTCGTCGGCTGCAGAGATGGGCCGTACCAGGCCTTCCCTTTCTGAAATCCTTGTGCCGTCTTTGCACTAGTGACTCGTATTTAGGAGAAAGAGGTGGACTTATTCACATCTTGAGCCTGTAATGGGAACTCAATGAGCCAGACTGAGCCTGTGAGCAGAGGCCCCAGTGCACCAGTCGGTCCACAGAATGCTTAAAGAACAAGTTCTCTCTGGAGCCCACACTCAGGAGTAGATGAGCAGGACAAAGCCTGAGAAGTGAGAGATCAGTCAGGCAGGGAATGCCTCCTCTGTGGGCTTCTCAGTGGTACCCACGCCTCCCTGTAAACAGCCCTGCCTTTGGGAACTGGGCTGAGGTTTCTTCATCAGCTCAGACTTAGTGAGAGCTCTGCATAGCGGTTAGAAGAGATATAGACATTCATATGTTTATTGCATACTATTTGAAGATCTCATTGTGTTCTCTACCTTAGCATCGCGGCTAAAGTATGTTACAAAACACATTCTATGTGTGAATAAGTTTTTTTCTTTTTTTGGTAGAAAGAGCCAATTCAGAGATATTGTAACAATATTTTCTGCCATGTCACTTCTGGTGCAGAGCTGGCCAGCCCGCCCTTCCTTGCTAGATCTGTGTATATGGCAACCTTGGGTGCTCAGGCCTGGAGGCACCTATTTTCTTAGCATCCTATTAAAATAGGAAAACAGCAGTGCCTTCCGATCCCCTTGTCCAGATTTCCCCTCAGCTCACCAATGTTCTTGAACACATCCGAGAAACCACTAGTAAAGGCAGTGGTCAGATGGCACAGAAATTCATTACACTCGTGGGAGCCATGCCCACGTCTCACCGAGTGGATCTGCTCTCCTGATGTACAGGATGGGCTGTAAATGCCAAGTCCCAGCCAGCAACCAAATTCTGTCATCACACCGTCACTCAGAAGATAAGCCCTCGGTCACGAGGGATCCATTTCACCTAATCTCTATTGCGTTGGGAAACCTGTGTTTTGAAAAACTCTGCCACTGTTTTCTTTTCGATGGAACTTCCTTTAGTTAATTTTTGTCACATGCAGAATTTGACTCAGATGGGCTGCACCCAACCCAGTTCAATTTTCTTTGGCACTGCGCTCAGCCTGCGGTGTTAGAATATTTTGATCTGGCTGGAGATAGTGCAGATCTGCGGGAGGAAGGCGAGTGGGTACTGATGTCAAGCTCTGAGGACCAGCTTCACAACTGAAAAGCACTGGTGGAAAGTATCGAGCCCAAAGACATGAAACAATTCTCATGGAAAGTTGTAATAATCTAATGAGAGGCTTAGGTAAGGGTTTATCCAATTCCCCACCTCCCACCAGTTTTATGAAGTGTTTTGGCTTCATTTGGGAGAAACTGGTCAGAATTTTGTCTGCTCTTGGAAGCACATAGAAGTCTCCCTAAGGCACCCATCTTGCAGCAGACGTGAGACAAATATTTTCCAAAGAAATGTAAACTTGCTGTAGAATAGATATAGTTCTGGTCCTGACTCAAAAGGGGTTTTATAGCTGTCCTTGTTAAAAATAGCAATGAAAGCCTGCAGGAGGAAGCAGAGTGTATACTCCTTGGTGTCGTAATTACCAGATTTGTGATCTAGAATCATGAAATCATCTCTCCAGGCCTCAGTAAAATGAAGAAGTTGGAGTAGATGATCTAAGACCCATTTGGTTTCTAAAAACCTTCAGACGATTCCGTTCCAAGGTTAGTTGGCAATCACTCTGCTCATGCATGACCTTTCTGGAGTTGAGGAAGACAACGCACATATGTCCCCTGGAAGCCATTGAGCCCATGGAGGGGGACTGCGCCTCTTCTCGTAGGTGGCTACCCGCTTTTGAACGACTCAGTGTAGCCTTGGTGGAGCAGGCTTGTTGACTGGAGTCAGACCTCCAGGCTGGTTTTATGGGGCAGAAGGATAACACCAGACTGGAGCAGGACATCAAACGCTTGTGGGTGGGGGGTACTGGTAGGTGCCGAGCACCCCTTTGGGGTCCCAGGGGTGCTGCCACCTTGGGCCCTGCCCTTCCAGTCTCGAGCTCTTGGATTTTAGTTGGTGGATGAGAGTTTCTCAACTTCAGCCCAATCTACATGTGACCTTTTTAATCCTTTGTGTTGCAGCTGCCCTGTGCACCATGGGATATTCAGGACCATCCATAGATTCAACTCTCTAAATGCCAGTAGCACCCCCCAATTGGTGACAACCAAACTATCCCCAGACATTTGCCCTGGGGTCCCAAATCTCTTGGATCCAGAACCACTGTGATAGACTACTGGTACCTCCATTTTTAAAAATCATTCACCCATCAGTGGGAAAAAATGAGCCAATATATGTAGAATTATTCTTAAATTATACACACACTACTGACGGTACAATGATATTAAGAAAGTCTAACTTCCCTATGCTCTTATTTCTAACTATTACCCGGTGCCTCTGTGGGTCATCTTGCTCACATCCTCCGTTTTGGAGATGACTTTAAGGAATTGTGCCAAACTGAGGTTTTTCAACAGAAACATCAGGATGAAAAAAACTAAGAGGAAAGAAAGAGTCCAGAAAGAGTCACCTTGGATAAAATGCTACTGATACTGTTTACAGGACAAAGTTATGATTTGCAAAAAGGTACCCAGTCATGGCCTGAATTTGCATGAACTTGGGACACCCTACTTCACACCCCTCCAACCCCTGAACCCAGGTGGGTGTGGCCTTTGGACGCATCCAGAGTGTCCAAGCTGCTTTCCCCAGCTTCAGCCACAGTGAGTGGAGGTCGTGCTGGTGGCCAGGGATGCTGAAGGGTGGAGGGGAATTCACACCAAATGCTGGAGATGGTGCCCTGGAACCCACAGGTCTTGCGGCAAAGGCATTCTGATCACACTAAACAGACTCTGAAGATAAGCTTCAATGTGAATGAAATTACAGTATTTTATGCAAATAAAGGAACAACTTCCCCATCTCCTTCAGGGCCTCAATCTACAATCTGTATTCTCAACTCCCCAGTTTTTTCCAGGATCATTTTTTGGACTACTGTTTTTATGATTGGCTTTTTCTTTGAAACTTACTGTTTTTTGGGGGGTGTGACATGCTGCAGGTTCCTCTCAGGGGTTTGGGATGATTTCCGGCTCTCCAATCTCATCTCATTACATCTAAACTCCTTTCTGTATGTAAGAGGCGGACCCATTACCTGCCTGTGCTGTGGGAGACCTGGACACATGGCCGGGGTGGAGGCAGGGAGGAGAAGGAGAAGTATGTGTTTGTGCATCAAACTTAGGGCCTCCGCTGTGAGTCCAAGGAGACCAGGGGTGTCACTGGGACAAGCACCCTCCCTGGGGACCCACAGGTCAGGGCAAGCTGCTCTATCCAGGGGCTGGGAAGTGGTGGCTACCCCCTTCTGACTGGCAGGAACCCCCGACACAGAAGAGCTGGCCTCCTTCCCCTCCCTCTCAGAGGATAGAGCAGCTTTGCCTCTAATCTCCAGCCTCACCAAAGCAGGACCTCACCTATATGCATGGAAATGAGGATCCACCAGGTTTAGTGGAAGCTGTTCAAATATAATCCAGCACGCCCTTCGTTTACACTTGCCGTTGACTCTCTCAAGGAGCATTGATTTGGCACCTCCTGGGTGCCAGGTACCAGGCTTGGAACAGCAGGGATGGAAACCCTGGGACACAGCTGCCCCCAGTCCAAGGGGCTCCAAACCAGATTGCCTGTCTCGTCTGCACCCCAGGCTGCTCGCCCCTCGCCTGGACGGAGCTGGCCTGCGGCACTGTGTCTGGGGGGCTCTGGGTGGACCCTCCCCATATTGTCCCTCCTAGGACCCCTGACCACTTGGGCTTATTCCCAGAAAAGCAGGTGCATTTGAAGTCTCCTTTGTGAAAAGACACCAAATAAATAAAGTCTTAATGAAATGCCTTGGTTAGTGGTTAATGTTTTTTTCAGCTGCTGCTAAAAAGAAAAATCCGAGGACACCCCAGACCTTTAGTATTGGTTTCTGGTCTCAGTGCTTGTACACTTTGTGAATAATCCAGGTTGCAAGCCCGGCACCTGGCCTTGCAAGAGGCATAGGCCAGGGCAGAGACTACAGAGATAGGTAGTGTCTGGTGATGAGAGCCGAGCTGGGACAACACGGCTGACCACACCTCTCGGAGTCGTGCCTCCATCCCCACCATCGAGCGAAGCGGCCAGATGACGATTTTTGTATCCTGGCAAGGATGTAAAATTATCTCACAGGTCTTAGTCAGTGGAAGAAGGAGAACCCAGTAGTTGGAAATGCATTCCTGAAATTCCACTGCCCTGGCCAGGACCTGGTGATACTCTGGGTGGGTGCAAGCCACCCACCTCCACCGGGGGGACCCCTGTGCTGCTGCCTTCCAACAGTCCCCACAGTGTTTGCCAGAGCCAGGTTCCCCTTTGCCCACGGAGGTAAAAAGCGAGATTCCCACGTTCCCTGGCTGCCTCAATATATTCTGCCTTTCTGCGATTTTTTTGCGCATTGGAATATTTTCCTGAGCGAATGGCAGCTCCAGACAACTGTCTTTCTATGAAACTGAGCAACTGAGCGAGGTTATTCAGTATAAATAGAATGAACCTGATTTTTTTTTTCTGATCAAAGCAAAACTCTTTTGAAGTTTAGCTATTTGATAGAAAGTGGCTTTTATTACAACCTGATATAGGAGTTAATAGGACATAAAGATATTTTATTAAACTGCAAACCACTATCAATATTGCAGTTCTAACTTGAAAGAAATATGTGAAATGACACCGGGAATTAATTAGATTATTTCATCATTCTTTTACATTACAAACTTTGATATACTTGCATAGATATATAGGTACACTGATAAAAAGACAAAACAAACAGAATTTTAATGAGTGGGGAGCTTTTATCTACTAACACTTTGTGACTTAATTTTTTCTGTTTATTCTGCCTATTGATTCCAGTTGAAACCTGCTGTTTTAATGTTGTTATTGATATTCTCTCTGGGTTTTCTTCTAATTCTGGCATTGATATTACCTTGATCGGATTTAGTTTATTTGAATTGCCTGTAGGTTCTGGTCTCTGGAGTTTTTCTCTGCTTATAGACATGCAAAGATAAAACCTCTCTTTTTATCTAAAAATCCTTGAGAGAATCTGAAAGATACAGCCATTTGCTGAGAACACTAAAAAGCAGGAGACAACAATCAAAAGGAACGTACTTCTCATCCAGTTTATTCGAGACTCCTTTTTTTTTTAACATCTTTATTGGAGTATAATGGCTTTATACTGGTGTGTTAGTTTCTGCTGTATAACAAAGTGAATCAGCTATACATATACATATCTCCTCCCTCTTGTGTCTCCATCCCACCCTCCCTATCCCACCCCTCTAGGTGGTCACAAAGCACCGAGCTGATCTCCCTGTGCTATGTGGCTGCTTCCCACTAGCTATCTATTTTACATTTTGTAATGTGTATATGTCCATGCCACTCTCTCACTTCGTCCCGGATAACACTTCCCCCTCCCTGTGTCCCCAAGTCCATTCTCTACGTCTGCATCTCTATTCCTGTCCTGCCCCTAGGTTCTTCAGAACCTTTATTTTTATTCTTTAAATTCCATACATATGTGTTAGCATATGTTATTTGTTTTTCTCTTTCTGACTTACTTCACTCTGTATGACAGTCTCTAGGTCCATCCACCTCACTACAATAACTCAGTTTTGTTTCTTTTTATGGCTGAGTAATATTCCATTTTATATATGTGCCACAGTTTCTTTTTATGGCTGAGTAATATTCCATTTTATATTTGTGCCACATCTTCTTTATCCACTCATCTGTCAATGGACACTTAGGTTGTTTCCATGTCCTGGCTATTGTAAATAGAGTTGCAATGAACATTGTGGTACATGACTCTTTTTGAATTATGGTTTTCTCAGGGTATATGCCCAGTACTGGGATTGCTGGATCATATGGTAGTTCTATTTTTAGTTTTTTTTTAAGAAATCTCCATACTTTCCTCTATAATGGCTGTATCAATTTACATTCCACCAACAGTGCAAGAGGGTTCCCTTTCTCCATACCCTGTCCATCATTTATTGTTTGTAGATTTTTTGATGATGGCCACTCTGAGCAGTGCGACGTGATACCTCATTGGAGTTTTGATTTGCGTTGCTCTAATGCTTAGTGATGTTGAGCATCCTTTCATGTTGTTTGTTGGCAATCTCTATATCTTCTTTGGAGAAATGTCTATTTAGGTCTTGTGCCCATTTTTGTATTGGGTTATTTTTTTTTTTAACTTTTAAGCAATTTTAATTGACTTTCAAACTGAACACAAGATTTTAACCTTTACGTCAGTGACTTTTTATTTATTTATTTATATATTTTGTTTTATTTTTTTTAACATCTTTATTGGAGTATAATTGCTTTACAATGGTGTGTTAGTTTCTGCTTTATAACAAAGTGAATCAGTTATACATATACATATACCCCCTTATCTCCTCCTTCTTGCCTCTCCCTCCCACCCTCCCTATCCCACCCCTCTAGGTGGTCACAAAGCACTGAGCTGATCTCCCTGTGCTATGCAGCTGCTTCCCACTAGCTATTTTACATTTGTTAACATATATAAGCCCGTGCCACTCTCTCACTTCGTTTGCTTACCGTTCCCCCTCCCCGTGTCCTCAAGTCCATTTTCTCTGTCTGCTAAGTGTCTATCAACAGATGAATGGATAAAGATGTGTCATATATATTCAATGGAATATTACTCATCCATAAAAAGAAATGAAATTGAGTTATTGGTAGTGAGATGGATGGACCTAGAGACTGTCATGCAGAGTGAAGTAAGTCAGAAAGAGAAAAACAGATATTGTATGCTAACACATATATATGGAATCTAAAAAAAGAAGAAAAAAATGGTTCTGAAGAACCTAGGAGTAGGACAGGAATAAAGACGCAGATGTATTTATTTATTTGATATTGAGCTGCATGAGCTGCTTGTACATTTTGGAGATTAATCTTTTGTCAGTTGCTTCATTTGCAAATATTTTCTCCCATTCTGAGGGTTGTCTTTTCATCTAGCTTATGGTTTCCTGCTGTGCAAAAGCTTTTAAGCTTCATTAGGTCCCATTTGTTTATTTTTGTTTTTGTTTCCATTTCTCTAGGAGGTGGATCAAAAAGGATCTTGCTGTGATTTATATCATAGAGTGTTCTGCCTATGTTTTCCTCTAGAATTTTATAGTGTCTGGCCTTACATTTAAGTCTTTAATCCATTTTGAGTTTATTTTTTGGTATGGTGTTAAGGAGTGTTTTATTTCATTCTTTTACATGTAGCTGTCCAGTTTTCCCAGCACCCTTTATTGAAAAGGCTGTCTTGTCTCCATTGTATATGCTTTCCTGCTTCATCAAAGATAAGGTGACCATATGTGTGTGGAATTATCTCTGGGCTTTCTATCCTGTTCCATTGATCTATATTTCTGTTTCTGTGCCAGTGCCATGCAGTCTTAATTACCGTAGCTTTGTAGTATAGTCTGAAGTCCAGGAGTCTGATTCCTCCAGCTCTATTTTTCCTTATCAAAATTGCTTTCGCTATTCAGGGTCTTTTGTCTTTCCATACAAATTGTGAAAATTTTTGTTCTAGTTCGGTGAAAAATACCTTTGGTTGTTTGATAGGGATTGCATTGAATCTGTAGATTGCTTTGGGTAGTATCGTCATTTTCCAATCCAAGAACATGGTATAACTCTTCATCTATTTGTATCATCTTATTTTCTTTCATCAGTGTCTTATAGTTTTCTGCATACAGGTTTTTTTGTCTCCTTAGATAGGTTTATTCATAGGTATTTTATTGCAGTGGTAAATGGGAGTTTTTCTTAATTTTTTTCAGATTTTTCATCATTAGTGTATATGAATGCAAGAGATTTCTGTGCATTAATTTTGTATCCTGCTACTTTACCAAATTCATTGATTAGCTCTAGTACTTTTCTGGTAGCATCTTTAAGATCCTCTACGTATAGTATCATGGCATCTGCAAACAGTGACAGCTTTACTTCTTCTTTTCTGATTTTGATTCTTTATTTTTCTTCTCTAATTGCTGTGGCTAAAACTTCCAAAACTATGTTGAATAAGAGTGGTGACAGTGGGCAACCTTGTCTTCTTCCTGATCTTAGTGGAAATGGTTTCAGTTTTTCACCATTGAGAACAATGTTGACTGTGGGTTTGTCATATATGGTCTTTATTATGTTGGGGTAAGTTCCCTCTATGCCTACTTTCTGGAGGGTTTTTATCATAAATTGGTGTTGAATTTTGTTGAAAACTTTTTTCTGCATCTATTGAGATGATCATATGATTTTTCTGCTTCAGTTTGTTAATATGGTGTATGAAATTGATTGATTTGCGTATATTGAAGAATCCTTGTATTCCTAGGATAAACCCCACTTAATCATGATGTATGATCTTTTTAATGTGTGGTTGGATTCTGTTTGCTAGTATTTTGTTGAGGATTTTTGCATCTATGTTCATCAGTGATATTGGCCTGTAGTTTTCTTTTTTGTTTGACATCTTTGTCTGGTTTTGGTATAAGGGTGATGGTGGCCTCGTAAAATGAGTTCGGGAGTGTTCCTCAATCCACTATATTTTGGAAGATTTTGAGAAGGATAGGTGTTAGCTCTTCTCTAAATGTTTGATAAAATTCACCTGTGAAGCCATCTGGTCCTGGGCTTTTGTCTTTTGGAAGATTTTTAATCACAGTTTCAATTTCAGTGATTGTGATTGGTCTGCTTATATTTTCTATTTCTTCCTGGTTCAGTCTCGGAAGGTTGTGCTTTTCTAAGAATTTGTCCATTTCTTCCAGGTTGTCCATTTTATTGGCATATAGCTGTTTGTAGTAATCTCTCATGATCCTTTGTATTTCTGCAGCGTGAGTTGTTCCTTCTCCTTATTCATTTCTAATTCCACTGATTTGAGTCTTCTCCCTTTTTTTCTTGACGAGTCTGGTTTATGGTTTATCAATTTTGTTTATCTTCTGAAAGAACCAGCTTTTAGTTTTATTGATTTTTGTCATTGTTTCCTTCATTTTTTTTTTTTTCATTTATTTCTGATCTGATCTTTATGATTTCTTCTGTCTGCTAACTTTGGGTTTCTTTTTTTGTTCTTCTCTCTGTAATTGCTTTAGGTGTGAGGTTAGGTTGTTTATTTGAGATGTTTCTTGTTTCTTGAGGTAGGTTTGTATTGTTATAAACTTCCCTCTTAGAACTGCTTTTGCTGCATCCCATAGGTTTTGGGTTGTCGTTTTTCATTGTCATTTGTTTCTAGGTATTTTTTGACTTCCTGTGTGATTTCTTCAGTTATCTCTTGGTTATTTAGTAGTGTATTGTTTGGCTTCCATGTGTTTGTATTGTTTACAGATTTTTCCCTGTAATTGATATCTAGTCTCATAGCATTGTGGTTGGAAAAGAAACTTGATAAAATTTCAATTTTCTTAAATTTACAAAGGCTTGATTTGTGACCCAAGATATGATCCATCCTGGAGAATGTTCCATGAGCACTTGAGAAGAAAGTGTATTCTGTTCTTCTAGGATGGAATGTCCTATAAATATCAATTAAGTCCATCTTGTTTAATGTATCATTTAAAGATTGTGTTTCCTTATTTATTTTCATTTTGGATGATCTGTCCATTAGTGAAAGTGCAGTGTCAAAGTCCCCTACTATGATTGTGTTACTGTCGATTTCCCCTCTTATGGCTGTTAGCATTTGCCTTATGTATTGAAGTGTGCCTATGTAGGGTGTATAAATATTTACAATTGTTATATCTTCTTCTTGGATTGATCTCTTGATCATTATGTAGTGTCCTTCTTTGTCTCTTGTAATAGTCTTTATTTCAAAGTCTATTTTGTCTGATATGAGAATTGTTACTCCAGCTTTCTTTTGATTTCCATTTTCATGGAATATCTTTTTCCATCCCCTCACTTTCAGTCTGTATGTTTCCCTAGGTCTGAAGTGGGTCTCCTGTAGACAGCCTATGTATAGGTCTTGTTTTTGTATGCATTCAGCCAGTCTACGTCTTTTGCTTGGAACATTTAATCCATTTACATTTAGGGTAGTTTTCGATATGTATATTCCTATTACCATTTTCTTAATTGTTTTGGGTTTGTTATTGTAAGTCTTTTCCTTCTCTTGTGTTTGCTGCCTAGAAAAATTCCTTTAGTATTTGTTGTAGAGCTAGTTTGTTGGTGCTGAATTCTCTTAGCTTTTGCTTATCTGTACAGGTTTTAATTACTCCACTGAATCTGAATGATATCCTTGCTGAATAGAGTAATCTTGGTTGTAGGATTTTCCCTTTCATGACTTTAAATATGTCCTGCCACGCCCTTCTGACTTGCAGAGTTTCTGTTGAAAGATCAGCTGTTAACCTTATGGGGATTTCCTTGTATTTAATTTGTTGTTTTTCCCTTGCCACTTTTAATATTTTTTCTTTGTATTTAATTTTTGATAGTTTGGTTAATATGTGTCTTGGCATATTTCTCCTTGGATTTATCCTGTATGGGACTCTCTGCACTTCCTGGACTTGACTGACTATTTCCTTACCCATATTAGGGAAGTGTTCAACTATAATCTCTTCAAATATTTTCTCAGTCCCTTTTTATTCTGTTCTTCTTCTGGGACCCTTATAATTAGAATGTTGGTGTATTTAATGTTGTCTCAGGGGTCTCTGAGATTGTCATCAATTCTTTTCTTTCTTTTTTCCTTTATGCTGCTCTGCAGTAGTTATTTCCCCTATTTTATCTTCCTGGTCACTTATCCGTTCTTCTGCCTCAGTTATTTTGCTATTGTTTCCTTGTCAAGAATTTTAAATTTCAGTTATTGTGTTCTTCATCATTGTTTGTTTGCTGTTTAGTTCTTCTAGGTCTTTGTTAAATGTTTCTTGTATTTTCTCCATTCTATTTCTAAGATGTTGGATCATGTTCACTATCATTACTCTGAATTATTTTTCAGGTAGACTGCCTATTTCTTCTTCATTTGTTTGGTCTTGTGGGTTTTTACCTTGCTCCTTCATCTGCTGTGTGTTTCCCTGTCCTCTCATTTTGCTTAACTTACTGTGTTTGGGCTCTCCTTTTCACAGGCGGCAGGTTTGTAGTTCCCATTGTTTTTGGTGTCTGCTCCCAGTGGCTAAGGTTTGTTCAGTGGATTGTGTAGGTTTCCTGGTGGAGGGGAATGGTGCCTGTGCTCTGGTGGATGAGGCTGGATCTTGTCTTTCTGGTGGGCAGGACCATGTTGGGTGGTGTGTTTTGGGGTTTCTGTGAACTTATGATTTTAGGCAGCCTCTCTGCTAATGGGTAGGTTTATGTTCCTGTCTTGCCAGTTGTTTGGCATAGGGTGTCCAGCACTGTAGATTGCTGATCATTGAGTGGAGCTGGGTCTTAACATTGAGATGGAGATCTCTGGGAGAGCTTTTGCTATTTGATATTACATGGGGCCAGGAGGTCTCTGGTGGATGAATGTCATGAAATCGGCTCTCCCACCACAGAGGCTCAGGCCTGACACCCGGCCAGAGCAGTAAGACCCTGTCATCCACACAGCTCAGAAGAAAAGGGAGAAAATGAAAGAAAGGAAGAAAGAAAGAAAGAAAGAAAGAAAGAAAGAAAGAAAGAAAGAAAGAAAGAAAGAAAGAAAGAAAGAAAGAAAGAAAGAAAAGAAACGAAAGTTAAATAAAGTTAAAGTTAATAAAGTTATTAAAATAGAAAATAATTATTAAAAATAAAAAATAAAAAAGTAATAAAAAATAAGAAAGAGAGAAAGAAAGAAGAGACCAACCAATCCAAAAACCAAATCCTCCAGTGATGACAAGTGTTAAAAACTATACTAAAAAAATCCCCAAGAAACAAACAAACAAACAAACAAAAAACAGTCAGAACCCTAGGACGAATGGCAAAAGTAAACCTATGCAGACAAAATCAGGCAAAGAAGCATACACATACACACTTACAAAAAGAGAAAAAGAAAAAAAAAAACAAATATATATATATATATATATAAATAAAAAAAGGAAGAGAGCAACCAAATCAATAAACAAATCTACCAATGATAATAAGCTCTAAATACTAAACTAAGATAAACATAAAGCCAGAAACAAATTAGATGCAGAAAGCAAAACCTCAAGTCTACAGTTGCTCCCAAAGTCCACCACCTCAATTTTGGAATTTTTTTGTCTCTTCAGGTATTCCACAGATGCAGAGTACATCAAGTTGATTGTGAAGATTTAATCCACTGCTCCTGACGCTGCTGGGAGAAATTTCCCTTTCCCTTCTTTGTTCACACATCTCCTGGGGTTCAGCTTGGATTTGGCCCTCCTCTGGTGTAGGTCACCTGAGGGCATCTGTTCCACACCCAGACAGGACAGGGTTAAAGAAGCAGCTGATTAGGGGTCTCTGGCTCACTCAGGCAGGGGGGAGGGAGGGGTATGGAATGCAGGGCAAGCCTGAAGCTGCAGAAGCTGGTGTGACGTTGCAACAGCCTGAGGCATGCCATGTGTTCTCCCAGGGAAGTTGTCCCTGGATCATGGGACCCTGGCAGTGGCGGGCTGCACAGGCTCCTGGGAGGGGAGGTGTGGAAAGTGACCTGTGCTTGCACACAGGCTTCTTGTTGGCTGTAGCAGCAGCCTTAGCGTCTCATGCCCGTCTCTGGGGTCTGTGCTGATAGCCGTGGCTTGTGCTCGTCTCTGGAGCTCGTTTAGGTGGTGATCTGAATCCCCTCTCCTCGTGCACCCTTTTGGGAAGTCTGAGGTCTTCTGCCTGTGTTCAGTAGGTGTCCTGTAGGAGTTGTTCCACATGTAGATGTCGTTTTGATGTATTTGTGGGGAGGAAGGTGATCTCAACGTCTTACTCGTCCACAATCTTGAAGGCGCCCTCAAGACTTCATTTTTATACTCCCCACATTTTCTGACAACCACTGACTTCCAATCTGGCTTTTGCCAACTGTGTTGGAGAAATGGTTTTGCCACAACTTCACAAGTGGCTCATGTTCTTGGTTCTCGACTTTGGCTTAGAAGTGGCTAATTTCTGCAGAAGATTATTTGTAAGGGATGCATAATCTTTGATAAGCATGCTTATTTCTTCATTAAAGAAGGCATCCAAATATGTATTTATTTGAGTCATTGGAAATTGTCATTTTTTTATGGTCAAACAGGGCCAAATGTCGGCCATTTCATGTGGTAGAACCTAATAGTAATAATTACTATGGGAGTAATTGTAAATGGGAGATGGGTAATTGTTCAACCACTTCAAAAAAAACCCAAAAAACAAAAAAAGGGAGACCGCATATATTAATTGATTACAAACGGAAGGAAGGCATTTTCATCAGGGTGGGTGCTAAATCAAGGGGGTACCATGGAACCATTTTCTTAATTTAATTACTTCTGTACAAAATGTGCTAAAAACTACTGAGAAAAAACAGGGCAGTTAACAGAGTAGCGTTCCGCATGGTATTGTATTGATCAATGGTTCCTTGGTTATTGTATGTGCTGCCCATCTTTGCTTTTCACGGCTTGCATTTGGGGATTTTTCCAGCTCCCTCTGTAATTCTTTGGACCTTGTTTATTATTTCAGAAGACTCTAGGTTCTTTTGTGTCCTCCTTCTTTTCCCTTACTTCTATTTTTATAGTTTGGCCTTAAATAATATTGAAAACTGAAATACTAATTCAAACTCTCCAAGCTGTGAATGCAGCCACATGGACAGAGTGGGGGTAGTTAATAATCTTCCTGCATTTTTGATATCATCCATCAATCAGCTCCTCTTTTCTGCAACTACTCGGGGCCTTGAAATTGGGAGTTTTGCCTGCCTGGAATGCACTGAATGCCTGCTCTGCCCATGGAAAGTCTCCAGGTTTAGTGACCAGAGGAGGAAGAGAGCGAGGAGGGGGACGAGACCCCATTTCCTCCTCTGGCTTGTCCAGCGTTGTTTTCTGAGTGACCACTGGGTGCTCATCCCATCTACTGTTAGTGACTCAACTCGACAAGCTCTTTTATATACCAGTCGCTCCCATGCCAGGGGAGACTTGCCTGGCTTTGCTTTAACTGTGGTAACACCTGACTCACCCAGTCAGGGAAAGGGGAGCTCCATGTGTATTGCATTCCCCAGATCAATCCTACCTTTAACTTAGCGCCGTCAAAGCGTGAACAAAAATGAGCCCACTGGATGAAATTCGTCCCACATCTATTAGATACTTTTATGTTTCCTTAAAAAGAGCAAACACAACATAATCTACAATTTCCTTGGCCAGTCACTCATGGACGTGTGTCACCATCACTGTACCTGCTATGGTTTAGGGCCCTGAGACAGGTAAACTTATTGGACCCTTGTAATAACCAGCCTGTGTGGATGTGCCCTTAATGTTGCTTGGTGTAGTCTTCCCCCCTCTGCCTTGTGGTCTCCAGCAAAAGAACATCTGTGATCAAAACCATTTCCAATTGTGCTAGGACCAGAAGGGATGCCCAACATAGGTATCCCATGTGAACTATGCCAAGAATAAGAGACTCTCACACTGGATCCTGACATACAAGTAATTGGGTACCTGTCGAATCACTGAATACCTACCTAATCATGCGGTTGTGGTCCACATTCAAGCCTTTTTAATGTACATTAGTCATCATTTGCATGATGCCTTCACTTGTGTTCTTATATATCTCCTGAATACCATGCCCTGATGGAATCTGTTTTGAATGTGGAAAAATGTGCACAGACCATGAGGCCCTCGTTTGAGATGCTCTCACTTGATGCTGGTTGTCACACTTTGGACCTGGGGTCACTCTGTAGTTTGCCAGAGCCTGAAAACGGTGCTCTTTCTGCAGAAAGAATATTCTTCATAGAACAGCAGGAGAAGATTGTGTATCTGGAGCAACTCAGAAAATTCAATGTCTGAATGTAAAGTCAAGTGCAAAGACAGTTAGATGGAGGGCAGGTTAACCACTGGAGAGCGGGTTAACACCTGGAGAGTGGGTTCATCACAAGAGAGCAGGTTAACCACAGGAGAGCATGTTAACCCCTGGAGAGCAGGTTAACCGCTGGAGAGCGGGTTAACCACAGGGAAGCGGGTTAACCAATGGAGAGTGGGTTAATCACAAGACAGAGGGTTCACCACAGGAGAGCGTGTTAATCGCTGGAGAACAGGTTAACCGCTGGAGAGAGGGTTAACCGCTGGAGAGCAGTGGGAATGAAAAGGGAAGCAGGGCAGCTGGCAGTCCTTCCCAGGTGTGTTTGACTCTCCCGGAAGGTGTCAAAGGATCTGTTTTTTCAGCCTCCAGATGAGGTGGACCTGTCCGTCTAGTGCTGGACCAGGGGTTCTAACACGGGATTGTAGCACGAACCCAGGACAGAGCCCAGGTGATATGGGGATTGTTTGAGGAACTTGACACTGCTCAGAGTTGATGTCAGAGGATTTGGACTCCTGTGAGTCAAAAGTCCTCTCTTTGGGCGGGCTCTTCAGTTACGGAAACTCAGCTACACCTTGCTCAGAGAGTGGATGGTGTACCAATGAACTTTCTAAGTTATCACGGGCTTTTCTAGAACCAAGGCGAGTATGAATATAGGCCTGTGGGTCCGTTATGCAACAGCAGTTAAAATGTGAGCCCTTTCACCAGGCTGGGTGTTGGCTGTGGGTCCTCAGCAGTCAGGGTGAGTGAGGTGATGGTTCCTCATCCGAGGCTCGAGCTTCTCTGGGTGGTGGCCAGGTTCAAGGATGATGTGTCCATTTGTGGGGACACGGGATTTCCATTTCCCCCACCATATAGAAAATATTTTATCACCATATAAACTTTGTCTCAAATAGATGTGCACATCTTATAACAATTTTTGTTGTATACTGTATCTTAAAATCAGGACCACATGTTTCAAATGCGATGAAATCAATTTTACTTATAGTTTTGTGTTGTTTTTACAAATTACTTCTTCAAATACAGCTTGCTGTTTAATAAAACCACTCTGAAAGTGTCATTCAAAATCAGCCTTATAGAAATGTGCATTACATAGGCAATGTTTAAAAGTACAGAGTAAATGCAAGGGCCTTCATAATTAATGCATCCAGCATCATGAGTTCTGTGAATCCATGGACTTCTAAGGGGATGAACACTGGTCCACACTCTTCACATATTTTACATCTATGTATCATCTGTCCTTTTACATCATTGGAAGGTAACTTCCTAAGCAGTAGATACACTATACTGTCAATTTGTCTGTCTTCTGTGACCCTAGTGTGGGGCTACCGGTCCTGAAAGGGAGCCCGAGCTACGTACATCTGCCCTGGAGAAGCTGCTCCAACCCTTCCCACCCTCACAGGATAATGTGTGCTCCCTGAGTGTATGGGGATAAGGGTCCATTTTGCATATAAACGCCCGTGGAGCAAAGGCCTGGCCTTGGGAACCAGCGTGGAAATTTCCAGACACGCAGGTCATAATAACCAGGTGACAGGCAGCTTGTCACCCTGTGTAGAGGGTCTGCACGGTTCCCATGAGCCTTGGGCTGGAAAGCAGACCTGCAGTTTCATGGCGCAGGGTGATCTGGGCATAGAAGCTGGATTGAGGGCATTGTGTAAGGTGGGGAAGCCAGGATTTGAGGTGGGGTCTATCCTTCTGCCTCTCACAGAAGAGGGCATTGGGATTTTGGACAAAAGGTCACTTGTACGGCGTGTGGAAATAGTTTGAGGAAAGGGAGCATTAGGAATCTTTAAAAAGATGCAGAGGAAGAAAAAGGAACACACTTACCAAAACGCCTGTGTATACTCACGTCTGCAAACCCACACAATTCTCAACAGCTTATAACTCTAACCCTACACAATCCAAACCACAATGCCGCGTGAGGATCTTTCGAAGTAAAATAAGTGAATTCAGGACAGAGAATATTCTAGAGGTTGTACCACGAAGAGCCCCCTATTCAACTTGTCTCATGGATTATATTCCACTACCGAAAGACACATACTTTTGGCAAAGAAAAGAAAAGAAAATGTTAGTTTCAAAAATGTCCACTTCAGTCTCACAAGCCACATGTAGCTCCAAAAACAGCTATAATGAAAACCTAGGTACATTGATATTATCAGGGGATTTTATTAAGGGAAAAACCGTTAAGTCTAGATGGTGCCGTCATTTACTTGGATAAAAGATTTGGATGATATAGCAACTAATATTCACTAAAATGATATAGAATTCACTTATCTGTCATGGAAGAAGGAGACCCCAGAACAGTCGGGCGACATTGGGAAACCTGAGTGGTGGGTGTGCATTTTATCAGATGGGAACAGGGACTGTGTGTTGGTGCGATGGACAGTCGATTCTCCCCATGGTCAAGGGAAGGCTGCTAATAGTTAGGTCAGAAATTTCAGACATTAAAAAGACGCATGTAGTCAATGACATCTTACAATGGGGCAAATTAAAGAGTGATGCTTCATGGGAGTTAATCTACCTCACATGAGTGAACTCTTCCTGCCATCCAATTGCGTTCTGCTGTGCAATCAGCTCCTTATGTTCTGTTTAATAAGATCAAGGTGAAAGCACGAGGGGGGCTCAGGGTGACAAGAGATCAGCCACATCATTTTCCACAGGCCAGGGGGCCCGTGGATCCAAGCACGGTCGTCCTGGGTTCAGAGTAGAATCGCAGAGGAAGGAGGAGGAGGATGTTTGGGCTTGAGTTTCCTGAGTCTGTGTGATTTTTTCTTTCACTCTCACGATGTGGCCATCATGCTGGGATTTGGTTGTCCCGAAGGCTGCTTTTCAACTACATGTGAAGACATTTCAGGATAAAGCGGTTTCCAGGAGCATTTCATTGTGTTGCTGGTACAGCAGGGGGATGGTGAATGGCATGGGTCAACTTGACTGGATCATGGGGGCCCAGATATTGACTTAGCGTGATTCTGGGTGTGTCTGGGAGGGTGCTTCTGGATGCGATGAGCATTTGAATTTATGGACTGAGTGAGCAGATTGTCCTCCCCAGTGTGGGTGGTCTTCCTCTGATCCGTTGAGGGCCTGAACAGAACAGAAGGTAAAGGAATAGCAAGTTTGCTCTGTGCCTGACGGCCGAGCTGGGATATCCAGCTTCTCCTGTTCGTGGGTGGGGCCTTACATCATCTGCCCTCTGGCCTCAGAGCTACACCAGCTCTCCTGGTCTCCAGCTTACACACGGAAGATCTGGGGACCTCTCAGCCTCCGTAATCACAGGAGCTAATTCCGTATAATAAGTCTCTTCACGCGATATATATTGATATGAAATGTGATGTAATATACATATATGTGTATATATATATCCTATTGGTATATATTGGAGCCTATTGGCTCTATTTCTCTGGAGAATTCTGACTAATAAAAGTGTGAAGGACCCTGGAGACAGAGTTCCCACCCAAACTCCGTTGGTTACAGCAGTACTTTAGCCCCCTCTGTCCCAGCTTCCTCATCTAGAGACTGGATAAACTATGCAGATCACAGGGCAGGTGATGAGGCTTCCATGAAATAACATACACATTATACATAAAGGTTGATAGACTTTAAAGTTTGACTAGACGCCATGGTCCCCCGAGAATGTCAGCATGGGTTTGGTATGCTCCTGTACCTTCTAAATTCAAGTATGTTAATAAACCACTGTATGTAGAACTTCTATTTGAAAAACTTAGATCCTCATGAACTATTCCTAAAAATAGCAGGTGTTGATACCTTTGAGTGGGCTAAGCAAAGTTCTAAGAACGTCACACTTGAATACATTTTGCTCAGTGATCACAGGAATGCCGCTTGGTAGGCACTGTGGTGATTTCCATTGACAGTTGAGAATGCCCAGGCCATAAGAGTGTGCTAATTTGACCAGGGCCTCACAGCAAGCAAGCACCAGCGCTGCGTTCTCAATTCACATCAGCCGGTCTCCGAAGCTGAAGTTAACCCCAGCATGATCTTTACAAAAGAAGGGGCCGATGTGTCTCAAATTAGACTCTTAGATTTTTACAAACTCAGGCTACCTTTCCCCCAAGTATCTGATGACATCTCACTGTGCCCTACTGAAATGAGTGGAAAAGACAGAAAAAATCCAAGATGCATATTCCATAGTAAGCTTTAAGAAAATCAGTACATCCCGGACCGCTGTGGGTGTGGACAGACGCTCCACTGGGAGGGGCTTTGATGGGGTGTTGAGAAGTGCATGGTGCCTGTGCCCCTAAGCACAGAGGCTCTTCCTGATACCAACAAGGGTTCTTGGCCTTCCCCAATTAATAGAAATTGACAAGAGGCCAGTTAAGAAATTCAGGCAAGGCTTTTTTTGGGGCCCCTGGGGCCCGCAGGAGGAAACAAAAACAAGTAACAGGTTTCCATGCTTGTTCCCTGACCGGGGGTGGGGGCAGTGTGAGTTGGTTCCTTATATGGGTTGAGGGTAAGGGTGGGTCCAGGGTTTGGGACAGAGGGTGGCTTGGGGGTTGTGCTCACCCCCTTGGTGGTGATGTGTGCGGGGGGCATGCACAGTACCCTGCTTTTGCTCCCTGCTCTTCAGAAGTTGTGTTGTTTTTGGTCTTTTTGTATTTTGTTGCTCAAGGAGATGTTTGTTCACAGCCTCTGGGTCCACGGTGTCCAACTATGCGATCTTCCCCTTTGTCCACTCTGTGTGCCCAGCAGGCATGGCTAAACCGCCAGGTAGCATGCGGGTGGAGAGAGAAGAACCCACCAAACAGCAGAGATTGCATCTTTTAAGTCAAAAAGTGAGTGCCCACCTCATGGACTGAGGTGGTAAGTATGTAAGTAAACGGGGAGAAATAAACACACAGGTCATCCTGGCCACTCCACTGATGCAATGTTATCGGTCCAACATGATGCTAGGCTCCAGGGTGAATGCAAAGGGCCTCTCAGCCTCCAAAGTTGGGAAAACAAGCCATAGACAACCATGAATCATTAGAGCAGAATATGTGATGGACACACTTGCATGGAAATGGTTGTGATGCAAACACTCAAGGAGGGAGAATCTCAGAGGGGAGGGGGGTTGAGGAGGCGGCACTTGGGAGGGTATTTCTAAGGGGGTGAGCCTGAGCCATAGGCTTTCAGAGCATGGACGGATGTGGGGTGGGCACAGCCACAGCCCAGCTCCTCCCACCTCCCACCAAGGGTGTGGCTTGTCTCTCAGAGCTTAAAATCAAGGCTCAGGGTCTCCTTCATTCAGAACACCCTTGACTCCAATCCTGTTACTCTCTGTACTCTCTACTTATTTTTGTATTTTTCCTATTTCTAATAGCCTTTATTTCTGAGCTACCGGCTCCTCTCTTTCAAATGCCCTTCTCAGCGTAATCGATCCTGTTTCCGGGATAGGATTTTAAAGCATCTATTTTCTGGTCTTGAAAATCCACTGAAGTATATTCTGGGGGGGGGGGGAGGCAAGGAAGCAAACAGCTGAGGCTGGGTCAGAAGCCCAGAGACCAGTATCGAAAGCCAGGGAAGAGACGTGCATGGGGGCTTTGCAGTGTGAGACCAAATGATGGGGAGAGTCATTTTCTCTTTGCGTTTTCCTTCCTTTTTCCCCAACAGGCAAAACCCTATTTCTCTTTTAGACCTGGTTCAAACCATAGCTCCCAGGAAGTCCGCCAGCCAGGCCTGCCTCACCGGGATCTGCGTGGCGGTATTTTCTGTGAGGGAGCAGGCCTGGGTCTCGGCAGTCTCCAGACTGTGTGGGTCTCCTTTCCTGTTTTTGACTTTGGTGGAAGCAAGAAATACTCCTCACCTCCTCTTACCTAGACAGGAGCTATGGCTCTCAACCCAGTGGACCACACTTTTGGGGACCCTCACCATCGGCTAGGAGGTGTCCTGTGGACTCAGCAGGATGGCTGTGTCTGCCTTCACACTACACACACACACACTCCTGGGGGACCTGACTCTTCCTTCACTGACTGTCTGGTTCCAGGACATCCCAGGCCCTGTTCCAGGAGCGCAATGCTTTTCTGACCCTCATCTGGACGGCGGCACTGGTGGTTGTTGGGCTAGACGGGTGGATTCCTAGTAACTGGAATCCTTAAAGGGGGCTCCTGGTCTGTCCAAGCACTAGACATCCCAACTCCTCCGCTTCTGGGCAAGCTTGGGGAGGGTATCCCGAGGTGGGTCTGTCTGTGTCTCTGGGGTGTGGTGGTGGGCACCTCAGGAGCTGTGGGAACCAACACCCCAGTATTCCTCTGGGTTGTGAGCCAGGATTGTTACTGTGACTTTAGAAAAGGGGGTGATGTTCCCCCACCGCAGACATCAGGAGCGGCAAATGTCATTAAAGGATCGGGACAGGCCTCGGCAACCACGAAGGTTGCAAATGGTCCTCATGGGCCTTCACAGGGTACCTGGTAGACACATGCGTCACACGGGCACTGCTGCCGTGTCTGATGTGGGCTCCTGGCAGGGAAACCGGCCCCGCTGAGCAGTCCCCAGCCTCCCACGCGGAGCTGGAGAAAGAGAAGTCTCTGTACGGCTAGGATCAGTTGAAATCAACTCAGATTGAAATTGTAACGTTTTAAAAAGGCAAAAAAGCAAAGGAAATCCCTCCCAGTATTTTGTGATTGGCCTTTGTGGACCCTTCATTTTGCGGATATCATAGGAAGAGTCTGGTGAGCAGTCAGACTACCTTCTCCTGTGTGTGTCTGAGTGTGTAAGAGAGAGTGTGTAAATGTGTGTGTGCATGTGTTGTACGCGGCTGCATCCCCCTCGGACAGAAGCTGGGGCAGGCCGTGTCCATCCTGACGGCGCTTCTGCTCCCCGGCCTCGTGCTGGCCACATGCACTTAGATTGTCTGTTCTTTATGGTATAATACGTTTGCATTTCACAAATATATTTTGCATTCATATGTTTTTCAAGATGAAATTAAAATCAGTAGATCTTTTATGCGTAAATATCATTGCTCCATGTAGAAACCATTATAGTTATCTTTGAAAACAGGGAATTGTGCAAAAGCACAATTAATTTCTTCTCTGATTGTTTTATGTTTCCCAAAGCATCACCATTGTCCAGCATTAGATATAACTTCTCCATAAGAGAAGGCCCCTTTTTTAAAGGTTTTATTACATGCTCTGTATTTTTTTGGAGTCCAAGACCCTGAAGGTCAATGGGGTCAATCCTGCCTGTGTGGGTAACAGGGTCTCACAGCACAGGCTGGGCTGGGAAGGGCTTTCACTTTCCGGAGTCCTGGCTCAGATCTCAGTGGCTGGATGGTCCACACGCAACTGGCATATTGCATAATTTCATTTGTTTAAGACAGGAATACCTGTTGTTGTCCCATAAATGTGAAGCAGATCTAGTGCTGTTATTTCCTTAGAGGAGGGGAAAGTTCATCTGAACCCAGAGCAGAAGACTTTCCCAAGCCAGGGGCAGGGCTGCAGGTCATCCAGCCACATTCCTGCAGAGGGTCCCTCTGTCCAATTCCTGCTACCCGGCACCACCCTCCAGATCCCTGTGTCCTTCTCTGGCTGGGGGATGGAGCTCCTCACGGGTCCCTTTGTATCTCCAGCCCAGTGCGCTGGGTAGCTGCCCAGCCCATGTTGACTGCATGGTATCTGAGCAACCCATGGACACGTGAACTTCAGGTAAAGAAAAAATTTCCAAATACAACACAGAAGGGAGATGTCCCCTGAGGCTACTTGTCTTCAGCTGGGAGTGGAGGAGGGCTCACACTGGCCACGAGCTCCGATGGCTCACGCCTCTTTCCTCAGGCATCAGAGGTGCACAGACAAGACAATCTGGTTTGAAACCGCGTCGAGGGATGAACAGACCCACGATTCCTCCTTTAATGAACGACCTACATGGCAAAGTCCACCGTCATTTTAAGCATCCCTATAAGCAAACTTCTTTTCTTGGGTGCTGGAGGAGAATAAGCTATTGTGCCACAAAGAGGGTGTTATGCAACTAGCCACACATTGATTTGCCTTATTCTTTTCATTTGAGGACATTTTCTTCTTCGAGTCAGCTCCAAGCTCCCGTGGCAGCGTGCGAGCTCGGCCCAGCTCCGGGTGGAGATGAGCCCGCATTTCGCATTCCTGTCACTGCTGCCGAGGTCATATCTGTTAGTGCTGGAGATTGTTAGGCCATTATCAGCCACTGATGCCTCTCCAGCTGCGAGACTAATTTGGATTCAGGGAGGAAACATGGCCTGATCTCCCCTCGGCCATCCACCAGCAGGCCTGACAGCACGTGCGTCTCGGGGCTGCTGGCACACAGGGCTCCTCAGACAGCCCGGACGACCAAACAAGAGGTGAAACCCAGGCAGAGCCCAACACCAGCCCCAAGAAAGATGGCCGTGCCTTTATCACTCAATAACCAATTCACAGGGCTAAATTCTAAGTTTAAATTAGGCATGTAGGAACAGTACATCATGTCATTTATAATTCACGATGAATAGTAAATTATTCTAATGGACGTTCTCATGCTATTTATGTTCTAACTCTCCACACTGGGAATGTGGAAACAAAATCATGATGTGCCTGTCGATTACATCCTGTACCATGGTGGGTGTTTTCCTTTCCGTTATACAAACTCTACGGGAATGAAGACTCCAAATGTGTGAGGACGGATGGAGTGAGACATGTCTATACATCTTTTATCCAGAATATACTTTCATCATTTTTTTCTCTATTATTCTTTTATATGGGAGAAACTAAAGGGGAACATGTGAGATCCGGGCATATGGGGGAAGAGGGTCCTGAGTAGTTAGCTGCTCTGGGCCATGCCCCCTTCCTCTTTCTTTGATGAGCAGAGCTGACTTTGAAATCAAAGACCCCTAAGAAGGAGATGCAGGGGAGAGGGGGTGGGGAGCAAGGAGGGGAGGGGACCTCGGCCTCTGGATCTTGGCCTCATCTTGGGAAAAATGGTCCTAATGAGTAGATTCAACGCACCTTTACTACAAGAAGCAGCACGGGGCCCACTCATCTGAGGCAGGACTATGCACGTCAGAGTCCTTGCAATCTTACCCACGTGAAGAAAAAAACAGAGTTTGGACTCTAGTCTAGTCCCAGGAGTCAAGTTTATACAATTTACAGCAGAAGAGGTAATTTCTGAAATCAGCCTTCTACCCCCAAACCAAAGCAACTTTTCTATAATAAGTGACTGTATCTACCTGGTAGAATTATATAGGGAACACTTAAACATAGAATTTCAAGAACCTTAAAACGTAAGGCTTGTGAGAGAAAGTAAAGCCACCCACGAAGAATGTTTGGGCACCAGCAGCCTAGCAGACTCTCATCGTCCAGAAGAAGAGATGAAGCACGAAGTCCAAAGGCTTCTCAGAGTTTGGCCAGCCAGGGTCCTTCTTCTCAGCCAGCATCCGCCTCCCATCCTGGGATGTCTTTGGATGCGCCAGATGGCAGTGCCTTCCTTTCTTTGTTCATCAAAGCCTGCTGATTCCTGCCTCCATCCCGTTTATTTCAACTCAGTCTTGTTTCCTGCAGGAGTGCAGTGAGGGCTCATGTTTCTTCCCAGCTTGAGAAGGCCGAGGTTCTAGCTTCCTGTGTTCTTGAGCTCCTGATAAACTTATAACAGTGCACTCATGCTGAAAGGACAGATCAATGTTTGCTGATTGATTAGCGATCCATGGAAGAGCAGAGAATGGGTGACTTGTACTCAGCTCGTGGTAGAGAATCTCGCTGCTGCCCCTGATCGAGGTCTGCCCCTGTTTCTGGTTGACAGGCACGTGCTTTCCCCACGTTTCCCAGTAAGGAATGGATTGTGTTATCGGCGTCTCTCTCACCTGTCCGGTACCTGCACCTTAAAACCACTGCTCCTCCGGAAAGCGAAGAATCTCCACGCTTGTGCACACACATTATTTTTCTCTTTTGCTCTTTCCTGTCTTTTTTCTTCCTGCCCTCATCTCAGCCCCTCCTCTTGTTCGCTCTCACACTTCTCAGATTGGTACCACTCCGTTCACCTTTTCTGTCCTCACCCTCTTCATTCCCCAACCATGAATTCAGGGAACACTTGGACTGAAGGAGCAGGATTTATCTTTTCTTGACCCTCTTTTAAAACATCATTTACCTTTTGGGCTAATCACACTCTGGATTCTGTGCACAGCCGAGGTGTTTTTGCAATACATGGCTCCCAACGGAGGGCATCCCTTCCTTGCAGGGGTGAGGATGGCCAGGTAGGTGGGATTTACTTCATCCATGTGGCTGGCATGGGCAGAAGCAGGGTTCACCCTCCACCTTTCTATGCAAGCTCAACTTATTTTTTAAACATGAATGATTCCACTCCTCTTGTGTTTTTTAAATTTTTCCTTCTAGTCTTTCCAAACTTAGTATCTAAATATGAATTGGGATTGACATCTGAATTGGATAAGACAAAACAAAAACAAATCAGGCCTGTGGGAGCGTGGGCTGCGTGCTGGAGCTAATTTTGCCCTGAGCTGACCGTGTGACTGAAGGCCAGCTGTCCCTCCCCCCAAGCTTCATTCTTCTCACCTAGAAATGATTGATACCCGCTCCATATCCCTCAGCAGTGTTGAGGGGATAAGGGTAAATGGTTAAGGTGAAAGCTCTCTGACCCCCAAAGTACTACACAGAGGCTGGTCTTAGGCGGGGCACCAAGGAAGGCAGGCTCCCTGTCTGGATGTGGCAGTCCACCCCTCCCCCTCACACCTCACCCAAGACCTTCTGGGCTCCGAGTCCGTGGAGCAGGGGAAGGTGTTCTGTGTGCCCCCAGCTGACCTGGGCAAGACAGCCAGGAGAAGGGGGTATTATTTTTTTAAGATTTTTTTGATGTGGACCATTTTTAAAGTCTTTATTGAATTTGTTCCAACATTGCCTCTGTTTCATGTTTTGGTTTTCTGGCTGCAGGTCATGTGGGATCTTAACTCCTCGACCAAGGATCGAACCCTCACCCCCTGCATTGGAAGGCAAAGTCTTAACCACTGAACCACCAGGGAAGTCCCAAGAGAAGGGATTATTGACCTCCATTCAAGTTGAGGAAGATGGGTCTGGATGTCCCAAGTGCAGTGTGTTTGTGGACCCAAGGTGACAGGTGCATTTTCCACTAAACGTCAAATATTCCCTCCACCATCTTCTGGAAGCTCTTTCCTAATCCCTCATTACTTTCTTTATTTTCACTTTTAGGTCCTCACGTTTTGACTTACTTTAGATTTCTGACCATTACAAAAACAGGAGTCATCTCCAAACACTGCTGGACTTACACTATTATTCTTTTGCTTCTTTACCAATCGTGAATGTTGGAAGTCCAACTGTCAGTGTATGAGAACAATGATCAATTTAAGCTTCCTTCCAAACCTTCATCCCCCCTTTGGGTGTTTCTCCGTGTTTCGCCCCAAACCCCATCTCTGGAGCCTGTCTGCACGTCTTCCCGGTGGTCACGGTCCCATCTTTGTACTCGTTATGCAGATAAAATCGTAGCTTGCACATTACGGACTTGAAAGACGGGCTTGTTTATTGATTTGCTGCAGTACCACTTGCTAATGGAAATGCAGGGCCACATCCTACCACGGCTCCTCTCAGAAGTGCTGGGGAAGCTCGCCTCAAGTTTTTGCAAAAATCAATGGGAAATAAAAAATTCCTTCAGTAAGGAGATAAATACATGAACACGCACATTCATTATACACAGATGTCTCCGACGGCTCAAATCACTTTCCTGTTGAACACTCCAATTCTATTTGCTTTATATGCCTTATTTCTTTCTTGCATTTTAATGACGTTATTTTTCCTGATTTTCATGTCAAACAGGAACATGGTGTGCTCTGTGTATCACAGGGAAATGTGTTTATCTCTAAAATCAAATTCCTTCTGTTCTGTGTTTAAGAAAAAAAATAAAACAAACAAACAAAAAAAACCTGAAAGGTTGAAAGTAACCAAAAATTCAGAAAAGTTGTCTCATACCTTTGAAAGGTTCTAAGTAGACTGCAGTCATTTGGAAGCTAAAGGGATTCTGAAA